>NC_135539.1:66568764-67170514 GCF_045843805.1 Urocitellus parryii
CAGGTCCTTGGCCCATTTGTTGATTGGGTTATTTGTTTTTTTATTGCTTAATTTTTTGAGTTCTTTGTATACTCTGGATATTAGGGCTCTATCTGAAGTGTGAGGAGTAAAGATTTGTTCACAGGATGTCAGCTCCATATTTACCTCTCTTATTGTTTCTCTTGCTGAGAAAAACTTTTTAGTTTGAGTAAGTCCCATTTGTTGATTCTTGTTTTTAACTCTTGTGCTATGGGTGTCCTATTAAGGAATTTGGAGCCCAACCCCACAGTATGTAGATCGGAGCCAACTTTTTCTTCTATCAGACGCAGAGTCTCTGATTGGATATCAAGCTCCTTGATCCATTTTGAGTTAACTTTTGTGCATGGTGAGACAAAGGGATTCAGTTTCATTTTGTTGCATATGGATTTCCAGTTTTCCCAGCACCATTTGTTGAAGATGCTATCCTTCCACCATTGCATGCTTTTAGCCCCTTTATCGAATATAAGATAGTTGTAATTTTGTGGATTAGTCTGTGTCCTCTATTCTATACCATTGGTCCACCTGCCTGTTTTGGTACCAGTACCATGCTGTTTTTGTTACTATTGCTCTGTAGTACAGTTTGAAATCTGGTATCACTATACCTCCTAAATCACACTTCCTGCTTAGAATTGCTTTTGCTATTCTAGGTCTTTTGTTTTTCCATATGAATTTCATGATTGCTTAATCTATTTCTACAAGAAATGCTGTTGGGATTTTGATTGGCATTGCATTAAACCTATAGAGAACTTTTGGTAATATCGCCATTTTGATGATGTTAGTTCTGCCTATCCATGAACAGGGTATATTTTTCCATCTTCTAAGATCGTCTTCTATTTCTCTCTTTAGGGTTCTGTAGTTTTCATTGTATAAATCTTTCACCTCTTTTGTTAGGTTGATTCCCAAGTATTTTATTTTTTTTGGATATTGTGAATGGGGTGGTTTTCCTCATTTCCAGTTCAGAAGATTTGTCGCTGATATACAGGAATGCCTTTGATTTATGTGTGTTGATTTTATATCCTGCCACTTTGCTGAATTCATTTATTAGCTCTAGTAGTTTCTTTGTAGACCTTTTTGTGTCTTCTAGGTATAGGATCATATCATCCGCAAATAGTGATAATTTAAGTTCTTCTTTTCCTATCTTAATGCCTTTAATTTCTTTTGTCTGTCTAATTGCTCTGGCCAGTATTTCGAAAACTATATTGAATAGAAGTGGTGAGAGAGGGCATCCCTGTCTCGTTCCAGATTTTAGAGGGAATGCCTTCAGTTTTTCTCCATTCAGAATGATGCTAGCCTGAGGCTTAGCATATATAGCTTTTACAATGTTGAGGTAAATTCCTGTTATCCCTAGTTTTTCTAGTGTTTTGAACATAAAGGGATGCTGTACTTTGTTGAATGCTTTTTCTGCGTCTATTGAGATGATCATATGGTTCTTATCTTTAAGTCTATTGATGTGGTGAATAACGTTTATTGATTTCCATATATTGAACCAGCCTTGCATCCCAGGGATGAATCCTACTTGATCATGGTGCACAATCTTTTTGATATATTTTTGTATCCGATTTGTCAGAATTTTATTGAGGATTTTTGCATCTAAATTCATTAGGGATATTGGTCTGTAGTTTTCTTTCTTTGAGGTGTCTTTATCTGGTTTGGGAATCAGGGTGATATTGGCCTCGTAGAATGAATTTGAAAGTTCTCCCTCTTTTTCTATCTCCTGAAATAGATTGTGGAGTATTGGTATTAGTTCTTCCTTAAAGTTCTTGTAAAACTCTGCAGTATATCCATCCAGTCCTGGGCTTTTCTTGATTGGTAGTCTTTTGATGGCTTCTTGTATTTCCTCACTTGATATTGGTCTACTTGGGTTGTTTATATCTTCCTCACTCAATCCGGGTAGTTCATATGTCATAAGGAATTTATCAGTGCCTTCACTATCTTCTATTTTAATAGAGTAAAGGGTTTCAAAATAATTTCTAATTATCTTCTGTATTTCTGACTTGTCTGTTGTGATGTTGCCTTTTTCATCCTGTAAGCTAGTAATTTGGGTTCTCTCTCTTCTTCTCTTTGTTAGTGTGGCTCGTGGTCTATCCATCTTATTTATTTTTTCAAAGAACCAACTTTTAGTTTTGTCAATTTTTTTGATTGTTTCTTTTGTTTCGATTTCATTGATTTCAGCTCTAATTTTAATTATTTCTTGCCTTCTACTGTATTTGCTGCTGATTTGTTCTTCTTTTTCTAAGGCTTCAAGGTGTAGTGTGAGGTCATTTATTTGTTGGCTTTTCCTTCTTTTAAGGAATGAACTCCATGAAATGAATTTTCCTCTTAGTACTGCTTTCATAGTGTCCCAGAGATTTCAATATGTTGTGTCTGAGTTTTCATTTACCTCTAAGAATTTTTTAATTTCCTCTTTGATGTCTTTTGTAACCCTTTGTTCATTTAGTAGCATATTGTTTAATCTCCATGTGATGTAGGATTTTTCCTTTCTCATGTTATTATTGATTTCCAATTTCATTCCATTATGATCAGATAAAATGCATGTTAGTATCTCAACTCCTTTGTAATTGCTAAGATTTGCCCTGTGACATAATATATGGTCTGTTTTTGAGAAGGAGCCATGTGCTGCTGAGAAGAAAGTGTATTCGCTTGATGTTGGGTGGTATATTCTGTATATATCAATTAAGTCTAAATTATTAATTGTATTATTGAGCTCTATGGTTTCTTTATTCAATTTTTGTTTAGAAGATCTGTCCAGTGGTGAGAGAGGTGTGTTAAAATCTCCCATGATTATTGTGTTGTAGTGTATTTGACTCTTGAACTTGAGAAGAGTTAGTTTGATGAATGTAGCTGCACCATTGTTTGGGTCAAAATCTTCAAGTCTTGTTGGTGTATGGTTCCCTTGAGCAGTATGTAGTGTCCTTGTTTATCCCTTTTGATTAACTTTGGCTTGAAGTCTATTTTATTTGATACAAGTATGGACACCCCTGCCTGCTTCCGTGGTCCGTATGAGTGATATGATTTTTCCCAACCTTTCACCTTCAGTCTGTGTATGTCTTTTCCTATCAGATGAGTCTCCTGTAGGCAGCATATTGTTGGATCTTTTTTTTTTAATCCATTCTACTAGCCTATGTCTTTTGATTGGTGCATTTAAGCCATTAACATTTAGGGTTACTATTGAGATATGGTTTGTATTTCCAGCCATATTTATTTATGTATGTTGTTTAACATGATTTGTTTTTCCTCTATGCTTAGTTTTTTCCTTTACTGTGCTACCTCCCGCTGTTGGTTTTCTTTGTTATTTTTCATTTCCTCTTCCTGTAATGTTTTGCCAAGGATGTTTTGAAGAGCTGGTTTTCCAGCTGCAAATTCTTTTAACTTTTGTTTATCGTGGAAGATTTTTATTTCATCTTCAATCCTGAAGCTTAATTTCGCTGGATACATGATTCTTGGTTGGAACCCTTTTTCTTTCAGTGTTTGAAATATGTTGTTCCAGGATCTTCTAGCTTTCAGAGTCTGTGTTGAAAGATCATCAGTTATCCTGATTGGTTTACCCCTAAATGTAATCTGCTTCCTCTCTCTTGTGGCTTTTAAGATTCTCTCCTTATTCTGTATGTTGGGCACCTTCACTATTATATGTCTTGGTGTGGATCTCTTATGATTTTGTACATTCGGTGTCCTGTAGGCTTCTAGTATTTGGATTTCTTTTTCTTTCTTTAAGTCTGGGAAGTTTTCTAGTATTATTTCATTGAATAGATTGCTCATTCCCTTGGTTTGGACCTCTATACCCTCTTGTATCCCAATAACTCTTAGGTTTGGTTTCTTGATGTTATCCCATAATTCTTGGATGTTCTGCTCATGATTTCTTAACATTCTTGCTGAGCTGTCTATGTTCTTTTCAAGTTGAAAAACTTTGTCTTCGTTGTCTGAATTTCTATCTTCTAAGTGTTCTACTCTGCTGGTAATACTCTCGTTTGAGTTTTAATTCGGTTTATTGTTTCCTGCATTTCCAGGATTTCTGTTTGTTTGTTTTTTATATCCTCTATCTCCCTATAGAGTTGATCTTTTGCTTCTTGGATTTGTTTATGTAGTTCATTGTCAAAGTGATTTTTCATTGTCTGAATTTGCTGTATAATGTCTTCCTTGAAACTCCAGATCATCTGAAGCATGTATTTTCTGAACTCTTTGTCTGACATTCCATCAGCTGCAGATATTACCTCATCTAATGTTGAATTGACCTGTATTGTTTTTGGTCCTTTCTTTCCTTGTCTTTTCATACTGCTCATGATCCTTTCTAGTTTTGTGAAACTGTTGTGTTAATGTTTTTCCCCTTATATATTTGTATTGTTCTTGTATAGCTCCAAAATCCCTCTTTTGCAGAGAAAGACAATATTAACAGTTCCCAATATCAACAGCACATTATCTAAGCACAAATTTTCATTCTTAATACATTTATAGTTAGATTCTAAGTCTATAGATATTGGTTTTAATTATTACTTAAGAATATATTCATTAGTTTCATAAAAGGCGTACCATATCTGGTGTCATATAGAAAACTTAATTTCAGACGAAGGATGTTATACTTAGAGGGAAAGGAGTGAGGGTATGAGGTTAAACTAACTTAGCACCTTTGGAGAATTCTAACCAATGGGCTGGTAATTTATGGAAGAATTTATAGATTCAATCTCCTATCTGTATTTATATATATATACGTATATATAGCAAAAGTTAGGAGATTGAAAGTGGGATAGAGAGAATACGAAAAAGAAAGAAGAAAAAAAAATAACAAGGAAGAAAAGAGAAATAAGAGAAGGAAAAGGAAAGTAAGATATAAATAAAGAAAAAAAATGGGGGGGAGGTGGGGTATATGCATTTCCTCTGTATTATATTACTTGGTAATTTGGTTGTTCATGCACAGTTCTTGGTTTCACATATGTTGAAGTTGTGGAAGAGAGAGAAGAAAAGAGAGAAAGAAAGAGAAAAAAAAGTCTCTCAGAACTCTGTTTTCCTTGCTTCCAGTAGGTGACGTTGTCTATTCCTAGCTTGAGTCTCTATATTCAGGGTGGTGTGTATAACCAGTGTGAAAGAAAATGAGCTTCCACCTGTATCTTCCCTACTCTAGTCTCTGAGGTAGAAATCAGGTGCTTGTACAGATGTTGTTTTGCGTTGATAGCTACAACCCCCAAAAGCTTGTGGGAAATATTTTGAGTTATTGCAGCTAAGGGTGGGGGAGTTGGAAACCCGGTACCTGGATCAGCCGCAGAACGGTGTTGGAAGCCACACCCCCTTTGATGGGCTTTAAGGGTTGATGGGCTTCCTCCAGACCAGCACATAGGGCGGGGCCAGACTTCCTCCTCCAGTCTGGCTTGGCGCCAGGCATCCTCCTCCTCCGGGCTGGCTTGGCGCCCGGTGGGAGCCTTCCTCCTCCGGGGCTGGCTTGGCGTGTGGCCTCAATACATTTTTTTAAAATTTTTTAGTTGTAGTTGAACACAATATATTAAGAACTGAAATAATATATATTCTCAGGGAAGTACAAATCCCGATGAGATATTACTTCAAACACACTAAAAATGGCTAAGTACTGGGCGTGTTGGGGAAAACCACCAGACTTCCAGTTCTGGGAGTCCCACACAGGCCTCCAAAGGAAGAGAATGACTGGAGAGATGAAGGCTGACAGTCAGTAAATTTTTTTTCCTGAAAATGGTAGATTACAGTCTACTGAAAAGAACAAGGAAGTCACCTCTTCTTCAACCTCATTGCCTGCGGTGTTCGGCAAGCGGCTGGGTTCAGAACCAGGCCTATGCGAAATTCGCTCCTGCTCCCGGAAGGGAAAAGGGAGAGGAAATCTGAGGAGCCTCAGAACTGGTTCCAGCAACCAGGGAACAACCCAGTACCAACTCTCAACTGTGAGGCCTCACATCTAATACACACTACACAAGAGCCAGGGGCCTGAATCATAATCTTAAACATCATGGTTAGTGTTTTTCTCAGAGGTTTTGTTCTTTTTTATTTTTCTCCTCCTCCTCCTCCTCCTCCTCCCCCACCCTTTATCCATTCATTTGTTAGCAGATAGGTTGTTTCTATATCTTGGCTATTGTGAATAATGCAATGAATATGGGAGTGCAGATATCTTTGCAGTCATGTTTTTCTTCAGATCACACAATTTGTTTGCCTTTTACTTCAGTACAATTTTGAATGAAGAGTTTTATTATGTTAGAAGCATTCTGTACTGGTGTTTTGTTTCTGTATCTTGGCTATTGTGAATAATGCTGTGGTGAACCTGGAATACAGATTATCTTTGCAGTCATGTTTCTCTTCAGATGGCACAAATTACTTTTATTTCAGTACAAATTTTGAATGAAGAGTTTTACTTTATCACATGTTAGAAGCATTCTGTATCAGTGTTGTATTGCTGCCCTAACAAATACTATACTTAAAGGTTTAAAACTATGTGAATAGTTTTTAAGTCTTATGCTTCTGTAGCTTAGAAGTATTGACACAGGTCTCACTGGGCTAACACCCAAGGTATCAGAAGAGCCATATTCCTTTCTGGTAGTTGTAGGGAAAAATATTTTGTCTTTTGGATCTTCTATCACTTATATTCCTTGTCTTTTATTGCCTTTCTTCATCTTTAGGGGCAGAGAAGGAACATAAAATGGACATAGCAATCAGATGACATCAGAATAGGTTCTGAACAAATTATATAGGCTCCTGTAATTTACTTCTTGGATTGAGTTCCTAGTTTGAGAGATCAATAAAATACAGTATATATAATACATGACCTTTAATAAAGTTTTTTATGGTACCTCATGTCAAGATGGATGAATTGGATTTGAGGACAGTTACAATTCTTAATTGGTAAATGGTTATCATAGTTATGTTCAAGCATTGGTACTATGAATGCCAGTATTTGGTTTGTTGTTAATTGCTGTGCTGTCCCATAAGTAACCACTCATCACATGTAACTATATAAATTTAAATTTAACTTAATTAAAGCTTTTTATTCTCAGATGTATTAGCAACATTTCAAATGCTGTGAAGCTACAATGTCTTATGGCTGTTGTGTAGGACAGTACATGTATGGAACATCTCCATTAGAGATTTCCTCTAGACAGCACTACCAAAGGCAGGCTTCCAGGAACATGAGGAAGAACTCTGTCCTACTCTGTCAAACATATTTTCTAGGATTTAGATAAGGATTACACAGATAAAGAGAATATGATTAAAATGACTAAATCAGATCTTTCTGAAAGATGACAGCATCTTTGAAATAGTAATAATGTTAGTAAGTTAATATATATTAATTAAAAATGTCATTTATCTCTAATAAACTTAATTAATCCCATAGTGAGTCAAAATGCATCTCACTATGTTAAGTGTTCTGTGAAATCCTGAAATAAGACAATATGTTTGTTATATTTTGTTTATTAGCCTAGAAAGATGGATTAAATCTAACAAGATAAAATTTAACAAAGATAAAAGGAAATCACTTTCTTTTCAGTTTCCATTTTATTTACAAAATGCAAGAATTAGTGAGATGTGGCCTATGGGTAGCATACAGATAAAGAGCTTGGGGGTTTTATTAGTTATATCTGGTGCTTTCAGTAATATAAACTCCTGCTACCATCCCTGGCAAGAAACTATTGTGATTTTGTGATTTAGGCTAGCTCCATATATGTGTACTGCTTGTATATGAAAAGGTGATAATGCATTATTGAAATCCACTGTGAATACTGTGTTGAAACTTTTTTTTTTTTTTTTGGTGGCGGGGGTAACTGGGGATTGAACTCAGGGGAACTTGACCACTGAGCCACATCTCCACCCCTCTTTTGTATTTTATTTAGAGACAGGGTCTCACAGAATTGCTTAGTGCCTCACCATTGCTGAGGCTGGCTTTGAATTTGCAATCCTCCAGCCTCAGCCTCCTAAATCACTGGGATTACGTGTACGACACCATGCCTGGCTATATTGAAACTTTCTAAGCAGTTTCATATTTATCCTTTATAAACATGAAATCTATGAAAGCTTTTATTAAAATCATGGGTATATTTACTTTTTTCCTAGTCCCCCACCTTTTTCTGAGCTTTAAACTTACTATCAATCCTTCACTAAACTTCACTATACACATTTGGAATTAAACTCATTGGCATAAAAAACCCTGTCCCTCTCCACTTATTCCCTTTTAGTTATGGTTTTTCTTTCCACTTGGTTGAAACTACTAACTTTGAAGTCATTCATTATACATGTATAAGAACTTACTGTTCAATAAATACTATAAAATGAAAAAAAGCATGGATATGGCTAAAAATTGTTTCAAAAGGCACTATGTGGCTGAGAGAGCTTGGCAAATTCACATTTCACTTAAGTTATATCACCTTAGCAAGTGTCCTTGCCCTCTAGGTCTCAGTTTCCTCAACTGTAACAATATTTGTTACTGTCTGTGGTATTATTCGCATAGATATCTAAACTCAAGATGACTAAAGGGGTTATGTGAGGCATAAAAGTTTATTCTTATATAAAACTGAGGCAGCCACAATGGGAATTTGAAGAGAGTAACATATCTCAATCTCTAACTAACACAGCATTTCAGATAACTGGTTGCACAAGGCTCTAGATTCAAGTCCTAGCTTTACCACTCTTTTTCTTGAGCATGCTACCTAGACTCTCTGTGCCCAGGTTTTCTCATTTGTAGAAGGATAATAATAGAACTTACCTCATGAGGTGGTGTGAAGATTTATTATCTATTTTACCTGTATCTATGTGTTTGTTTCTACAAAGTGTCAAAACAACTTTGCAAAGTATTGTTTGCATTTTATAAATAAGGACTGTTTTGTCAGCTTTTTCACTGCTGCAACCAAAAGACCTGACAAGAACAAATAGAGGAGGAAAAGTTTATTTGGGGGCTTATGGTTTCAGAGGTCTCAGTCCATTGATAGCTGACTCTATTCCTTGGGGTCTGAGATGAGGCAGAATATCATGGCAGAAGGATGTGGAGGAGGAAAGCAGCTTGGGAACATTGTACCAGGAAACAGAGAGCCTCCACTTGACAAGGACAAAATATATACTCCATAGACATCTCCTCAATGACCCACCTACTAAAACCACACCCCATCTGCCTACAGTTACCATCTAGTTAATCTCTATCAAGGTGATTAATTCACTGATTAGGTTGACTCTCATAACCCAATCATTTCATCTCTAAACCTTCTTACATTGCCTCACATAAGAGCTTTTAGGTAACATCTAAACCATAATGAGGACATAGGAACTAAGTGTTTGTCTAAAGTCAAGTTGTCTAGTAGGCTAATAAGTGGTAAAGTGGATTGTAGATCACTCCTCTTTGATATTGCCTTTCCGAATGTGAGAGAATGAAAGTATTGTAAATAGCCTTATAAGTCTCAGTCCTGTAATAAAAAATACTGGTATGATTATCTAGAAACCCTGAGATTCCTGAAGAGCTTCTATAGCAATTCAATAGTGGTTATGAAGTCTCTTTGAAGAGCTCATTGTTGTTTCAGAGATGACATTCTAGTATTGTATAGCCCCTGATTCAGAAAGTTCTGAGAATTTCTAGAGGTCCAGCTGTTCAGATTCTCCCACACCTTTGCTGATGCTCCTGAAAACTCTTCATGAAATACATCCATACTTTGTTGTCTTTTTGACCCTATTTCCCTATAGAACTTGGGAAGGTCAAGTAAGATAGAATTAATTAATGGAATCTGTTTCTTATGCTTCAGAAGTAACATGATGGAAAAATCTGTTTCACCTTTTTGTAGCATTTCTTTTTCCAAGCTCTTTCAGGTACCTAGCATTGCATGTTTAAATCATGTACATTCAATAATTCATTCATTATCAAATATTTCTTAAGCTTTTAGTGTATATTTCAGGGATGTGCTAAGTACTAGGGATATAGTGACGAGTAAAACCGAATTACTGTTTTCAGGGAACTCAAAAGTATAGATGTGTCCATAATTATAATAAATAGTTATATTATAATGTAATAAAATTATGATATTCATGGACCTAGAATTCTTGAGGATAGAGAGAAAGGTTTCATCCAGTTTGGAGAGATCACAAAATGTGTTTTTTAAAAAGAAATGCCTGTGTTGTGCTTAGGATACTTGGAGGTGATAAAAGAGAGAGGGGTATTCTGACAATTGGGGAACTACTTGCTTTTGTGAACTTCTCTTGGTTGTTTTTTAACTTTTCCATTAGTAAGGTGATTTTGTATACAGCAGGACTAAAACAGTTCAACTAGCAACAATTTATGAGGCATTCTTATGACATCCTGGAATGAAATAAAAAATAGAGTTTGTCATAGCTCAAGTCTCCTCAAACTGTTAATGTGCAAGAGGTAGAAGTGGAGGCAAATTAATCATGGGGGAGAAGAGTTATTTTAGGAGTTGAACCTTTATTCTTCATTTAACTTTTTGGCTTATTACCAGAAAACTTAATTTAAATTATAATTAAGTGATTTGAAAATAAATGGTTCATTATTTTTTCTTTCTTTATTTGAAATGCAACTTTGAGATTGTCCTTTCTTTCTACTCCCATAATTATCAGCCTAAATTAGGCTTGTTACTTGATACTTGGACTGCTCCCAACTTATTTTCTTGTTATCTGTTTTTCTTTACTGCTAATTTTTTATATTCCTACCATTTCCCTACGATGCCATTTTCACAAGATTATTTTCCCAATTAAGGATGTACAATGACTCTTTATTGTCCACTTTCCTTATTGCTTTCATTTGGTTTCTTGTTTGTCTTTTAAAATTCCCCTGATTTGATTATACTGGGCTCCTCCAACCTCACATTTAGTTAGAACTACTTATCTCTTATTGAGTTTCATCTTTTGTCAGACTGACCTCCATATTGTTATTCATTAATTCATAAATTCTTGTAAAGGTATTGTGGATACAACTGTGAACAAGAGACATGGCTCCCATTGGCATGATGCATAGAGTATGGTGAGAATACTAGAATTAATGGAATAACTAATAAAAAAGTATAGGGCCATAGATTAATCTTTTCCTACTTTTTTATAGTATACACATGCTTGTGCATGCACACATACATGCATGTATGCACATGCTACACAGCTTTCTCTTATTTTTATATCTTTACATATACTGAGTCGGTTACCTACTTTTTCTGTATCTGTAAATATGTTGCAAGACTTTTAAAACAATATTACATGACTCCTCTTTAGTTAAGTTCATGTTGGGCTGAAGTTACTATATTGGTCTAAAAATCAAGATTTTGAAAAATTGTCCAATAAGGATTTGGATTTGCTTTACTGAATTTTTTAGGCTAAATTTTTAGACTTTAAATTGAATCAAGATAGTGATGCTCAACACAATCAGTTCTGACAACAATTGACAGGTTAAAAGTACTTTGCAATATTTTTTATTTATAAAAGAAACATGCAAGTGCAAGATACAAATTTTTTATCACTGTTTACTTAGGAGAATTTTCAAATACATGTTTTAGAATGGTTCCAGTTGAAATTGGGGAAAAAAGTTTTTTATTGTTTTTGACAATTTCACATTGAAATCGCCAAAAACCTTTTTGTCATTTGAAAATGATGACTATATTTTAATAAATTACATGAAGAATTTATATCTAACCCAGAATGGTAGACATCAGAGAGGTCATGGTGAAAAGTTGGAACAATATTTTCTTTGAGCTGACATTTGAGATCATACCACCTGACCTCACACTTGACAAATACAGAATGTAAAACAAACTCTCCTATAAATCTCTTGTCTTCATCCCTCTCTTCTTTTTCTCCTTTTCTTTCTCCCTGCCCCTGTCTCTTTATGTCATCCTACTTTGTTACTTCTTATCCTGGTAGTCCATTGCCCCTAGGATATAGTTCCTAGGTCCTTTCATTTTGTCTCAGTGTTGTTAACCTTATTATGATTTCTCCCTCCTGCAGAGACTGATCTACAGAACTAACTATATGATCTACATTTTCATGAGTACTCTTAGCTTTCTTGCTCCACTGACCTTTGAACTCACGCTGAGATCCTTTGTGCCCATCATATAAGTGAACTTTTTGGAGGTTTCATGCTGCTATAGAAAATAATCTAATAATGACAATGTAAATTTATGAATTTTAATCTCAATAGTGTCCTCACTACTGTGTTAACTTTTCTGATTTCTCTCAACATTCATTTCAAACATTTTCCCTTATTCTCAAACCATTAACCCAACTTCACCTTTCTTACTGTCAGGATTATTTTATTTTCTATTATGTCCTCCCAAATTGAAGCAATTTACATAGTTATTAATGCTTCTCATCTTTCCCCTGGGCTCCTCTTAGCCCTTTTTCTACTAGATATCACCTCTCTTTAACTAATTTTTTTTCACTGCTACTTTTATTTATTTTGGAAATATGTACAATCTTAAAACCAGCTAAGCATCCTTGCCACCCTACTAGTGCTTTTCCATTGTTTTCTTGCTCTAGGTAACTTGAAAAAGTAGTTTGCATTCTTTTTTCCACCATTCTTCCTCATTCATTCAACAATTAACCAGAATTTGAAAGTCATTTCTAATTGCAGGGCTTATATTTATGGCATCTGGCATCCTGGCTCCTCCTTAAAACTTTATTTTTAAAAATTTTTGCCTTTATACATGTACTTTTTTTTGCATTACAATTCTTAATACACATATATACCACAATTTTTGTATCTCTGTTTGTTTATAAAGTATGTTGACACCCAATTCAAGTCTTCATACATGTACTTTGTAGAATGATGTCCATCACATTCCACCATTCTTGCTAATCCCCTGCCGCCTCCTTTCCCCTCTCAACCCTCTTCCCTATCTAGAATTCATCTAATCCTCCATGCTCTCCCTCCCTACTCCACTATGAGTCAACCTCCTTATATCAGAGGAAACATTCAGCATTTGGTTTTTGGGGATTGGCTAACTTCACTTAGCATTAGCTTCTCCATTGCCATCCATTTACCTGCAAATGCCATGATTTTGTTCTTTTTTAATGCTGAGTAAAACTCCATTGTGTATATATGCCACTTTTTTTTTATCCATTCATCCAATGAAGGACATCTAGGTTGGCTCCACAGTTTAGCTATTGTGAATTGTGCTGTATAAACACTGATGTGACTGTGTCCCTGTGTATGCTGTTTTTAAGTCCTTTGAGTATAGTCTGAGGAGAGGAATAGCTGAGTCAAATGGTGGTTCCATTCCCAGATTTCCAAGGAATCTCCAAACTGCTTTCCAAATTGGCTGCACCAATTTGCAGTCCCAACATCAATGTATGAGTGTACCTTTTCCCCCACATCCTCGCCAACACTTTTTGTTGTTTGTCTTCATAATAACTGCCATTTTGATTGGAGTGAGATGATATCTTAGTTTTGATTTGCATTTCTCTTGATTGCTAGATATGATGAGCATTTTTTCATATATTTGTTGATTGATTATATATAATTTATTTTTCTTCTTGAAACAGATCCTAGTTCTATCTCTGCCTGTTCCTTTTAAATTTCCTTATGTCTTCCTTTTCTATAGCTTGTACTATAGAGGTTATTATTATTTCTAAGGACCCATCTTCTTACTTTTACTTGCTGTATTCACATTCACCATGGACAACCTAATTTACTCATATGATTTTTAAACACCACGTCTGTGTCAATGACATCTAAATATTCTAATTTAACCTTTGTTTTTCTGTCTAGATACAAGTTACACACATTCTATCATGTGATTAGCAGTTCTAACTGGATATTTAAATCTCTGCTAGTTAGAGATTAACTACAAAATGTTAAAACTGGAGATTATCCTAAACTAACTTTATCAACTCATGATGTGTTTCTCATGCCAGGGTACTGGGAGTCATCCTTGATTTTTTTTCTTTTTCATCCCTCAGACACAATCAAACAAATTTTCCCTCTTTTAAAAATTTCCTTAGATCCTCATCATTTTCATCAAATTTATTTTATTTATTTATTTTTAACTTATATTCTTTCTACTTTATAATTAGTACTCCAAAATTCTTCTACTCTATGGTGACATTACATCACAAGTTTTCTTATAAGAAGAGATTGGGGCTGGAGATGTGGCTCAAATGGTAGCACGCTCACCTGGCATGCTTGCAGCCCGGGTTTGATCCTCAGCACCACATACAAACAAAGATGTTGTGTCCGCCAAAAACTAAAAAATAAATATTAAAATTCTCTCTCTCTCTCCCTCTCTCTCTCTCACTCTCTCTTAAAAAAAAAAGAAGAGATTGGGGGACAGCCATACACAAAGGGAAGGCCATTTGATGACACTGGAAGAAGATGGTTAACTACAAGTCAAGGAGAGATGCTTCAGAAGAAATCAACTCTGCAACATCTTATCTCAAACATCTAGCCTCTAGAACTGTAAAAAAATAAATGTCTATATTTTAATCTACCAGGTCTGACAGACTTTGGGTGAAACCAATAATACATAATCTGTTACTCTCATTATGTAGTTTGATACTCAGATTGACCTAGATTTTTCTAGTGGGAATCTCTTTAAAATCTGCCTTTGGTGCCCTTTTGATATGTCCCCATTATTCCATGAGTATTTTCTGGCACAATAAGATATACTCATCTTGTGCTTTGTCTACCATGGCCCTGGACTCAGGCCTTTTTCTATGGAGACTTGGTTCCTTTAAGTAAAGAATGGCATTTAGAAATAATGATCTGGGTATTGTGTCAGCTCATTGCTATTAGGGTAGTGTGATTCTAGGATCTCTCCAGAAAGCTACATGTATCCTTCTGACTTTTCATTCTCTGTCCTTATGCAAATGCATACATACACATAAATCCATATTGTTACTGATTCTTCCACAGGATTCATTCTAGTCTTTTTACTTACCACATTTGTAACTCTCTCTGACAATGAGAAACCTACCTTTCCTCATACTCAGTCCTAGAATATAACAAAAGCACTCAGCTATGTCACTGCAATAAGTAAACCTACTACTAAAGTTCAATAATTGTTTATAGCTCCCTTGGTAGTTTTTAATATGAGAATACTCAAAATATTGTGAGTTTGTATTAATTTTAAAACTTTTATTTCATTTTATAGTTTTCTCCATATTCTCATTGATATTTTCATTTTTTGAATCTTAATGTGATTAAAAAGCAAAAATATTATAAAAAAGATTCTGAGAAAAATATGATTCATACCCCTCTACACAATTTATAGGCTTTAATTTTTAGAGAAATTTTAATTAGTTGTTTTTTAAATTCTCTCAAAATGTCTTTTAAAAAAAATTTATATAGGACAGCAGAATGAATTATAATTCTTATTTCAAAATGTCTTTTACAGAGTAAAAATATGTATTTTTTAAAATTTGTTTTTTAAATGAAGACCAATTAATCAGTTCTTTTTATTTGTGCATTGTGTTTTTGGTGTCATATCTAAAAAGTTATCATCAAACAAAGGCATCTAGATTTTGTCCTATGTTGTCTGTTATAAGAATTTTATAATTTTACCTTTTATATTTAGGTCTGTGGTTCATTTCAAGTTCATTTTTATGAAAGGTATAATGTGTATATTTAGATACACTCCTTTTTTTTTTCCTACATGGATGTCTAGTTGTTCCAGCACTACTTGTTGAAAAATCTGTCTTTATACATCAATTATAAATTTGCCTCATTTTCAAAGATCAGTTGGCTCTATTAATATGGACATATGTCTTGGGTTTCTATTGTGTTGTATTAGACTGTCTATTCTTTTGTCAATACCATACCATCTTGATTACTATAGATTTAGAATAAGTCTTAAAGTTGAATAATGTCTAGTTCACTATGTTTTTCTTTAGCCTTTATGTTGTCTATTCTGTCTTTTGCCTCTCCACATGAACTTTAGAATCAGTTTGATGATATCTGTTAAATATAGATATAAATATAACACACACATATGTGTGTGTATATGTGTGTGTGTATATATAAAATATAGCTTGCTGAAGCTACCCTCAGCAAAGAGAACACAAATCTTTTCTTCTCTTTTGTGCAGGCTTTGATTTAAATCCATCTGTAAAAGACTGGAGGCAAAGAAACAAGCTATGCTGTGAGCAGAAGTTACTTTCCATGTATAATGAGGAAATTGAATTGGCCTTACTCCACACACTCCTTATTAAAAAGTTTTCCCCAGAAACTTCTTGCAAACAAGTCTTGGAGACAGCTAACTTCTAAGGGCTATGATGCTTGTGTCCCTAGAGGTCAGCTTAACTGGGCAAATAAAAATGTGTGTAGAACCATAAAATAAATAAATAAATAAATAAATAAATAAATGAGCTTGCTGAGATTTTGATTGGATTTGCATTTAATTTATAGATCAAATAGTAGAACTGATATCTTGACAACATTAGGTCTTCCTGTTCATGAACATGAAATGGCTCTTCACTTAGTTTTTCTTAGATTTCTTTCACTACAGTTTTGTAGTTTTCCTCATACAGATCTTATACATATTTTTTAGTTGTCTAAGTATTCTCCTTTGGTTGCTAATGTAAATGGTTTAACTTATAAATTTCAAATTGCAGTTGTTCATTACTGGTATATAAAAGATTGTCATTTACATTTGAACCTTATATTCTAAAATCTTGATATAAGCACTTATTCTAAGAATTTTCAAAATGGTTTCTTTCAGACTTTGTGTAATTTTGGAATTAGGAACAAAGACAATTTTATTTCTTCATTCTGAATCAGTATGCATTTTTACTTTTTCTCATCTTATTGTATTAGCTAGGACTTCAGGTATGTTTTTGAAAAGGAGTAGTAAGTATGTATCAGTGCCTTCTTCTTGATCTTAGTTGGAAAGCTTCCAATTTCTTACCATGAAGAAAGATGTTAGATATATCAAGTTTTTATAGATATTCTTTATCAAGTTGAGGAAGTTCAATTTATTACCATTAAGAAAGATATTAGATGTAGAAGTTTTTATAGATATTCTTTATCAAGTTGAGGAAGTTACGTTCTATTCCTAGTTAACTGAGAGATTTTATCATGAATGGATATTAGATGTTTTCAAGTACATTTTCTGTATCTATTTATGTGATCATGTGATTCTTTTTTATAGCTTGCCGATTTGATGGATTACATTAATTGATTTTTGAATTTTGAACCAGCATTGCACACCTGGAATAAATCTCACTTGGTTTTGGTGTATAGTTGTTTTTATACATTCTTGGATTTGGTTTGCTCATATTTGGTTGAGGATTTTTTGGGTATATTCACAAACTATTGGTTTTTATTTTTCTTGTAAATCTTTGTTTTGGTATTAGGGTGATGATAGCTTCATAGACTAGGTCAAAAAGTATTCTCTATACTCTATTTCCTGAAATATATAATTGGTATTTTTTTCTTTTTTAAATGTTTGGTAGAATTCACCAGCGAAGCCCTCTCAGCCTGCTTGTGTTATTGATTGAATTTCCTTAATAGATATAGACCTATTCAGGTTGTGTATTTGTTTTTGTTTGAGTTTTAGCAGATTGTGTCTTTTAATTAATTGGTCCATTTCATTTGAGTTGTCAAATTTCTGATCACATAGTTCTTAATAGTATTCCTTTATTATACTTCTAATATTCACAGAATCTGTAGTGATGTTCCCCCTTTCATTTCTGTTACTAATACAGATGATCCCTGACTTATGATGGTTCAATTTATTATTATTTTTTGGCTGTACACTGGTGTGAAAGCTATATGCATTCAATAGAAAACATTTCAAATTTTGAATTTTGATCTTTTCCTTAGACTGCTTTCTGAAGTATTCTCCAAAAGCCTGTTTGTTAAAGGATTGGTTCTCAGGAGAAATGTTGCAAACCTTTTCTCCCAGTTAGATATGTCTTTTGACTTGGCTCATTGCATTTTTTTTTTTGCTATAAAGAATTTTTAATTTTGTAGTGAAAAATTTTAGTGTTTTCTTTCAGATCTTGAGTCATAAATCTTTTTCTATAGCTTGTTTAAACTAACATTTAGCAGTATTTTCCTCTAGAACTTACTTGTATTATGTCTGTGTGTATGTGTGTATTTGGATCTCTAAGACACTTGAAATTATGTATATAATGAGATATGGATTTAATTTATCTTTTTCCAGATATCTATCCAGTTGTCCCAGAATCATTTACTAATGTCTCTTCTTTTAGTCCCAGTAATTTGAGAGGTTATCTTCATAATTTACTGAAATTCCACTGAATTCATTTTCTAGTTTATTTACTCGTCAGTATCACACTATTTGCATTAGAGATTTTTAAGAAATTTAAATATTTGTTTTGGTGAGTTCCCTACTGGTTTGTTTCCCTACCAATTTTTCTTAGTCTAATTTGCATATTCATTTTTCCATATGATTTTTGTAATTTCATTACCATTTATTGATATTATTTTGGGATAGTACTAAAATTTCAAATCAACTTGGGAAAAATGGCATCTTTATGATGAAAGAACAAAGGCCATCTTCCTATTTGTTAAACACAATTTTAATATCTTTCAGAGGTATTTTAAAGGTTTTTTTTTTAAACAAGGACTTTGGATTTTTTTGTTATTCTTATTTGTATTATTTTATTTCCTTTTTCCTATTAAAAATACTTTTTTCCTACCATTATGTCTAGTCTACCATGTTGTTGCTTATGTATAAGAAAGCTATTGATTTATTTATATTAATTCTTATGTTTGATACTTTACTGAATTGTTTTGTTGCTTTAATTTGTTTTAGCATTTATGCTCTATGATTTTTCAGAGACTCTGCAAATAGGAATAGTTTTACTTATTTTCTTATTCTAAGACTCTAATTCACCAGTTCTTGTTCAAGACTTCCTTTGTACTCTTAAACGTTTTTGAGTACTCATGACATTTTGGTTTTATCTATTGACATTTACCTTATTTGAAATTAAGATTTGATAAACTACAAATGTTTATCATATCATTTTAAAATAATAGTGGTAATATACTGCATGTTATCAGAGATTTCTAAAAGAAAATAGCTATATTTTATAAAACATAAAAGAACTATGGATAATTGTGATGTTTTGTCCATTTTTATGAATCTTTAAGATCTTGCTAAATAAAAGACAGATGGATACTTATAACTTTGCATTCAATCTGCTACTGTGTTTTGGTTGAACTCTAAGATTATGTGGCCTCATATAATATGTAGTTGGACAACAAAGTATTTTAGTAAAATTTTGAAGAATTGTGGATATTCTCCTTTACACTCCAAAATTAAAATGGTAATTTCCTAAATGTTACTTGTAATGTAGAATCTGAAGCCATTGCAATGTACTTGTTACACTATGTTATGTTGAAAGCCATTAATGTGTATTGCAGTTTGAAAGGGTCTTTTACCTATGTGTGATCTTGTTACACCATGTATTAGAGAGATTGTTTCACTAAATTATGCAGATATTCCAAATGATTACATATTTCATCACAAAATATAAATGATCACATTTGTTAAAATTACCACTGATTTCATCAAAAATGTTTTTAATAGTTGGAAGCTGTCAAACTTACGGTAGTAGATATAGATTTTCCGAAAGTTTAATTTTGCCATTGGCAGAAAGTCTCAATAGATGTTTTCCCTGAAGTGGAGTCACTTTGTTCATTTTCTGGAAAATGTCTGCCAGATATCCAATCTGAATAGCCATAATTTATCTGTCAGTTTTCCTTTCAAGGAAAATGTTGTTCCATAAATAAGTGCTAATTCAGCATACAACTGAAACAATTATACAAGTGGTTTTCTGTGAGACAAACATAATTTGGTATGCAGCACAAGTACTTTCTACATACTTTCTCTTCCATTGTATTGAATATAAATTGTACTCAAGAATAGATATATAATAATGTTAATTTAATTAAAAGAAAGGTAGTCATGGATTGAAATTTTCAAATATTAGTAGTTTTTACTACTTGATCAAGGGCATTCTTTAGTGAAATTAGATTTTTTTTCTTCCTGACGACTGACAGTAGAATAGTATAGTTATCAGTCAAGTTTGATGCCAGGGCCTTAATTCATACTAAAATGCCTGAAGTTTTAACCCCCATGTTTTTGCACTGTCAGTGAAAAGCACAGATACAGTAGAAAAATCAGTATTATTGGGAGGAAGCTTTTGGCATTGCAGATCCATTACAATGTTTTGGGGATACCTTGGGATTTGCAGATTGCATTTTAAGAATCACTAAAATCATAGATTTATATTTGTGTTTACTGTTGCCTTTAGTATAATCTTTTTTTTAAAAAAAATTTTGTAGTTGTAGATGGATTGAATACCTTTATTTTATTCATTTATTTTTACGTGGTGCTGAGGATCGAACCCAGTGCCTCATGTATGCTAGGCAATCGCTCTACCACTGAGCTACAACCCCAGGCCCTATAATCTTAAATAGTACTGATAAAGCATATGTCCTTACTTATTCCTGATCATAAGTAAAATATATCCTATATTTTCATATTAAAATGCTGTCTTCAAGACTAAGCTGTGTGTGTATAGTGTTAAAAAGTGTATTTTAATTCTTGTTTTCCTAAGTACTTTCTTATCAGAAATAGTGAATTTTGCCAAAGGAACTTTTTTGGTGCCATTTATGGCAGTAATCATATCATTTTTCTTCATAGATATTTTATTATGATCTCTTAATCCAATAATATAGTTCCTGAAATAAATTTTACTTAGTCACGTTGTATGCATATCTTAATATAGAGTTAGATTCAGTTTATAAATATTTTATTTAGTAGTTTCATACTGATATTGATAAGTGATATTGATCTATAATATTTGTTTATTGTGTTGTCTTTAAAGCATTAGATTTAAATGGTATATTTGCTTTATCAAGAGAATTTGGAAATTTGGAAGGTTTTTAAAATTTTATGTACTCTGGAATAATTTATGCAACATTGAGATAGTCTGGTCCTTAAAGTTTTGGTACAATTCTCCAGTGAAACTACCAGGGCATGATGCTTTTTAGTGGAAGTTTTTCTACTTTTATAAGACATATTACTTAAAATATTCTTGTCCTAATCTATTTTTTCTCTTATACTTACAACTGAAGTTTCTTCAGTTACCTGTGGTTAGATGACATTTATTTACTGGCAGATTGCTCAAAAAGAGATAATCTATATTGTATGAGTTGTTCCATATTTAAAACTTTCTTATAGATTTGATATTTGAAGGACAATTTGATTGGATATAAAGTTGTTTAATTATCTGCTTTGCTTGAATTCTTGAATATTCTTGAAAAAATTTGCTTTTGAGAAGTCTGATGTCAGTCTAATTCTTTTGTTGTTATAAATTATTTGATTTTTTTCCTTGAGGTCCTGAATATTTTTTCTTTATCTTTAATCTCTAATAATTTTAATTTGATACATCTTGGAGTTGATCATTGATGATCAATTTTCCCGGGTAGCTGATAGACTAGAGCAGAAGTTCTAAACTCTCTCATTTTGTGGTATCTACAGAATCTCAAAAATATTTCCATGGAGCTTGTAGGTCCAAAGAAATATATAACAGTTCCCTTTATTAAGTAGTTTGGTCCGAACAACTTTTAATTCTTGTTTCCTAAGTACTTTCTTATCAGAAATAGTGAATTTTGCCAAAGGAACTTTTTTTTGTGCCATTTATGGCAGTAATCATATCATTTTTCTCCATAGATATTTTATTATGATCTCTTAATCCAATAATATAGTTCCTGAAATAAATTTTACTTAGTCACGATGTGCATATCTTAATATCTTATGCAACATTGAGATAGTTTATAATTTGGTGGCCATTTGAAAATTATTGAAAAAAAATAAAAAGCCTTTTAATTTGTTCCTTTTTCAAATCACCTACTTTTGGGATGTATGAACTTGTTGATCACTACATAATTTCTCAAACATTAGAATCAAATTGGATGCTGCTCATTTCACATTGATATTCATGTGTGCTTATTTTAATCACAACTCTTGATAATTAAACTTCACTAATATGTTGCATAAAGAAATATAGTGCTATGTAATTTTGAGTTTGTGAATCATTGTGAACTAGTTGTTTGTGTGATGTGTAACACATGTTAAATGTTACTATGGTTTGCTCAGAAATTTGAAATATCTCATACCATGCATGTGAGTTCACTGATCATACTGATATACTTCAGCATTCAGATGGGGAATTATTGGCTTATGATCTTTTACTTCTCTAAAGTTCTTTGGTACATAATCTTAAATATTAGTTATTTTACACTGTTTTATTTTCTTTAATTAAGGACTCCAGTTGTGTACATATTATACATTTTTGCCTATCTTACTCTCTAGTTCTTTTTCATGTATTTTGAAACTCACTTTTATTTTCTTTAATATTTCATGTTAAGTTTTTTTCAAGTCCATTCATTGGACATCTCATAATTTAATTTTTATTTCTATTGTTATTTTTGTCTTTTCTTTGTTTCTTTCCTGAGTTTTAAAAGTTCTTAGTAGCACTATTTCTTCTTCCTTTTTCATCATTTTTTTGTTTAGTTTTGGAATTTCTGGCTTATTATTTGTTTTAAAATATTTGTTAGAGAATGTTTAGTTTGGAAGATGATCGTGTAGTATTGCTTTATATTTAAGTTTCCATCAGCTAATTCTTTTATCAATTTATCTTATTAAAGTAGCTTTGATTGTGCTTCAACTTTCTTGAATATGGCTGGTGGTTTTGATTTAACTTGTGGATTTCCAGTTCAAGAGCCATTAATTTTTGTTAATGAAATGATATATACTTTATTTAATGGATAGCTCCTTTGGGAGATAGTGAGGAAAGGGGAAAGATGATTTTTCTTCAGTTTTTAATAAAATTACATATTTTGAAGCATTCTTAAGTTACGATTTTGTTTCTTTTCTCTTTGAAAAGAAAAATTCCATTGAGAGCCCCAGTGACTGTACAATGGGTTCCCTGGTGGGTGTCCCAACAGGTGCATTTTCAATGGGTGCTCTTCTTGTATCTTGTCAAGACTACTTTGTAAAGTCCTTTGCATAGTTTTAAGTCCTTTACCTGTAATTAATACTTTGACATATTAGGCCTTTTAGCCCGGTATTTTTATACCTATGGTAGGCTTTTCTGTCTGAAGTTGATTGAAATTAATCATGCACCTTCCATTCTATTCTTCTCTCTTCCATACAGTTTTTGTGTGGATTCTGCCTTTTGCCAGAAAAAGCTTGTGCAGAGTGTTAAGAAGCAGTTACACTGGAAAATGTGCTTGTTTTTTCCTAGCAATTCCTAGTGAATTTTACTTTTGTAGGGCTCTCTGTCTTATGCTGAAAGTGTATTGCAACTGAATATATTTGTCAGTACATTCTAGATCCACACAAATCTGAGATATGTATTTTACAAATGAGAACTGTTTGTTTTTCCCAGGAGACATGATTCATATCCTATGTATTTGTGTTAATCATGAATATGTATGACTGAGGAGTATTACATTTTATGAATGTAGCAGTTTACTTAACCAGTGAGCATTGATGAACGTTTTGTTGCTTTTAGTTATTATTACAAACAAAGTCATTGCATAGAAATATGATTCAATCTCACTTGGATAAATAGCAAAGAGTGGAGTGACTTAATCTTATGGTTAGGAGGATGTTTAGCTTTTTTAGAAATTGTCAAACTGTTCCCAAAGTGGTTGTACCACTTGGATCCCTAATAGCAGTGTCAGTGAGGTCTGATTGCTACAAAACCTTAGCAAAAATTAACAGTCTTCTTTTTAATTTTTAATTTTATTTCTTATTTGTTCTTTTTAGTTATATATGACAGTAGAATGCATTTCGGCATTATTATACATACATGGAGTATAACTTATCCTAATTAGATCCTATTCTTGTGGTTGTACTGATGTGGTGTTACCCTGGTTGTGTATTCCAATACAATGCAAGGAAAATTATGTCCAATTAATTCTATGTTCCTCCCTATTCCCCTTTCTCTTTCCTTCATTCCCCTTTGTCTAATTCAATGGACTTCTATTCTTCCCCTCCTCACCTTCCCTTTTAAATAATTTTCAACTTTCTAAAAATATTTTTTCTGTGTGTGGTACCAAGGGATTTAACCTAAGGGTGCTTTAACACTGAGCCACATTTCCAGCCCTTTTTATCTTTTATTTTGAGACAGGATCTCACTAAGTTGCTGAAGCTGGCCTTAGACTTGTAGTCCTCTTCCCTCCTCAGTCTCCTGAGTAGTTTGGATTACAGGCAAAAAATATTTAGTGGTATCTCACTGTAGTGTTAGTTTTCCTTTCCACAATGATGAATGATATTGAGAATCTTTCATTGCATTTATTTTCTATCCTTTTATCTTTGATGAAGCATCTCTTTTTAAATTGGCTTATTTTTTAGATTAGGTTGTTTGCTGATTAGCTTATTGTTAGTTTTTTTAAAAAAATATTTTATTTGTTAGGTTTTGAGGGCTATTTATATAACCTAGATACAAGCCCATACTCAGATCTAAGTTTTAATAAATATTTTCTCACTGACTTTATCATATATTTTCATTTTTTAACAACATGATTTAATAGTACATGTTTAAGAAAGTTATGTGTTTTTTTAATGAATTAAAATCCTCTTTATTATGAAGTGACTTTTTTGTTACTGTTAATATTGTTTGCTTTGGAAACTAAGATTTTGGATATTAATATAACTCAAATGTGGTAAAGAGAGCATGGACTTGGGGAGAGATGTTATCTGAGACAGGAAAGATGTGATTCATCAAATAATTAAATAAGTTAAAGATAACAAGAGTCAGTTTTTTAATTTTCTAAAGAGGTACCAATATAGAAAGAATACCAGAATAAGTCTATGATATTGAATTAGAATTAAAATTATCACTGGGAATTCATGGTTTTAATAGAGAAATACATGTTGAGGTAAATGTATGTATGTTTGTGTGTGTTTATGTGTCTACATGTATGTATGTTTATACTTATATTCCCTAGTTACGTCCACTAAAAGGGTCTGGGAACAGCAACACACCATTAACAATTAACATTTAGCTTCTAGGTCATTGCTTCTAAATATAATTTTTCACTAAAAGGAATCAGGTTTCTTGGAGAAATGACTGTTCTATAACTGAGTCAATGCAAGTACAAGATGAGCCTGGAATAGCTTATATCAAAAGTCAAGGAAGTTTTCAAAGAATGATGGAGTATGTTAAAAATTTCCAGAACATAACTTGCTACTCTCTGATTTAATTTGCATCATAATATAATACTAATTTTGAATTATATAGAAAAGCAGGAGTTGAATGAGAAATATGTGAGTGTGTGTGTGTGTGTGTGTGTGTGTGTGTGTGTGTGTAGCTGTACCTTGATATCCATGGAGGATTGCTTCCAGGACCCCTAAGGATACCAAAATCCACAGATGCTCAAGTTTCTCATATAATGGTCTATAGTATTTCCATACAATCTTCATATATCTTTCCTTATTTTAAAAATCATCTCTAGATTGCTTATAACACCTAATATAGATGCAGTGAAAGTAGTTATTATATTATTTAGCCAATAACAAAAAGGAGAAAAAGTCTGTTCAGTACTGATGCAATTTCCCCCAAAATGTTTTTGATCTTTTGTTGCTTAAGTTCATAGATGTGGAATCTGCAGATATGGAGAGTACATACAAATAGGTACATGTGTGGGTATATGTAAAGTTTTGATACAAAATGATATAGTACCATTTGTTTTAAGGTAGTTTCCCAAAACTATTTATAAATATCAAAGGGGAAAGAGCCTAAAGATGTCACCTTAATAAAGTGATCATAATTAATATCCTCAATAATAGGACAATTTGAAACTGTGTGCTACTTACTTAATAGGATATAATGAGAAGCACTTGACATTACTTTTGTAACATTCTTGCCTGTGTTAGTCAGCTTTTCATCACTATGACCAAAATACCTGAGAAGAGCAATTTAGAGGAGAAAAGTTTATTCAGGACTCATATTTTTAGAGGTCTTAGTTCATAGATAGCTGACTCCATTCCTCTGGGCTCAAGGTGTGGTTGAATATCAAGGCAGAAGAGTGTAGCAGAGGAAAGTAGCTCAGGATATGGCACCCAGGAAGCAGAGAGAGAGCTCCAGTCACCAAGGACAAAATATAAACCCCAACATATCCCCAGTTACCTACTTCCTTTAGCTAAACTCTCCCTGCCTACAATTAATTACCCGCTAGTTAATCCATGTCAGTGGATTCTTTCACTGATTAGGTCATGTCTCTCATAATCTAATCATTTCACCGCAGAATGTTCTGTTTTTTTTTTTTTTGATGGCACAAGAAGAAGCTTTATTCTCTTGATAGAAAAGATCCATGACACTATAACAATTAATAGTATATAAAAACAATGTCTCTATTTTTTAAATATTTGAGAAAAATGCTTGCTTTGCAGCTTCTATAACAAAAAGATATTTCTTTTTACACTGCATAAGTTTGGGACCTAAAAGGAAGAGAAGCTGCAACAAGGCTAATCTACCACAGGTCATAGAGCTAATGTGATTTTCTTCTCTGTTGTAGACCGATGGGAAACACACAGAAACAAGTCCTCTTAATCCTGTTTGTTTTCATTCTGCCCATATTATCATTAGCCCTAGAGATATGCTATAGGTAATGTTTTTTTGTATTATTTTGCATTGAGGTAAACATATATGTGGAAAAGTGTGTAGTACTTAACTATGCTAGTTGAAGTTTATTTACATATATCTCCAAGGAAACACCCAAGATTAAGATACAGAATGTTTCCTGCAGCCAGAAGTCTCCATCATGGTCATTCTCAGTAAATTCTACCCCCACCTATAACCATTCTTCTGACCTCATCAGCATAGATTTTTGTCTGGTCCAGAACTTCATATAAATCAAATCCTACACTATACATGCCTTTATGCTTGTGTTCATCATGTGTTTTATGTTACCATCATTTGTTCTTTCTTATCTAGTATTTCATTGTATTATATTTCACAGTTTATTTGTGTTTTCCTCTTAGTAAAATTTTTCATTATTTCTACATTTTCTCTATTATGATAATAGTGATATAAACATTCTTGAACTTGTCTTTTGGTGAACCTATGTGCTAATTTCTATTGGGTAGACATTTAGGAGTAAAATTGCTGAATCATAAGGTTCCAGTGTATTTAGCTTGTCAAAGTAGTTTACCAAAATGGTTATAAAAATTCACAGTTTCATTTGATTCATATCTTCACCAATATTGGCACTGACAGTCCTTGATTTTATATCATTTAGTGACTCATTATGGTTTTCATTTCCATTTAGACTAAAGACTTTAAGCATCTTTTCATATATTATCCAGTTAGTTATCTTCTTTTGTAGAATGTTTGATTAAATCTTTTGACCATTTTCCCCCTTGGGTTATCTGCTTTTTTTCTTATTTATTTGTGTATTCTTTACATATTCTGTATACAAGTTCTTCTTTTTTTACTCCTAGTCAATGGCTTATCTTTTCATATTCTTTCTTTTACTTTATTCTAATTTGTTATATATGACAGCAGAATACATTTCAACTAACATAAATGTCATTGTACACATGTAGAGCACAGTTTTTCATGTCTCTGGATGTACACAAAATAGAGTCACACCATTCGTGTTTTCATACATGAGTCTTTTCATATTAGTAATGGTATCTTTGGATTCACAAAACTTCTTAACTTTACTTGACATGCTGTCTTCCCTTAAGTGTTTGGCTAGTTTATTGCTCTGTGACTCTGCTCTCTGACAGGCTGAGGATAAATCCTGGTGTATACAATTCTACTTTTAAAGATTTTTATGTTAAAGTGAGAGCAACATTCTTTTCAACTTCTTATACCTCTGAATAGAGAGGAATTGGAATTGGACATTTTAATTTTGAATCAAAACTATATTTTATGTCTTATAGTTTCCATGGGCCCCTCTGTAACCCAAAAGTAAGCATACATTCTTCTGAGTTTTCATTTGGTGAAAGAAGAACTATGGTTTCAGAGGTTTCATAGACAGCTCCATTCCTTGGGGCTCCAGGTGAGGTAGTAGGTAATGGTGGAAGAGTGTGGCAGAGGGAAGCAGCTCACATGATGATCAGAAGCAGAGCACCTCTGAACATTTTTGTATTTTTTTCACACTTGAGCTTTTGGGGGATACCTCATATCTAAAGCATAACACTGCACAGCGAATTTGTCATAGGAAAACATCAAATAAATCCAAATTGAGTTACGTACTCCAAAATAACTATAGTCTTCAAAAAAAGTCAAATCTTATAAATGTTAAAGAAAAACTAAAGAACTCTTACAGAATGAAGTGGTTCTGTAAGACATAGCAACATGTGACTCTGAACTAATTTATTTTGCTATGATAAAAATTATGGAGACAAATGATGAAATTAATGAGGCATAAGTATTATATGGTAGCAATAATAATTTTCTGATTTTGATGGTTGTATTGAATTTATGCAGGAAAATGTCCATCTTTGTAGAAGGGAATGTAATGGCCTATAAGAGAATGGAGGAACACTAAAGATACATTTTCACAGATTTCATTGCCTTCCCTAGAGCTAATTATGGACATGACTTCCCACTCTTATTTTTTACACTCTTGCAATCTTAATTTTCTTCTTCCACCATAATGTCACTTTCAGTAAACAAATGCTTGTTTAGTCAACACATCTGTTTTCTATTTAGTGCATACTGTGTGCCAGGCACTGTTCTAATCCTGGCATTGAACTAACATAAAAAAGAAGTAAAGAATCCCTGCGTATTTTAGGGAAAGACAGGCAATAAATAACATAAAATGTATCATATGTCACAGGATGGTAAGTATTATGGAGAAAAATAGTCAGACAATAAGTGTACAGGTGAGGATGGGTTTTATTTTTATATATTTTTGTTCTATTATTTCCTATAATTTTCATGTAGCAAGTATGCACATGCAGAGGAAAATCAAAAAATGAAAGAGATGAGGAGAGGGAAAGAACTAGAGTATACAATTGTAATGGGCATTTAACATTTATTTTATTCATTAAATATGTGAAATGCAGTATTTGCCTGACTTAATTTCACCTAGCATAATATACTCTAGGATCATCCATGTTGTCACAAATAGCAGAGTTTTCTTCTTTTTTAAGGCTAAGCTGAGTAGTAATGTACTATGTAGTGTGTGTTTGTATATATGTATATACTTTATACATATGTTGTACATATATGTTATGTATGCATAAAATGCATGCTAAACATATATACATACATTTATATATGCATATATATACATATAAGTTATATATGCTATACATATATACATATATTTATATATATGCATATATATACACATATAATTTACATATATATGTACATGTGTGCATCTGTACACACACACACACAGAAACCACATTATTCATCCATTGGACACTTACGATTGATTTGATTTCTTGGCTATTGTGAATAATGTTGTAGTGAACATGGCACCACAGAATTCTCTTTGACATACTGATTTTGTTTCCCTTGTAAAGTGGAGTTGTGGATCATATTTTAATTCTATTTCTAGGTTTTTGAAGAACCTTCAAACTGTATTCTATAATGTCTATTCTGATTCACATTTGCACCAACAATGTATCAGGGATCCTTTTCTCCCACATATGTCTTTTTAAAAATAGTCATCTTAAAGGCGATATCTTATTTTTGGTTTTAATTTACATTTTCCAGATAATTAATGATGCTGAACATTTTTTCAATACTATTGATCATTTTAATGTTGTATTTTGAGAATTATTTGTTCAGGTCTTTTGCTTACCTTTTAATCAGATACTTGTTTTCTTTCTACTGAGTTGAGTTCTTTATATATTTTGGATATTAATATCCTATCAGATATATGATTTGTAAATATCTACTCCCATTTCATAGATTGTTTTTTCACTCTGTAGATTGTTTCCCTTCCTATTCATGATTTCCTTTATATGTAGAATCTTTAAAAAGTTGAAATCATAGTTAAGAGAATAGAATGGTAGTTGCCAGGGGCTGGGGATATGAGAGAAATGTTGGACAAAATGAATGTTATAGTTTAGATATGTGGTGTCCTTCAAAAGTTCATGTGTGACAGTGTAAAAAGTTTAGAGGTGAAATGATTAGGTTATGACAATCTATCCATAATCCACTCATAAGAGTTAGCTGGGTGGTAACTGCAGGCAGGTAGAGTTTGGCTGGAAGATGTAGGTCATTTGGGGCACACCTTTGGGGTATGTATTTGTCCCTGGTGATCCAAGCTTAGTCTTTCTCTGCTTCCTGGTGACTATATCTTGAGCTGCTTTCCTCTTCCAGACTCTTCTGCCAGGCTGCCTCACCTGTGGCCCAGAGCAGTGGACTGAGACCTCTGAAACCATGAGTGCCAAATAAACTTTCCGCTGCTAAAATTCTTCTTATTAAGTCTTTTGGTCATGGCAGTGAAAAAGCTGACTAAAACAGTGTGTAAAGTTTCAGTTACACAGGATGAGTAAATTTTAGAGGTCTGCTGTGTATCACGGTGACTGTAGCTAATAGTATTATATACTTGAAAGTTGTTAAGAGAATAGATCTTAATTGTTCTCACCACAAAAATTTGTATGTAAGGCAATGAATTTGTTAGTTAATTTGATTGATTCTACAATCTATTTACAATTAACTAATTATACAATGTATATCAAAATATTACTTTGTATACTGTAAACATAAACAATTTTTATTTGTCATTTATACCTTAACAATTGTGGTATGAAGAAAAACCTCTCTAAGTATCTCAATACCATTCTATCTTATTCACCTGTGCACATTTTTAAAAACAGTTATTCTGAAATCTGTATTTGGTGTCACTTGGAAAACCTGACTCCATTGACTTCTTCAGTTTTTCCATGGCCTTAAGTACTTGCTAACATAATTCCTCACAAATGGCTAAAACATTGCTATACTAAGCAGCATTTCTGCTGTAGGAGTGCACCAACAAATGAAGTACCTCCTAAGGGAACCATTGAATTAAATGCTGCTCACTGGATTCGCTTTGTTCTCTCCCATTTTGGAATGACTTCACCTTCTCTGTTCCCAAGTGAAATAAAAACTCCTTACATCTGTGGCTAGAATTGCATTCTGAAGGGTGTTTGGGATTTCTAATTCTTAGAGATGGAAGGCAGGGGCAATGAGTCACTAGACAAATTCAAATTGACACATTGACTTTTATAATTCTTATTATTGATGAAATAGTTAATTACTTGTGTTCTTCATTTTTAACTATTGGGTTTAACTTTTTTAACTAAAAAGTTGAGAGTGGAAAAATGATTAAAACAAAGCCAAGGAAAGAATGAAGAACACATTGAAATTTCAAAATGATTTGACTTAGAATATTAAATCTTATCATGACTATGTTTAGTGAAGTGATTATAATCTTTTCAAATTTTTTTAGAAGTTTATATAAAGTTGTTACATAAAATATTGTGGATACTTGTTGTGACTATACTGCTCTAACTTAACTAATAATAGTTTGGTTGCTAGGGAAGCTATTTTCTAATAGTAAAGACAAAGATTTCAAGAATGGCAGTGTTAACAGTGTGTCCTAAAATGAATGCTAAAGTACACAGTATTTGTTTCTATTATTGGTTAGTGTATTGGGTCTGAGAACCAGGTCACTTGGAATTACTTGAATAAGGAGGTACAATTTCCTGTCTTACCAATGAAAAAAGAGAAATATGTATAGATAGGAGTTGGTGTTTGATACCAAAGAACCCTCAAGTTTGTGATCCTAGAAATCACCTGTGACAACCCTTGGTACTTGGTAATTGAAATGAAGGTCCCAAAGAGAGAGTACCTCAATTAGTATATGTTCTACTATGCAAATATTTAGCATCTAATGTTTTTTGGTTGGAATATTTTCCTTAGTTTTCTGGAAACTCTGAAGAATATATTGATAATATAATCACTAATGATTTAGGAACCACTGTTTTCAGTAAGCCAGTGAAAGCTTTATATTGAGTTTGTCAACAGAAATGAAATAATTACAGTATTATACTAAAGAAAAATAACATGTATGGCATTTTATACATCTTAATTTAGTAATAATTCCACATGGGACAATTTTTTTTTACTTACTATCTCTAGCTACTGAAAATGCTTTAGCATCATTCTGCCTGGTAATTGGATTAAAATGCTTATAAATTTGTTTTACTTTGTTGTAGATAATATGCACTATAGTGTTCACTAAGATGCATTTTATTTCCATTGCCTTATCTGCCAAAGAAATATTTAGTGGTTTCAAGATTATGCTTTGAATTTATTAATATAGCCCTGGAATCCCACTGTGTCTCTTATAAGGCAAAAATCTCAAAGGATAAGCTGTCATCTCTTACATACATGACCAAGCTCCTACTTTTCTAACAGATGTAAGATCATGTAACATGTTTGCTTATTCCCTTTACCTTTCTTAATTCTTTTTCTTTCAGAGAAATTACCGTTTTACTTCTTTTTTTTTCTGTTTTCAGCACTTCGCCTCTTTTTATAATTGTCCGTAAGTAATGACTCACATTCATTGAGACCAGATTTTTTATGGTTGCCAGAAAAGCACAGAAACAAGGTTACATATATTAAAATTTAATCATAAGGGGTCATAAGTTTGGAGAGGTATATCAGTATTTCTGCTCTTTTGACAGTTTAATAAGTAGCTGTATGATAGAGATCCAAATCAAAGAATATTAGACTACGCTACAGATACCATATAGGATTTGTAGCTTTTTGAAATTGATCTGATTATTTTTAGAAGTTAGAATTTAGTAGTGTTTACTACTAAACAGTCTATGGTCTGTGTTATTGGGGTTCAGTGTTACTTTCTGACCCTTTATTAAGAAAACCTTTTCCCCTTCATATATGAAAATAAATTGATGCAATGGCAAATTGTTGCAGATTTGAGTAATTGGTATCTGAATTGTTCAGGATTTAACATTAGCTTTTTAAAATTAGAACAATATAGTTATACATAGTAGTTGAACTCATTTTGACAAAATCATATAAGCAGGGCATTTGATTTACTCCATTTCAGTCCTCTTTTCCCCCACCTCCTCCCCACTCCATTCTCCTTTCTCTCTCTACTGATCTTCCATTTATTTATTTATTTATTATTTTTTATTGGCGTTTTCTAGATGTACATAAATATGAAATTCTCTGTATATTATATGTGCACATAACATGATTTTTAAAATTCATTTCACATTTTCCTCCCCTTTTCCGTTCCTCTTTCCTCTCAATGTCCTTTTCTACTCCATTGATCATTTCTCTATCTTTATGATATCTAATCCCCCTCCTTCCTCTTATTTTGCTGTAGCTTCCACTTATAAGAGAAAACATTCTTGATTCTCTTAGTCTGACTTATTTTATTTAGCATGATGTTCTCCATTTCTATTCATTTACTGGCAAATAGCTTAATTTGATTCTTTATGACTGAGTAAAATTTCCCTGTATATAATGAATATATTTTCTTAATCTATTCATCTATTTATGGGCATCTGGGCTGATTCTATAGTTTGGCTATTATGAATTGTGCTGCTATAAACATTGAAGTATTGAAGTGGCTCTATGCTGATTTTGTTTTTTGTTTTTGTTTTTTTTTTTTTTGGTAAATAACCAAGGAGTAGGATAACTGGATCATATGGCGGTTGTATTCCTAGTTTTTCTTGCTTTCAAGAGTGGTTGTACTAATTTGCAGTCCCACCAACAATGTATAATTGTATCTTTTCCCCTACATCCTTGTCAGCATTTATTATTTTAAATTGGAATGAAATGAAATCTTAGTGTAGTTTAGATTTCCATTTCCCTTATTGTTAGAAATATTGGACATTTTTTCATGTATTTGTTAGTCATTTGTGTTTCCTCTTTTAAGAAGTGTTTGTCTAATTCTTTTGCACATTTATTGATTGAGTTATTTGGGTTTTTTAGTGTTAAATTTATGTGTTCCTTATATATTCTGGATATTAATTCCTTGTCAGAGGAGCAGCTGGCCAAGATTTTCCTATTCTGTAGGCTTTCTCTTCACACTCTTCAATGATTTCCTTTGCTGTGAAGAAGCTTTTTAATTTTATGGCATCTTACTTATTGATTCTTGATTTTATTCCTTGAGCTTTAGGAGTCTTATGAAGAAAGTTGCTGCCTGCACTAATATGATGGAGTGTTGATCCTTTTTAGTTTCTTTTAGCAGTTGCAACATTTCTGGTCTAATACATCTAGTGTTTTATACATTTTTGAGTTGATTTTTGTGCAGGGTTAAAAATAAGGATCTAGTTTCATTCTTCTACATATGGATATTCAGTTTTCACAGTGTCATTTTTAACATTATTTTTTGATTTTTGATTTTTCAATGTCAGAGGATTTGTTTTTTTTACATTCTGTACAATTTTATTTATATGAAATCTAAGATGATACTAAGGTTTTAGAAACTTAAGTGATTATAAGAGACATCAAGATAAGAGTTCAAGGGATCTTAAGAGACAGCAAGATAAGAGTTCAAGGGATCTTAATGATGGAAAAGGTTCCGTATATTGTTTCAAGTGGTGGTTACATTGTATAATACAGTTGTCAAAACTCATCAAATGAACATTTAAGATAATGTGTATTTCATTCTGTGTTAATTATACCACAGTAAAATATATATTTAAAAGTGCTGGTAGAAATTATACCTTTCCATTCACTGAAATACTAATGATCACTAGCAAAGTCACTTCCTTCCTGTAATCAACATACCAAGAAATCTGACTAGTTATCAGAAAGTTGTTTGGTGCATACAGACTCAGCAAAAAGAAGTATAATCTGCCTTCCATATCCATGGTTTCTACATCGTTGGGGTTTCATATTCATGAATTCAACCAACTGGGAGAAGGACAATATTCAGAAACATATTGTGTCTATAAAAACATATACAAGCATCTTTTTCTTGTCATTGTTTAAATAGGACAATATAACAATATTTATATTGTATTAGGTATTATAAATGTGTTACTCAGCTTTCTTTTTTATTATTGATTTTATTTTTTTAAATATACAACAGTGGAATGCATTACAATTCTTTTTATACATATAGAGCACAATTTTTCATATCTTTGTATATAAAGTATATTCATGCTAATTAACATCTTTACATATGTACTTTGGTTTTTTTTTTGCATTACAATTCTTATTACACATATATACCACAATTTTTCATATCTCTGTTTGTATATAAAGTAGGTTGACACTGAATTCATGTCTTCATACATATACTTTGGATGATGATGTGATGAAGTCTAGATAGGGAAGAGGGGAAGCAAAGGAAGGGAGGAGGCAGGGATTATCATTAGTATTTTAAAGGAACACCACTGTTTTAACCAAAGAGGAGAAGAGAACCCAGTAGCATAAAAAGGAATGTTCTTTCATATTAAAAGGACATCACAATTATCACATATATTTTTTGGTCCTATTATAATAAATAGGCAAAAATTATACTAAATAGAATAGTAAATGCCATTAAAAAACAGTATGTTATGTCTTCTGAGTACTGTTTTCAGATCTTTTAAAGGATGTGGCAGGGAATAAATTTTGCTTTAAGAAAGGCTGACATCAGTGGCTGTGAAGAGAAATTCCCAGAACTATCTATGGTTTCATTAGTATACCTGGCCTGTCTCATCTTAGGCTCTGTTTTTGTTTTTGTTTTTGTTTTTGTTTTTTTATCATGTAAGCTTCATTCTTGGACAGTGTTAGGACATGAAATTATTTGGGGAGTAACTCATTTTATCGGGATACAAAGAAGATCCTTTGCTCTGAGATTTGATTCAAAAGTCTTTGAATTCATTCTGTGTTAACTTTTGTGTAGGGTGAAAGAGATCTAGTTTCATTCTTCTACATATGAATAATAATTACTAAGAATTACAGTTCTTGACCTGGAAAAACTTAGCCACGCTTTCTGATTTTCATTTTATTGTTCCTTCTAACATGCAGGAGTGACAGTATAGATTAAGTAAGACTGGGAAAGACATAATTATTGTTGAAGGATACATGGGAATTTAGTATTTTGATCTATTTTGTATGTTTGAAACATTACCAATGACCCAAGAAAAGGAAAAACAGAAGAATAAATAAAAAGTGGAGTCCAACAGGGAAAAATATAATACATAATAAAAGGTATTTTGTTAATGTATGACATCTAAGAAGAAAAGACTCTATACCATATAATTGTGTGACTTTAAACATAAATATTCAAAGAATGAATTTATGAGAATCACCTGAGGTCCTTTTTGAAAATACATTTCTGGATAACTGTCCCTGAATATTTTGATTCAGTGAATTTTGGAAGGAAAATAGGTTCCCAATGATTCCAATTTGCTGACAGGTTTGGGAGCTATGGCCTTCATTAACTGGCCAGATTATGTTGGTGAATTAACTTTAGCAAAACCAGAATTTGTTTAAGACAGGAAATGACAAAACTGGTGAAGTCTACCAACTTGGTGAAATGGATGGTGTTTCTCTAGATAGAATTAGGGTACATTTTCAGTTTTTCGACTACAATGTTGATTTACTTAGAATGAGATCTATTAAGAATTAGAGCTGAAAATTTATTTAAATACCCGCTGTCCTGTCTCTTTATTATAAAGAAATTGAAGCTTAGAGAGGAAAATGGCGCATTTATTGGAAAGCCATAGAAGCAAGGCATTGTGGTTGATAGGCACTTAAGACACAGAAGTTACCAAGGATTGTAGTTCTTGACCTGGAGAAAGTTAGCCATGCCTTCTGACTTTCATTTCATTGTTTCTTCAGTCATATTATGCTGCGTCTTTTTCATTTTTCCTTTAACTTAATTTTTTATAATAATAGCTTCCAAAATATACTTTTAAAATAACAACAAAAGGAATATACATAATAGTATGTACAGCATATTTCCATTTGTAGTTATATTTGTGTGTGCTTAGTCAACTTTGCAAGGATCTATAAACTGAGGAGAGAGGTTGAGGAGCTGGGCTGAGGAGGTATATGCATAAACTTTTTAATTAAAAAATAGCTAATTTTACAACATTTAACAGATGAAATTCCCTTTTAAGGCCAACTTCTATTATGTTATCAAACAATATAACACTGTTCAAAAGCGAATATGCAAGAATTTTAATTGCAAATTGAGATACGAACATTAGAAAATTATGGCTTATATGTTTTGAAATCTGAGTGCTACTTAATATTATATAAAAACCATGCATTTTATCTCATCACTATAGGGTTGGAAATCATAGAATGTCCCATCGAATTTAGTCTTGTTATTTCTTTCCTAAATGAAATTAATGGTCCACAAAGGCTGGTTTCTTAAAATAAGTCAGAAAATTGCTGCCACTCTAGTGAGTAGAAAGCATCATGCTGTTTTGTATCACATTGAGTTTTTTTTAATTGATTTTATTTTTTAAAATACACGATGTTGAGTTTTGAATCCTGGCTTATTACTTCCTTTCTTTGTGAGTTTGGGCAAATAACTTTATTTCAATGAATGCAATGTATATAAAAAGGGAAATATTTCTGTCTTACTGGCCTCTTGAAGAATCATAGGGATTCAAATACAAAGAGGCTTGCCACGTCTAAGAAATAAATATTTAAAATAAATATTCAATTGCCAGCTTTTTGGAGTTTTCTGGGAAGACAGAACAACTGAGCAGCCACCAAGGACCTATTGGCTTAGAAGATATGAGGGATAAATTTCTCATTAAAATATGTAAACTGGACTGTTTTTTATTGTAACAGAAGATGAAGAATACTTTTTAAAAATTTTTGTTCTTTTTATTTATGCATGACAGTAAATGTATTTAAACATCAAACATACATGGGGTGTAATTTTCCATTTTTGTGGTTGTACATGATGTGTAGTTAGACTGGTTGTATATTCATATATGAACATAGTAAAGTTATATCAATTCTACTGTCTTTTCCATTCCCATCCTCCCTGCCTTCCCTTCATTCCGCTTTGTCTAATCCAGTGACCTTCTATTACCCCCCCAAACACTTATTGTGAGTTAGCATCAGCATATCAGAGAGAACTTTATTTTTTTTAAATAATAGCTTCCAAAATATATTTTTAAAACAACAACAACATGGCTGGGGATGTGGCTCAAGTGGTAGCGTGCTTGCCTGGCATGCGTGGGGCACTGGGTTCGATCCTCAGCACCACATAAAATAAAATAAAGATGTTGTGTCCACCTAAAACTGAAAAATAAATATTAAAAAATTCTCTCTCTCTTCTCTCTTCTCTCTCTCTCTCTCTCTCTTTAAAAAAACAACAACAAAAGAATATACAGGAAAAATATATATAAAATTTAAAAATTCAGCCTTTGGTTCTTAGGAATTGACTCATTTCACTTAGCATGATAGTCTCCAGCTCCATCCATTTACCAGCAAATGCCATATTTCATACTTTTTTAAGGCTGAGTAATATTCCATTGTGTATATATATATATTACATGTGGTGAGAATTACAAGAAGTAGTTGCCAGGTTGCATCTGACATTTTCATTGATTCACTCATCCATTAATATGTTTTTTATTTGTTCTAATTAGCTATACATGACAGTAGAATGCATTTTGGCACATCATACATAAATGGAGTGTAAATTCTCATTCTTCAGGTTTTACATGGTGTAGGTTACACAGGTTGTGCAATCATATATACACATAGGGTAATAATGCCTGATTCATTATGTCATTTCAACCCCCTCTTTCCTTAACTCCCCTCTGTCTAACCCAAAGTACCTCTCTTCTTCCCTAGCTACCTTCTCCTTTATTGTGAATTAGCATCCACCTATCAGAGAAAACATTTGGCCTTTGGTTCTTTGGGATTGGCTTATTTTGCTAACCATGATATTCTCTAGCTCTGTCCATTTGCCAGAAAATACCATAATTTCATTCTTCTTTATGGATGATAAATATTACATTGTGTATATATACCACATTCTCTTTATCAATTTATCTGTTCAAGGGCATGCAGGTTGGTTCCAAAGTTTATATATTGTGAGTTGAGCTGCTGTAAACATTGATGTGGCTATATCACTATAGTATGCTGATTTTAAGTCCTTTGGTTATAAACCTGGGAGTGGGATGGCTGGGTCAAATGGTGGTTCCATTCCAAGTTTTCATATTTCTTTTCTGTGAAATGTCTGTTCAGTTCCTTTGCCAATTTATTGATTGGTGTGTGTGTGTGTGTGTGTGTGTGTGTGTGTGTGTGTGTGTGAGAGAGAGAGAGAGAGAGAGAGAGAGAGAGAGAGAGAGAGAGAGAGAGATTGAGAGATTGAGATTGATTGTGTTTAATTCTTTATATATCCTGGAGATTAATGCTCTATCTGAGGTGCAGGTGAAAAAGATTTTCTTCAATTCTGTAGGCCTCTCTCATCATGTTCTTGTTTGTTTCCTTTGCTGTGAAGAAGTTTTTTAGTTTGATACTATCCCATTTATTGATTCTTCATTTTATTTCCTGTGCTTTAGGAGTCTTGTTGAGGAATTTGGTTCCTAAGCTGATGTGGTGAAGAATTGGGCCTACTTTGTCTTCTGTTAGGTTCAGGGCTCTGTTCTAGTGCCTAAGTTCTTCATCCACTTTGAGTTCATTTTGGTGCAGGGTGGGAGATAAGGGTCTAATTTCATTTTGCTACATATGGCTTTCCAGTTTTCCCAGCACCATTTGTTGAAGAGGTTATCTTTACTCCAATGTATGTTCATGGCACCTTTGTCTAGGATGAGATAAATATTTATGTGGGTCTGTCTCTGTGTCTTTTGTTATGTACCATTGGTCTTCATGTCTGTTTTGGTACCAATACCATGGCGTTTTGGTTACTCAGTAGTATAATTTTAGGTCTGGTATTGTCATGCTTCCTGTTTCACTTTTCTTGTTGGAAGATTGCTTTGACTATTCTAGGCCTCTTATTTTTCCAAATGAATTTTATGACTGCTTTTTCTATTTCCATGAAGAAAACAATTGGAATTTTAGTAGGAATTGCATTAAATCTGTATAACACTTTTGGTAGCATGGCCATTTTGACAGTATTAACTCTGCCTATCCAACAGAATGGGGTATCTTTCCATATTCCAAGGTCGTCTTCAACTTCTTTCTTTAGTGTTCTATACTTTTCATAATAGAGGTTTTTCTATTCTTTTTTAGATTGATTCCCAAGTATGTTTTTTTTTTGAGGCTATTGTGAAGGTTTTTTTTTTTACTCTTTTTTAGATTGATTCCTAAGTATGTTATTTTTTTCAGGCTAATGTGAATTGGATAGTTTTCTTTTAATTTCTCAGTTGATACATCACTAATGTATAGGAATTATGGGTGTTAATTTTATATCCTGCTACTTTGCTGAATTCATTTGTGAATTCTAGAAGTTTTCTGGTGGAGTTTGTTTGGTCTTTTAAATATAGAATTATGTCATCAGCAAATAGGGATAGTTTGAGTTCTTTTCTTATTCATATCCCTTTAATTTTTTTTTCATCTAATTGCTCTGGCTAGAATTTTTAAGATGATGTTAAATAGAAGTGGTGAAAGAGGGCATCATTGTCTTCTTCCAGTCTTTAGAGGGAATGCTTTCAATTTTTCTCCTTTTGGAATGATGTTGGCCTTGGGTTTAGCATATATGTTGCTGTATTTTCCTACTATATCTAGTTTTTCTAGTGTTTTGAACATGAAAGGATGCTATAAGTTCTCAAATGCTTTTTTCTGCATCTATTGACATAATCATGTGATTCTTGTCTTTAAGTCCGTTGATGTTATGAATTATATTTATTGATTTCCATATGTTGAACCAACCTTGCATCCATGTGATGAACACTACTAGGTCATGGTACACTATCTTTTAAATATGTTTTTGTATGTTATTTGCCAGTATTCTTTTAATGTGAAATTATAAGAGTGCTTAACATCAAATAGAACATTCCAAGTTTGTGTTAATTTCTTTTTTTAAATTTTTTTAAATTTTTTATTGGTTGTTCAAAACATTACAAAGCTCTTGACATATCATATTTCATACATTAGAATCAAGTGGGTTATGAACTCCCATTTTTACCCCAAATACAGATTGCAGAATCACATCGGTTACACATCCACATTTTTTACATAATGCCATATAAGTAACTGTTGTATTCTGCTACCTTTCCTATCCTCTACTATCCTCCCTCCCCTCCCCTCCCATCTTCTCTCTCTACCCCATCTACTGTAATTCATTTCTCTCCTTGTTTTTTTCCCCATTCTCCTCACAACCTTTTATATGTAATTTTGTATAACAATGAGGGTCTCTTTCCATTTCCATGCAATTCCCCTTTTCTCTCCCTTTCCCTCCCACCTCATGTCTCTGTTTAATGTTAATCTTTTCCTCCTGCTCTTCCTCCCTGCTCTGTTCTTAGTTGCTCTCATTATATCAAAGAAGACATTTGGCATTTGTTTTTTAAGGATTGGCTAGCTTCACTTAGCATAATCTGCTCTAATCCACCCATTTCCCTGCAAATTCCATGATCTTGTCTTTTTTAGTGCTGCGTAATACTCCATTGTGTATAAATGCCACATTTTTTTATCCATTCATCTATTGAAGGGCATCTGGGTTGGTTCCACAGTCTAGCTATTGTGAATTGTGTTGCTATGAACATCTATGTGGCAGTATCTCTGTAGTATGCTCTTTTAAGCTCTTCAGGGAATAGTCCAAGAAGGGCAATAGCTGGGTCAAATGGTGATTCCATTCCCAGCTTTCCCAGGAATCTCCATACTGCTTTCCAAATTGGCCACACCAATTTGCAGTCCCACCAGCATTGTACAAGAGTACCCTTTTCCCCACATCCTCGCCAGCACTTGTTGTTGTTTGACTTCAGAATGGCTGCCAATCTTATTGGAGTGGGATGGTATCTTAGGGTGGTTTTGATTTGCATTTCTCTGACTGCTAGAGATGGTGAGCATTTTTTCATGTACTTGTTGATTGATTGTATGTTCTCCTCTGAGAAGTGTCTGTTCAGGTCCTTGGTCCATTTGTTGATTGGGTTATTTGTTATCTTATTGTTTAATTTTTTGAGTTCTTTGTATACTCTGGATATTAGGGCTCTATCTGAAGTGTGAGGAGTAAAAATTTGTTCCCATGATGTAGGCTCCCTATTTACCTCTCTTATTGTTTCTCTTGCTGAGAAAAAACTTTTTAGTTTAAGTAAGTCCCATTTGTTGATTCCTGTTATTAACTCTTGTGCTATGGGTGTCCTATTAAGGAATTTGGAGCCCGACCCCACAATAGGTAGATCGGAGCCAACTTTTTCTTCTATCAGATGCAGAGTCTCTGATTTGATATCAGGCTCCTTGATCCATTTTGAGTTAACATTTGTGCATGGTGAGACAGAGGGATTCAGTTTCATTTTGATGCATATGGATTTCCAGTTTTCCCAGCACCATTTGTTGAAGATGCTATCCTTCCTCCATTGCATGCTTTTAGCCCCTTTATCGAATATAAGATAGTTGTAACTTTGTGGATTAGTCTGTGTCCTCTATTCTGTACCATTGGTCCACCTGCCTGTTTTGGTACCAGTACCATGCTGTTTTTGTTACTATTGCTCTGTAGTATAGTTTGAAATCTGGTATCGCTATGCCGCCTGATTCACACTTCCTGCTTAGAGTTGCTTTTGCTATTCTGGGTCTTTTATTTTTCCATATGAATTTCATGATTGCTTTATATATTTCTACAAGAAATGCCATTGGGATTTTGATTGGCATTGCATTAAACCTATAGAGAACTTTTGGTAATATCTCCATTTTGATGATGTTAGTTCTGCCTATCCATGAACAGGGTATATTTTTCTATTTTCTAAGATCTTTCTCTATTTCTGTTTTTAGGGTTCTGTAGTTTTCATTGTATAAATCTTTCACCTCTTTTGTTAGGTTGATTCCCAAGTATTTTTTTTTTTTTTGGATATTGTGAATGGGGTGTTTTTCCTCATTTCTGTTTCAGAAGTTTTGTCGCTGATATACAGAAATGCCTTTGATTTATGCATGTTGAGTTTATATCCTGCCACTTTGCTGAATTCATTTATTAGTTCTAGTAGTTTTTTTGTAGACCCTTTTGGGTCTTCTAGGTATAGAATCATGTCTTCCGCAAATAGTGATAATTTGCTGCAGTCTGGATGGGCACAATTCATGAGCCACTTGTCAAAAGAAACGAACTTTATTTTTAGAACCACACAGGCCAAACAAAACAGCTCCTCAGGAAAAACTCTCAGAGCCCAACTGCTACCACCGGCTTCCCACAAGCCTCTCACACAAACACAAGCCTCACCACCTCCCACAATCCTCCTGCTCTTGAGGCCGATTGGCTGGGTCACGTGGGCGGAGCCAAAGAAGTCCCCCAATGAGCATCATTGCAGAGGAGTCAATCAGCTAGATGTTGCTGGGGCGGCTGTGAGCCAATCACCAGCTGGCAGTCTCAAAGGGCGGGGAAACAAGCCCAATGAGCATCACCACAGAGGAGCCAATCAGCTAGATGTTGATGGGGCTGCTGTGAGCCAATCATCAGCTGGCAGTCTGAAAGTTTACTGGCAGCTGGAAGTTTGCTGGGGCCCCATTGGCTGTGGCTCTCAACAATAATTTAAGTTCTTCTCTTCCTATTTTTATGCCTTTAATTTCTTTTGTCTGTCTAATTGCTCTGGCCAGTGTTTCGAGAACTATATTGAATAGAAGTGGTGAGAGAGGGCATCCCTGTCTTGTTCCAGATTTTAGATGGATTGCCTTCAATTTTTCTCCATTCAGAATGATGCTAGCCTGAGGCTTAGAATAGATAGCTTTTACAGTGTTGAGGTAAGTTCCTGTTATGCCTAGTTTTTCTAACGTTTTGAACATAAAGGGATGCTGTACTTTGTCAAATGCGTTTTCTGCATCTATGGAGATGATCATATGGTTCTTATCTTTAAGTCTATTGATGTGGTGAATAACATTTATTGATTTCCGTATATTGAACCATCCTTGCATCCCTGGGATGAATCCTACTTGATCATGGTGCACAATTTTTTTGATGTGTTTTTGTATTCGATTCGCCAGAATTTTATTGAGGATTTTTGCATCTAGGTTCATTAGAGATATTGGTCTGTATTTTCTCTCTTTGAGGTGTCTTTGTCTGGTTTCGGAATCAGGGTGATGTTGGCCTCATAGAATGAATTTGGAAGAGCTCCCTCTTTTTCTATTTCCTGAAATAACTTGAAAAGTATTGGTATTAATTCTTCTTTAAAGGTTTTGTAAAACTCCTCTGTATACCCATCCGGTCCTGGGCTTTTCTTGGTTGGTAATCTTTTGATTCCTTCTTCTATTTCATCCATTGATATATTGGTCTGTTCAAATCGTGTGTATCCTCCTGACTCAGTCTAGGCAAATCATATGACTTAAGAAATTTATCAATGTTTTCACTATCTTCTATTTTATTGGAATATAAGTTTTCAAAATAATTCCTAATTTTCTTCTGTATTTCTGTAGTATCTGTTGTGATATTGCCTTTTTCATCCCGTATGTTAGTAATTTGAGTTCTCTCTCTTCTTCTCTTCGTTAGCATGGCTAAGGGTCTGTGGATCTTATTTATTTTTTTGAAGAACCAACTTAGTTTTGTCAATTTTTTCAATAGTTCCTTTTGTTTCAATTTTGTTGATTTCCGCTCTGACTTTAACTGTTTCTTGCCTTCTGCTATATTTTCTGTTGTTTTGCTCTTCCTTTTCTAGGGCTTTGATATGAAGTGTGAGCTCATTTATTTGTTGGTTTTTTCTTTTTTTAAGGAATGACCTCCAGGCGATGAATTTCCCTCTTAAAACTGCTTTCATTGTGTCCCATAGATTCCGATATGTTGTGTCTGTATTTTCATTTATCTCTAAGAATTTTTTGATTTCCTCCTTTATGTCTTCTGTAACCCATTGATCATTCAGTAACATATTGTTAATTTTCCATGTGATGTAGGATTTTTCCTTCCTTCTTTTATCATTGATTTACAGTTTCATTCCATTATGATCAGATAAAATGCATGGTATTATCTCCACCCCTTTATATTTACTGAGGGTTGCCCTATGCCATAATATATGGTCTATTTTTGAGAAAGATCCATGTGCTGCTGAGAAGAATGTGTATCCACTTGATGATGGTTGATATATTCTATTTATGTCAGTTAAGTCTAGGTTATTGATTGTGATATTGAGTTCTATAGTTTCTTTATTCAACTTTTATTTGGAGGATCTGTCCAATGGTGAGAGAGGTGTGTTGAAGTCACCCATAATTATTGTGTTGTGGTCTATTTGGTTCTTGAACTTGAGGAGAGTTTGTTTTATGAACGTCACAGCACCCTTATTTGGTGCATACATATTGATAATTGTTATGTCTTGTTGGTGAATGGTTCCTTTTAACAGTATATAATGTCCTTCCTTATCCCTTTTGATTAACTTAGTCTTGAAGTCGATTTTATTCGATATGAGGATGGCCACCCCTTTTTGCTTATGAGGACCGTGTGCATGGTATATTTTTTCCCAACCTTTCACCTTCAGCCTGTGTATGTCTTTTCCAATCAGATGTGTCTCCTGGAGGCAGCATATTGTTGGATTTGTTTTTTTAATCCATGTTACCAGCCTATGTCATTTTATTGGAGAGTTTAAGCCATTAACGTTTAGACTTACTATTGATATATGGTTTGTACTTCCAGCCATGTTTGATTATTTATCTTTTTTTAAAATTTAGTTTGTTTCTCCATGATTAGCTTTCCCCCCGCCCTCTGTGTTTACTGAGGTACTTCCCACTGTTGGTTTTGGTTATTGTTTTTCATTTCTTCCTCGTGTAGTGTTTTGCTCAAGATGCTTTGCAATGATGGTTTTCTGGCTGCAAATTCTTTTAACTTTTGTTTATCATGAAAGATTTTTATTTCATTGTCGTACCTGAAGCTTAATTTTGCTGGTTACAAAATTCTTGGTTGGCATCCATTGTCTTACAGTGTTTGAAATACGTTGTTCCAGGATCTTCTCACTTTCAGCGTCTGTGATGAAAAATCCGTTGTTAACCTTATTGGTTTACTCCTGAATGTAATCTGCCTCCTTTCTCTTGCAGCTTTTAATATTTTCTCTTTGTTCTGTATATTGGATATCTTCATAACAATGTGTCTTGGCGTTGGTCTACTGTGATTTTTTATTCTCGGTGTCCTGTATGCATCTACAATTTGTACATCCGTTTCCTTTTTTATTTCTGGAAAGTTTTCTATAATTGTTTCATTCAGCAGGTTGCTCATTCCCTTGCTTTGAACCTCTATACCTTCATCTATCCCGATGACTCTTAAGTTTTTTTTGTTATGTTATCCCGTATCTCTTGGATGTTTTTCTCGTGATTTTTTACCATCCTTTCTGAGTTGGCTAGACTCTTTTAAAGATGATATATTTTGTCTTCATTATCTGACGTTCTGGCTTCTACTTGCTCCACTCTGTTAGTGATACTCTCATTTGAGTCTTTAATTTGGTTTATAGTTTCCTTCATTTCTAGAATTATTGTTTGATTTTTTAATAATCTCTATCTCCTGATAAAGATGCTTATTTGCTTCTTTTATCTGTTTATGTAATTCATTTTCAGTGTGTTCTTTCACTGTTTGAATTTGCTGTCTCATATCCTCTTTAAGGTTCCATTCCATCTGTCTAAGGTATTCCTTGAGTTCTTTATTTGGCCATTTATTTATTTTTTTTTGATGCCTCTAGGTCCTCCTGAGTATTTAGGCTGTCCTGCATTGTTGGTACTCCTTTTCTTCCTTGCTTTTTCATGCTGCTCATGTTACTTCTTGTTCTGTTAGATTGCTGAGTTACTGTTTACTCCTATAAATTTATTTGATGCTTGGGAGGAAAGGTATTAGAAGGGAAGGGAAGAAGTCACTAAAGAGAATGAGAGTAAGCAGGTAGAATTAAAGGAAGGGGGAATAAGGAAATTGAAAAGAAATGAAAAGACAAAAGAAAAAAAAATTGAAAATAAAAAAATTTTAAAAAATAATAAAAAAAGTTAAAATTTAAAAAATAATTTAAAAAATATTTAAAAAATTTAAAAAATAAAAAAATGAAAATGAAAAAAAACCCCAAATAATAAAAAAAAAATTTAATAAATGCAGTCTTAGAGTTCAATTAACTTGTCTTCCAGTATTTGGAGCTGTGCCCACTGGGCCAAGCTTCTCCTCTTGATATGCGGAAACCAATCACTGTGCAGCACTCCTCCTCCCAGACTGGGCGGTTCTCCTATCCTGAGTGCCTAGGGCCTTCTCCGCTGTCTAGTCCCTTCCCCACTTTTCCTCAAGCCAGGCCCCGCTCACTGGTGACGCTCACAATACTGGCTACGTGCCAGGTCTGCTGCTCCCAGGAGCCCTATTTTCTTGAATGACTGGGCACACTGTCCCTGTTTGCCATTCCCTCAGACCCTAAGTTTGTGGAGCCTGGGGCTGAGAACCCTCAGCGAATTTTGCTTGTCCTCCGGTAGCCACACCCCCGTAGCTGGTGCAAGAGACCTCAGTTGTCAGCACTGGTGGGAGCGGTAGCCGGGGGTTCCGTGTGGCGGGTCCTGCACCACTCCTGATTCCCTCGATCTGACTATCGCGCTCATGGGAGAGCTGGGAGGGGCTCTTAAGGTTTCCCTGCTTTGTGGAGAGGGAGGGCTGGGGGTTACGCACCTGTCGCCGCCGGTTTATCTCCTTCACAGCATTCTGGTGACGTCAGTTCTCTGCCATGGTGGTATCCCATGCAATTAGTGACAGTGCGTTCCCTTTGCTGGGTGACCAATGCAATGGGTGGGTCCTGACTGGCTCTCCCATGCCCCTTCTCAATCCTGTGGCCACTGCCTATGAAGGCTCGGTTGGTATTAACCTCCGAAGGTTCAGAAGGGCTGACCAGTTGTTTCAGTGGGATCATTTAGTGCTGAGTCACAGCGGTTTGTCTGCGAGACGCAGGCGAACGGGAGCTTGAATTCAGCCGATCCGGGCTCGGTGTGTGTTCTGAGAGGCCCAGACTGTTCTCCCCAGATCCACATCAGCTCAGCATTGCCTAGTGATACTGAGCAAACAGTATTTAGACGGTTTACAACTCCCTATGCCCACACAGCTGAAGAGGTCAGAGACTTGATCTCTCCGCGCCCGCCACCATGTTGGATCCTTGTGTTAATTTCATTTACAGTATTTCAAATCTCTCCTTATAACTTAAAATATCAGTTGCCAAACCTAGAAACAACATCTATTCACCATGAAGGAAGAATAGTTATTCTCCTTATTAAGAATACTCATATATATTTTAGGTTCCCCTAGTGTCAGCATTAGGAAATAAATGAGTTGGAGCAACAGGGGGAAGAAGGAAGAGCTGAGTTACTAATCTTTGTCTGAAATTGACTGATCTATAGAGGATGAACTGAGCATTTAAGAACAAGTTTAGAGAAAGCTTCTGGAAAGAAACTTCATTTTCTTAAGATCCACAGGATCATAGGGCCATTACAGCCAAGAGGAATGCAAAGAATATTGAGCTTCAGTTATTTTTATTACTTAAGCAAAGCATTAGCACATAAATTTTCTGTATTTGGTTTTTCCCTTTCTTTCGATTCCTATAAAAATAACAATTATTGAGGTTATAGAGGCCTAGTATCCAAAGGGAATGAAACAAACACTGCAGATAAGCAGAAAAAAATTAGAAATTTCTACCCAGTGCCTATTAGGCATTTAGTAGTTATCTTAAAAGCAAAACATTCAAATGCCTACATTAAAAAAATATATAATGGGCTTTTTCTTGCTTCATTCTTAAGGTATTTCAGTGTTCTCAAATTTAGTATGTAAAAAGAATAACCATTCAGTATGTGTGTGTGTGTGTGTGTGTGTATATATATCTCATATATCATATATCATGACTTTAAGGTAGATTTAAGGGATTTTTCTTAATTTTAATTGTAGAGCTCATCCTCAATGTGAGTGCTGTAATAAAATACTTGTCCCACTATAATGAGTTATGGGACACAATATAATGGAAAAGAGAGACCAGATGACAAAATGGATTTTCATTCAAGAGAAAAAGAATCATTGTTCACTAGTTTCTAAATATCTGCCCAAATGAGAAGACACCAAAAATGTATCAGCTGTACATATAAACAGAATATATATGTATGTGTATATATATATATCATATATATATATATATATATATATATGATTATTTATTCTTAAAGAATATATTGATTCATTTTTTTCTGAGAGAAGATACTACCATGTCATCCTAATGTCAAATAATTTTATGGAGTTTTGATAGATGGAATATGATTGGGGAGAGCATCTTCCTCTGATTTCATTTGAGTTTAGTTTCAAGTGTCCTAGACTAAATATAGGCAATCCATAAGCAGCCAAATATAGACAATCCATTATCAGTCTCCCCACTCTAATCTAGTCAGAATTTTTCAGGTATTACTTTATTTCTTAAACCCATATATTATAGATTAAATATGATTCCTTTATGGAACTAGAAGCTATCATGTTAAGTGAAATAAGCCAATCCCTGAAGCCAAAGGTCAAATATTTTCTCTGATGTGTGGAAGCTAATCCAAAATAAGGTGTTTGGGGGGGATATTAAAAAAATAGAAGAAAGATCAAGGGAGTAGACAAAGGGGAATGAAGGGAAGGGAGGAAGTATGGGATAGGAAAACACAATGGAATGAATCTGACCTAACACTCCTATGTATGCAGACATATTAATGTACCACAGTGAATCTCACCATCATGTATATACACAAGGAACTAATTTTAAAAAAAATAACTATAAGTAAATAGCAGAAAGGTCAGTAGAGTAGAGGGAAGAGAAGGGGAGGAGAAGTACTATGAACTGAATTAGAAGAAATAATATTCCATTCTTTTATAATTGTGCCAAATCAATTCTATTGTCATGTATAACTAAAGAAAAACAATAGAAAAGAAAAAATATGATTCTTTTAGAGAAAATGCATTTAATCTATTTGTGAAAACATTGGAAAAAGAGTGGTTTCCTACTGAAAATCAAAAGAATATTTTAATTTATAAAAAAACTAAGATGATATTATTAGAAGTATTAGTAGGCAACTTGTATAAAATGATAAGAAGTGAAAGACTTATTTAAACTTTTGTCGTACATAATAATTGTAATAAAATACCCAAGGGGTACATATTCAACTAATCACTTTGTGGATAGCAAATCACTTTTATGACTTTAAATAGATATTATATCATGAGTCAAATTTAGGAGATTTATTAAAATAAAAACCCCCAACAGAAAGTAATTCTATTATTATTTCCTCAAAATCCATAATTATCAATTTTGTCCTATTGGAAAGATACCCTATCCCTACTCCACTTTGCTCAATATTCTGTCATTGTGAAGCTTCAGTGCATTTGGCAACAGAATTGACATGACAAGTCCAGAGAAGTCAAGAACTATTGTAACAGGTCAGTTTTGTTTTTAAATAAGCAGTCCAATTTCTTTCATAGTATGCAAGCAAAGCTAGAAAGTATGATATCTTTCCGGGTGCAGTGGCACACACCTGCAATCCAAGTGGCTCAGGAAGCTGAGACAGGAGTATTGTGATTTCCAAGCCAGTGAGACCCTGTCTCTAAATTAAAAAAAAAAAATACAAAATAGAGCTGGGGATGTGGCTCAGTAGTTGAGTGCCCCTGAGTTCTATCCCCAGTACCACACAAAAAAGAAAGTATATCTGAAGGAACCAAGGTCTAAATGGAAAAAACTTGAGGACTAGATTTCAGTTATGATTGTCACTACATATCCTGGTCACCTCAGGCTTCAATTTCTCTGTGATCTTGTTATCCTTATAAAGTACTGTAAATATTACCTCCTTTACTACCTCTTAAAGTTCTTGTGAGAATAAAATGTGTTACAAAACGTGAAAAGGGAAGTACAAGAGAAATAAAGATAATATTTTTTACACATCTCATTGTATTTATCTGTTTGATATTTTATCCTAAAATTATTTTTTCCGATTAAAAAAAGTCTAAGTCCTTTCAAATGTATTTTCATTGCTAATGTGCAAATCAAGGAATGGCAAGAATCAATGTAGTCTCAAGAAAAGGTGAGGACAGAAGGATCTCCTGGTGAACAGCTGGCTAAATGGAAAAGGTGAAGGCAAATCTTTTTTTCTTATAATAATTTTCTCTATATTTACTTTTAGAAATAATATTGCACATATCTTTAGGATAGTGGGAAGACTCAAGTGTTACAAGTAATTTACTTATTTAGGATATAAGTGTAGTTTACAGAGTCCTGTGATGATGCAGTGTTTCTGGAATTATCTAACACAAACTTTTGAGTTACTGAAATGGGAGAAAACAAATGGGTGCTATACTTGGATTTTTTGGCATAACTACATGATTTACTAATAGCTTAAACTTGGTCAGATGCCAAAAATGCAACTATATTCTTGTTATTAATATTTCATTAATAATAGCTTTTTGCATAGGAATAGGAATTTCTAGTGTTACGAGGAGATGCAATAACAGTTCCTTTTGTTGCTGTTATAAGAGATGGAATATTGTTTTTATAAATAATATATTGACTTTTAAACTTTATTTAGGAATCAGAGCTAGCATATCTTAACCCAGTAACTAATGTTCCATGACTAATATGTTATATAAAAATATTACTTCTGCTGATTGCTTTATGGACCCATGGAATTTTCCCAAAGGCCACAGTTTACTATTGTTATTAGTGCTTTGTCCATTACCAGCCCTCCTATCTAGATAATTCCTTTCTCTTCCTGCCAGGGGAGTTGCAGAATTTGTTTTTTCTCTTGACACTTATAGAACAATGTTACATTTTGCTTATAGTTTATGATTATCTAGTACCTCGGTTGTGTCATATTTGCTTCTCTGTGACTATGTCATTGCATTCTAAATTCCTAATGAGGTATACTAGGAGCCACTTGATCATATTGAATGTCCTTTTAATAATTTTTAAAATCGCCAATCCCAAATATAGTTCAATGACTCCACTATTTATTACTGGTGTGACCTTGAGAAATTTAAAGACCCTTACTGTGCTTCTATTTCATCTTTGGTACAAAGGGAGGCAACAATAGCACCTAAAATATTTACTATGAAAGTTCAGAAAGAGTTTTTTACATTTTAAATGCTGAAAATAGTGTCAGTATACAGTAAGCACCGGATAGAAAATAGCTCCCATTGTTATCATTATTATTAAATGTGAAGATCTTAATTGTCAGAGTACTATTATAGTACAAGATACAGAAAATGGAGTTGTATTTGTATTTAATTAAAAGTTTAAACTGGCAAGTATTTAAAATATAATGAAAAGTGAATCTGTATGGTTAATTTGTTACTTATAACAATAAGACAAAATGTGGAAAGCCAATCTTTTTTCTTAAATTTTACATTAAAAATTCTATATAGTTCTTGCAAGATGCACAGATAATGGAACAAAAAATTTTAAAATTAATAGCATTGCAAATATTATGAATGATAGCAAAGAACCATTTATGCTTCCTTTATTATGATTCACTTGTTTGTGGTAACACAAGCTTTTGGTTGCTTTCCCAACAACCATCTCTCTGCCCTTCTTTCTTGTTAATGGAATTCTAATTCTATTCAGATATCTACTTTTTCCTAGCACCTTGGGGTTAGATTCTAATAGATTTTATATAATTTGATGCAGTATTCCCCTTGCCTATAATTGGTTTGAGCAGGGACATGTTATACAACTGTAGCTAATGAGGCACGAGGGAAAGGCTACTGAAGAGAATTTGCTGTATAATATAAAAAGCCTCCTTTTCTGCATATGGACACTATTGTGAGGGTGTGATGCTGGGAACTGTTGAAGACATTTTCACTAAATCTCAAACTTCAAGACAAAACTTATTGATGAAAATGGCAAAGCAGTAAGATGAAGCAAAATTGGGTCCTTGAAAATGGTGCTAAGATACTGAATTAACCACCCTTGGGACTGCCAACCTCTTGGATTCTTTTGTAAGATGAATAAACTCCTTATTGGTGTATGTAATTCATCTGAGTTAGGGTTTTCTGATACAGCTAAAAGAATCCTAAGTGATATTATTCACTGTACATTTTTTGTGTTCTTATAATATTATGTTGAGAATTATGCAAATGGAAAAAATAAGTTAACTTCCAACTCTTTGGGGTTCTGTTATAGCTTAAATTTTTTAAACAGACTATATTTTCTGAAGCTATAGCAACATTTGACAATTTTTTCTTAAATAGGAAAAGAACCACTTTGTATAGTGTTATCTTAGGGGAATTTTGACAGCATTTTTTAACTTTTAAAATTTAAGAATGACATATACTGACATAAATTTCACTGACATATGCAGTTATAAATTGTGTTTATACTTGATGAACTTTTATAACATGAGCATATCTATGTAAGCAATCATTTATATATATATATATATATATACATATATATGATATATATACATTACATATATATAACATATGTGTGTGTGTATGATATAGAATATCATTGCGTTTCCAGAAGTCTTCCTTATGCTTCTCACAGTCTATACTATTCCTTCCAGGGTAACCACTTTTCTAACACCATACAATAATTTTTCTGTTTTTGAGTGTTATCTTTTTGAGTCACATGACATGCACCCTTTGTTTCTGGATTCTTATGCTTAACAATTTGAAATATGAGATTCATTTATGCTGTGCATAACAATAGTAGTTTATTTCTTTTTTTAATTCACATTTTAGTTTTTGGCAGACACAGCATCTTTGTTTGTATGTGGTGCTGAGGATAGAACCCGGGCCGCACCCATGCCAGGGGAGTGTGCTACTGCTTGAGCCACATCCCCGGCCCCAATAGTAGTTTATTTCATTTACATATAGAATTTTTTTTTACAAATATATCAGAATTTATCCAGTCCATTACAAAGGACATTTGAGTTTTTTACTATGAGTAATGAAGCTATGAATATTTTCATATGCCTTTTAATTTTTACATTTATATATTTTTTTCAAATATATACTTAAGAATGGGATTGCTGAGTCATAGGTGGGAAAATATTCCTCTTTGATAAAGAGTTTTTATAAAATGATTATATTGATATAAACTTCTGTCAATCATATATGAATGCAAATTTTGTTCCACATCATGAAAAGATATTTTTAATTTTAACTTTGGCCTATCTGATGTGTAGTGTTATCTCACTTTGGTTTCATTTTGCATTTCCTAATAACTTTTAAACATTTTTATATGTTTGATAGCCATTTGGGCATATTTAAGCCTTGATTTTTTAAAAAAAATCTTTTCGTTTTATTATAATTTATAGGCATTTATTATATATGTTGCTATATATTCTCTGTCAGATGTATGTATTGAAATATCTACTCACTCTATAAGATTTTTGTTGAAAAATAAAGCTTTTCATTTCAATGGTCTCCAACTTATCAGTCTTTTCCTTATAATTACTGTTTTTGTGTTGTGACTTAAAAAGTTTTTGCCTACTCTAAGGTTGTAAAGATTTTTTATCTTTAGAAACTTTATTATTTGATCCACCTGGGATAGATTATTATATGTGTGTGAAATGGTGGTAAAACTACATTATTTCTACACATATTGCATTGATCCCACTATTTTACTGGGGAAGCTTTTTTATAAATTTAATCTGTTGATTGATGTCTGAATTCTATATTGTGTAGTTTGTCTATTTTTCTGTCATTATACATCACAGTTTTAACAATGTGTTATGTAACCTCTCCAACTTTGTTCTTTTCAAAATTGTTTTTATCATTCTTGGGACTTTATATTTATATTTCAATAGAAATTATAAGTTGAGCTCATTAATTTTCACCAAAAAATAGGAGAGAACAAGATGGCAGATTAGTGGGAAGAGGCATTTCTCACAGCTCCATGACACAGGACTCAAGCAGTAGGAATACTGCTTCTCTGTGAGGTGGGTGGAAAAGGGACTTCACTGATAATCAATATTGGATAGAGAGCCTTGGAGACTGGGAAATTTGGGATGCATCAGACAAGGAAAAAGAACAAAATTGGAGCTGAGCTCCTGATAAGAGTGGGGGAAATTAATACAGAAGATCAGAAAGGGCTGAAAAGTGCTGTAGACAGTCTTGGCATAGAGAATCCTAAGTTCAGAGGGGCAGTAATGCTCTGGGCTGACTCAGAGACTATTTGGCTCACTAAGCTGGTGCACAAAAGACCCCAGGTCTGCCAGTTGTGCACAAGGAGCTGAAGCTGGATCCCTCTGGGGGACTTGTGCACTAAAGTGGCACCAACTCAGACCAGGAACTTAGGTCTGTGAATTTGGGACTGAGTCCAATACATGAATCCAGCAGTTTCCAGCCATAGGATCTAGATTGAACCTACATCAGGACAATTTCTGTTTCTTATTGGTGTATGTAATTCATCTAAGTTAGCAAATCAGGACAATTTCTGTTATGGAGAATATTTTGCCTGTGGGTAATACAGATTGGATAGGCTGGAGGGAGCCCATCTCTCTCACCTCCCTTGAATCTAGCAGTGTGTAGGACTAGTGGCAGTGGCTTGAGAATCTGAACAGGGAGGAGTAACAGAGATTGGAGCAGACATGGGGATGCCAGAAAGGGCATTCTCTGCAAAGTACAGAAGTAGCAAAGAACTGGCTCATCCTTCCTATGAGTTGATCCTGGGGAGACTCCTGGGGTACAGTCCTAAATGTGCATTGATTAAAAAACACCTGATAACTCCCCATGCAATAAAACACCTGGAGCAATAATCCCCACCTCTGGGAGCTTCATTTCCACAAACTCATCTTACATAACCCAGTGGCATCTATATCCTGGAAGTGGAGCTGACAGCACACTCTTCACTCCCCTTACCATTCTGCTGAGAAGGGAAACCAACAAAGAGAAGGAGTTTGGCACAGACATTGAGCATATTCTGTCATTGAATATTCTTACTATTCTGTGTTTTTTGTTTTTGAATGTGTACTGATTGATATATGATAGACATTTAAACACACACATATTTTATATTTGTTTCTGCTTTCTTATGTCTAGCATTTCTTGAAAGTAATTATTTTTCCTTATACTGTTTTTTGAGGGTTAGGATTTTTGATTAATGTATGTTGGATTGGATTGATATTGTATTCAACCTGTTTTATGACTCTGTTTCCCCTTGTTTCTCTTTCCCCTTTTTCTCCTACTAATATCCAAACTCTATTGTTCTTTTATTCTTCCTTTAATTCTTTTACTTCTATTTTTCTCCTCTTGCTTCATAGATAGCTCATCTCACATCATCTCTGCATCTGCCCTATTCACCTCTTAAAAGTATAAGCCATTTTTTACCCTCCAATATCTTCTCCTTTCCTCTTAATTAACTCTGTTCTTAACTTATCTCAACACTAATTGGTTTATAAAATGCCAGACCCCATCACTAATGCTATAGCAACAATTAATACAAGAGAAGTCACAGATAATACCTACTGTTTGATTTTATGCCACACATAATTCATGATTAATTACTGTCTTTACTGATAGAAACTGCTGAGCCTATCATTTCTGTTTATTTTGACAATTAACACTGTGTCATAATAGGAATTAAGTAATTTAGTTCTACATATTGTATGCACAGTTGGTTGCAATTATTTGGCTCTCCCCTAATCTGTCAGGCACATGAAACATACAGGATTACTAAAAGCTTGTAGAATAGAAGCTCTGCTGCTTTAGATCCATTTAGATAGATGGGTAGACACACAAACAATATAAAAAAGCAGGAGGCCAGGTATGGTGGCACATGCCTGTAATCCCAGCAGCTCAGGAGGCTGAAGCAGGAGGATTTCAAGTTCAAAGCCAGCCTCAGCAAAAGTGAGGAGCTAAGCAACTCAGTGAGACCCTGTCTCTAAATAAAATACAAAATAGGGCTAGAGATGTGGTTCAGCAGTTGAGTGCCCCAGAGTTCAGTCGCTGGTATAAAAAAACAAAAAGCAAGGAACAAACTATTCCAAACAAACAAGAATGACTTCATAGCTGACTACACTGATACTTAGTGAAAGAAGTGTCAGAAGAGGAATGTAGAAGGTTTATAGTTAAATTGATCTACGAGATAAAAGGTGATGTAAAGTGTGAAATTAGAGTGAAAACATAAGAAATGAAAGATCACTTTAATAAGGAAATAGAAGTTCTGAAGAAGGAATAATTAGAAATTCTCAAAATGAAGGAATCAATAACAAAATTAAAACTTAATGGAAAGCATCCCCAATACACTAGACCATTTGGAAGATAGATTTTCAGGCAACAAATACAAAGTATACAATCTTGAAAATAAAGTTGATCATGGAGAAAATATGTTAAGAGATAATGAACAGAATTTTTAAGAAATATGGGGTAACATTAAAAGGCCAAATATAAGATTTATAGGGGTAGATTAAGGATATGAAGAAGAAATTAAAGGAATATACAAATTTTTCAATAATGTAATAATAGAAAATTTCCCAAATATTAAGAATGAAATGGAAAATCAAATACAGGAGGCATAAAGTACTCCAAATATACAAAATTACAACAGACCCACTCCTAGGCACGTTGTTATAAAAATGCCTAACACACAGAATAGGGATAGAATTTTTAAAGTGGCTAGAGAAAAACGATGGGTCATATTTAGAGATTAAGCCTATTGGATCTCAGCTGATTTTCTGCCCCAGACCCTAAATACTAGGAGATCTTAGGATAATATATACCAAGCTCTGAAAGAAAATGGATGCCAACTAAGAATACTATATCCAGAAAAATTGAGTTTCAGATTTGAAGATGAGATTAAAACCTTTCACAATAAACAAAAGTTTAAAGAATTCACAACTAGAAAGTCGGTACTACAAAACATATTCAATAAATATTTCATGAAGAAGAAATGGATAAAACAAATGAAAACTAGCAGATGGTGAAACTATACTAGAGGAATAGTATATTGAAGGAGAATCTAATAAATCAAAATGACAAGAAATAAAAATAATCTCTCAATAATAACACTGTTAATGGACTCAACTCATCATTCAAAGGACAAGCTGGCAGATTGGATTAATAAACAAGACCCCCAAAATATACTGTCTCCAAGAGATTCACCTCATAGGCAAAGACATTCACAAACTGAATGTGAAAGGATGGGGAGAATCCTATCATTCACATGGATCTCATAAACAAGCAAGGGTTTCTACTCTCGTATCTGATAAAGTGGACTTTAAGCCAAAGTGAACCAGAAGAGATAAATAAGGCCATTTCATACTACTTAAGGGAGTCATACAACAACAACAAAATAACAGTTGTAAATATCTGTGCCCCAAACAATGAAACATCTACATAAATCAAACAAACCCTTCTCAATATCCAGAATCAAATAGATTACAACACAATAATATTGGGTGATTTTTACATGCCTGTTTCTTCACTGGATAGATCATACAAATGAAAACTAAATATAGAAGCTACTAAACTAAAAAAAATACAATTAAGTATTTATACTTAACAGACATATATAGAATATTTCATCCATCAGTGACTAAATACACTTTCTTCTTAGCTGCACATGGAACGTTTTCTAATATAGACCATATTTTGGGCAGTGAAGAATACCACAGGTTGACTGATGGTTGTCCTTCAGTGGAGGAATTATATTGATGAGGATGGAAAAAGTCATTGGGTATTCGAGTCCAGGAAGACAGCTCCTTAGCAGAATAAAACTGTTTCAGAGGCTGAATTAAGAATCATTTTGTTAGGACTGACTGCCTATCCAGTACTGTGGGTGACATTTGCCTTTAGTGCGCTCTTCTCCTTCAGAGTGAAGTGGTTGGCTGTGGTTATCATGGGTATGGTGCTATAAGATGCCAACCTGTATAGTTACATCAGGTTCAAAGTGGGCAGATAGAGGAATTTAACCAGCATGGCTACTTCATATCCTGGAAAGCAGTTTTTAAAACAAAACACTGGAGATGATCAGACTTCTTGAATAGAGAGAAAGCTTGTGTATTCCATTACATTGGGGAATGGCTGAAGACATTGTTGATGATAAACTGTTAGAGTTGAGTCCAGTTGCAAAGAGGATTGTTGTTTTTGTTTTTGCTTTTTCACTTAAAAACTTTATATGAAACTGTTTTCTTTTTTTAATATTTATTTTTTAATTCTCGGCGGACACTGTTTTTTTTAAACAAAGTTTTTATTTTCTTTCTCTAGTTGTTGGGGCTGGGAAGTATGGTGTCATTAGAAGCATTGTCAGAATTTATTTTATGATGTATGTATGTATGCATGTAGTAATGTATCAGTATATCCCAAACTAATATATATGTATATATATAGAGAGAGACAGACAGACATCACAGGGAGGTTTGCATTTTGATCCACAGAACATAGGATGCTCTTAGTGTGTCTCAAAGGTCTTTGTGTTTACATACCAATTCTGTACATTACTTTCAGAAACAAGTTTGAGCTCATGGTTAAGAGTAAGCACTTGACTTGTATATGCATTGGAAAAGTTAGAAAAAAATTGTTAATTTTAAATACACACTTCATATTGAAATTGCTTACCTTAGATATGCTCAAGTGAAAACCAAATTCAAGCTGCTGGTAGTGCTAACTAGTTTCTCAAATTGTCGTTTATTTTATACTACAGCAAACAATTTCATAAAGCCTAATTAATAAAAATGGAATCTTCATAGTTTATGTTTAAGGGATACCCAGGGATTGCTGCTATTCTATTTATTTCATAGAAAAGATAACTAGATTTTATTTTGGACTTCCTGGAAACTCTTCAGTGGTCTTTGGGCTAATACAATTTATCTTTTATTATTAAATGAGTATTATTGGTATAATAAATGCCTAAAAGATATTTTATTTTATGACTTTGTTTTTTTCTTTCTATAATGGAGTTATTGTAAATCATACAATATTAATAAAACACGACAATATATGTAACTGTAAACAAAACCAATCTGCAGACTATTTTAGGCATCTGTAAATTATGTTGTAGAAACTGCCAACTTTGTTTGAGTCTTTGAATCAGCAGATTATGTTGTAAATATATTTGTACATTGTTAAAATATTTTTAAAGATGTTTTGTTTTAGTTGAGAAAAAAGCTTTCTTTACCTCTGAAAATCCCTGAACGTTAAATTTTGAAAATTTTGAATATTAAGTGATGGCTTAAAGAGGCTAATGATATTCATTTTTAATACCTGAGCAGATTAAGAGGAGCTGTCAAGACATCTTACATTCATTTCTGTAACAATAAGATCTGAATCTCACACTCCTAGAATAGGAAGCAGGAAGTTTGCTAGGCATTGGATCAAAGTTTCATTGGCTCATGTTAGGGATTTATTGATTTAATTTATTTGACAAGTTTTATCTATCAGAAGACCTAACAAGATGCAAATCCTTTAGTAAAGAATCCCAGAGACCCCATTTATCCTCAGTATACCCCCTATTTGGATGACAATGGCAGCAGGTATATCTCTTAATGGGAAGAATTGAGCTTCTGTGAAGCATTAGAACAAATGTATGCACAATCACCAGCCTTCCAACAGAGAATATGAGTTTTTGGGGAAAAAAAATTTTCCTTTTTGCATTATAATTTATAAACAACACAGGCTTGAAAGAAAAAGGTAGTAATCATTATTCCTATATAACTATCAAAAAAGAAGAATGTATTCTAGAAACAGAATAAATGTCTGAAACACAAGAAAGGATTACATTTTTCCCCAAGAATACACCAAGAATTTTAAGTGATTCTCTCAAGATTCAGGTACTTTTTTCTGTAGTATTTTTCTGTGCTTTCCAAAAATTTTACAGCAAAGCCAAATTACTTTTTCTTTAAAAACAACAGTAGAGGTAAGGTAAGAGTCAAAAAGATGGTTAGCCAGAAAAACACAGATTTGTGGGTTATTACAGAGAAAGAATATCAGGTTATTGGGATAGAAAGTAAGAAGGCAAGAGATGACAGAATTAAAAACAAGAATTATAAAGAAAACCAAGAATCAATAAATTGGATGGTATCAAACTAGAAAGCTTTTTCACAGCAAAGGAAACAATCTAGCATGAAGAGAGAGCATACAGTATAGGAGAAAAATCTTTGCTACCTGCACCTCAGATAAAGCATTGATTTCAGGATATATAAAGAACTAAAAAATCTACACACACACACACACACACACACACACACACACACACACACACACCAAAACAAAACAAAACAAAACAAAACAAAAACCTTGAATAACCCAGTTAATAAATGGGCAGAGGAGCTGAACAAGCACTTCACAGAAGAAACATGAATGTTCAATGGTCAACAAATATATGAAAAAAATTTTCAAAATCTGCTAGCAGCTTGAGAAATGCAAATTAAAACTACACTGAGATTTTATCTTACTCCAATCAGAATGGCAATTATTAAGAATAAAAGTAACAGTGTTGATGAGGATGTGGTGAAAAATGTATACCCATCATTGCTGATGGGACTGTAAATTGTTACAACCAATCTAGGTAGCAGTATGGAGATTCCTCAGAAAACTTGGAATGGAATCACCATTTAACTCGGTTTTCCTACTCCTCAGTATACCCAAAGGACTTAAAAATTGCATACTACAGTAATGCAGCCACAACAATTTTTATAGCAGCTAAGCTATGGAATAATCTAGGTGCCTCTTCAACAGATGAATGGTAAAGAAAATGTGGTATATATACACAATAGAGTATTACTCAGCCATTAAGAATGACTTTATGACATTTTCCAGCAAATGGATGGATATGGAGACTATTATGCTAAATGAATAAGCCAGTCCCCCCAAACCAAAGGTTGAATGTTTTCTCTGATATGTGGAAGGTAACCCACAATAAGGGATTGTCAAGGGAGGAGAACAGAAATTCAGTAGATTAGGCAAAAGTGAATGAAGGGAAGGAGGAAGAATAGGAATAGGAAAGACAGTGGAATGAATCTGACTTAACTTTCCTATGTACATACATAAATACATCACAGTGAATCTCCACATATGTACAACCACAAGACTGGGATTCTAGTTAGAACAACATATGTTCCATGTTTTTATTAATATGTCAAAATATACTCTACTGTCTTGTATAACTAAAAAGAAGAAATAAAGAGAAAAGGGTGTAGGGCATAGTCAGGCGATGATGCAAAACAATCAGAATGACATCAAACATGGAATATCATGGCTACCTAGCATCTAAGCTTTAAAAAAATGCTCCTTTCTGAATTTAAAGGACCAGACAGAATATACAAATGTCACGGTTTAATGATAAAAGTGAACTGGAAGAAATAAGAATTTTGTAAGTAATTTAGCACCCTAGTTTATAGGGTTATTACCTTAGGAATAAAATAAGTCATTCTCAGACGTGTATGCTTGGTTTTACAAAGCTATGCTTAATTTGTATCTCCAGAGATGCTGGAAGGGAAAATAAACTAAGAGCAATAATTGCCAGGAACTCTTTCATTACATTGCAGCTGATTGTGAAGCAACAGAAAGGTGAAGCCAGTTAAGGGGTGGGTCAAAAAATGGTTCCTTCATATTCTTAGATTTTTATTTGTTCTTGTTTTTTTTCAAAATGGACTGAACTTTGGATAAATGTTGTGAAAGACTGGCCCAGACCTTTCAGTGTGGTGTCAGGCTTAAAAAGACTTGGGGGGAAAAACACTAAAAATAATATCTTATGAGTGGGGGAGGAAATGACCAGTTGGTGCCCAAGAAAGATAATAAAGGGATTTCTAGTGCTGGTAATAAGGTGGCCCAGACACTGTGATGGGCAGTCCTACAACACATAAATCCTTAGTAAAATATATACTTCTTGTTCTTTCTTTCCTTCCTTGATTTCCTTTTTTGGATTCATTATTTTTTACTATTTTTCCTATCTATTTACTCCGTAGTTATTTATCCTTTTACAATTACTTTGGATGTTTCCATAGAGATTTCCCTAGAGATAATGTTTATCATTCACTTATCAAAATTGAAATATAATTCTATTCCCAGACAACACAGAGATATTAAAATACATAATTAACTCCTCTACTCCTCTACCAACTTATGTTCTAGCATATTTTAACACAATATGATTATTATTATTGATCTTTACAGCCAATATCCATTTATATTTACTCATATTTAACCTTTCTATTCCTTGTTTTTTCCTGTAGCTTCAGGTTACTCTTTGGCCTGAAAAATACACACTAATATTTTTCTAGTAATGCTCTGATGCTGATAAATTCTTTTGTCATTGCTTATCTGAAAATGAGTTTATTTCAAATGAACTATGAAGGATATAACATACTAAGCCAGCACTTACTTTCTTTTGGCATTTTGAGATGTCATTATATTATCTTCTGGCTTCCATGCTATCTAATAAAATAGTCAACTCTTAGTTTTGCTGTAACATCTTAGATAGTGCTGCTTTATCTGGACTCTTTAAAAGTTTTGTCTTTTAATTTGGCTTTAACACATTGTACTAATATATACATATGTATATCATATATATGTTGTTTTGTTTATTTTTATCCTATTTGGGGTTAATAGTACTTTCTGGCCAGGATTCACTGCTTTAAACCTTCTGTTAATTGAGTGCATTCTTCATATTATGCAACATTAAATTCAAATAGATCCCAAATTCTGAGGATATGAAAAATTCACTAGCAATGTTTATATTTTTTTTTGTTTGGGGCTAATGATCATATTAAGAACTTATTATCTTGATTTTTTTAATTAAAAATTTTTAAAGATTTTTTTAAGATAGACACAATATCTTCATTTTATTTATTTTTATGTAGTGCTGAGGCTCGAACTCAGTGCCTCACATATGCTAAAATTTTAATTAATAAGCACTATATGGTACACATGATGTTTTGATATATGTACATATTGTGAATGGCTAAATCTAGCTAATCACCATATGTATTACTTTGCATACTTGTCTTTTTGTGGTAAGAACACTTAAATTTTACCTCTTAGCAAATTTCAAGTATATTAAACTTTAGTTTCATGGGATACAATAAATCTCTTGAACTTATCTTAATTTATTAGAGAACCTCAGACTCCATCTGTTGTTTTGTTTCATTCCTGAATAAAACAGTATAAATTCTTTATATTAAAAAAATTAAATGTCCAAATATGGTGCATTTGCTTCATTATTGAACACAAGAATGCCATTTTTATTTGTAACAATTATATCCAGGTAATGTAGCTGTATTTTCTGAAATGAATGCATTATTATATTTGGCTCCATGTTGAGAGGGAAGCCAGTATCTGTCCCAAAATCAACTCAAGTTACTATAATAAAATATATAGAATGGGTAGCTTATAAAAATTATTTCTCATAATTATGGATTCTAGGAAGTTTAAGATGAAGGATCAAAAAGATTCAGTGTCTGGTGAGGACCCACTTTCTGGTGACTTCTTGCTCTGACCTCACATGATAGAAATGGCAAGGCAGCTCTCTGGAGTCTTTCTCTGTCTCTTTCTTTTGTAGGGCTGGGGATTAAACCCAAGGCCTTGTACATGCTAGGTAAGTGCTCTACCACTGAGCTAAATCCCCAGCATTCTGGAGTCTCTTTTATAAGGGTACTTTTCCCATTCATAAAGGCTTTGCCCTGTGACCTAATCACCTCCCAAGAGACCCACCTCCTAATACTGCCATCTTGGAAGTTAAGACTTAATGTATGAATTTGAGGGGACACAAACATTCAGAACAGAGAAGTTCATTTACCAACTAAGGACACACTGCATCTGTCATTTATTGCTACAGTAGAACATCTAATCTCTTCCCTCAGTGGTCCTTTCAGGCAATATTCTGCCAACAGAGACAAAAGGACCCTCCTACTGGTTGACCAGTGGGAGCTCTACTAAGCTTCCCTCTTATGGAGGCCCCTTTCTGGCCAATCTTACTGAGTAGCAAGGTTCTCTACAAGATTTATGACATCAATCATAGAATAAAAGTTAACCAAGTCTTTGGAGTACTTTGACCTCTTGCAAATCTGATAATATGAGTACCCATAGGGACCCCAAACCTAAGCCTGAAAAATATCCATATTCCAATTAATCCTATAATATAACCATTTGTATTTTTATAAATATTAAGTTTAAACATAAGCCAGATTGATATTAAAATATTACAAAGTAAAGAAGTGAATGATTTGCCCATAAAGCCTGGAGAGAGAGCAGCTCAAGAAAGTATAATGCAAATGTACTGATGATATTATAACTCTGCTTGTTTCTTCTCTTTTATTTTTCATTTTTAAAGGTCATTATTAGCAATGGTTCTCTTGTAGAAAATTGAAATTTATTTGCTAATATGGACTTTCCCTATGGTTTCCACATCAACTTATAAAACAGCTTAATCAGGCCTTTCCTTATTTTACAGGCTGGGAAATCAAAGCAAAATAATAGCTTCAAAAAGTTTCCCATTCTTTAATCCAGTGTAGATTTTCCTTATCAGAAGGATATTCAAGTTAGTGTTGGGAAAATGCATGTGATTTAAAAAAAAAGCAGAAGGTTCAGTAACAAATTGTTCAGGCCACAAGAAACTTGATTTGAAGATTCACTATAGTCAGGTAGTTGTTTAATTTACAAAATGTTAAATTATGTTTTAGAGTATCAAGAAAATCTAATAATATGAACTCTGTTGTTCATTTTACCATTTACAACCCAATTCTAATTGTCTGTGAAGAAATAGTTACTTTGGCTGCTTTAACAAATTATCCAGATTTGGAGACTTAAGATAGCATGTACTCATTATCTTACTGTACTAGAGATCAGAATTCTTCAATCCATCTTACAGGAGTAAAGACAAGGTGATAGCTGGGCTGGTTCCATCTGGAGATTCCAGGGAAGAACCTGTTGCCTTGTCTTTTTCCACCTTTTATGGGCTGCCCACATTCCTTGGCTCACTAACTTCCTGGCATCATTCTGACTCTTGTCACACTTCCTTCCCCATCTTTGACCCTCCTGCCTCACTTTAAAAGACTGTTGTGATTATATTTGGCCCACCTAGATAATCTAGGTTAAACTCCTCATCTCAAGATATTTAACTCAATCACATCCATGAAATCCCTTTTGCTATGTAAGGTAACATATTCAAGGTTTGGAAGTAAAGGTATAGAAATCTTTATGGAATGGCATTATTCAGCCTACAGTAAGTGGAGCTACCTCAGTGTTCAGTGGAGTCAAGCTGGTGACATTTTCTGAATAAAGGGAAGCTATACTTGCCTAACTCATTTGGAAATGCTGTTAATGGAATAGCATTGTGGAAATGTGTCTCTCTTGCACTGTGGAAGTAGTTTGACTTGTGTTGCAAAGATTATCATGGTGGCAAAAAAAGTTGAATATAATGAAATGAAGAGGTGATAATAAGGTGATAGGGGCTGAATTTCCACCTTTGACTAGCGAACTGTATCTAGGCCTGGCTGATGAAAAAATGGTTAGAATAGGTATATATTTTAATTGGGTTGGTTTTATCTAACTTAGACCAGTAGGTCACAGAGAGCTGATGTTTTTTCTTAATGACTATGCATTATGAATATTCAGAAGTTCATACTTTTTAATAAAAATTAAATATTTTTAAAGAAAATGGAATAATAGTTATAAGATTTTATTGGAAGAGTTATCGTCAGAAGAAACTTTCTAGAGAAATGGATTATAATGACCCTTGGGCCTCATTTCCTAGCTAGCATACATTGTTAAAATCTTTATCTAGATTAGCAAAATTCCTCTGAATTGCTATCTTCCCCTGACCCTGCATTTTTCTCAAACCTGCTCTTTACATGTGAACATAGTATTGGAGGTATATTTGTAAAGATATAACACCACTTTCTTTTTTAAACATAATTAATTACTGTAATTTATTATACCAATTACATATATATGCAAATAATAACTAAATATAGTTGATATAGTGTCAAGTTTAACATCTACTTTTCAAAATATGTTTGAAAGTCCTAGGCAGCCTGTTGACAAACTTTTTTAAGTTAAGGATTGTTGTATACAAAATAAACTTTAACCTGCAAACCTTCTTCCTTCCTTCCTCACCTTAAAAATAGGTTTCTATTGGATTGATAGTCACAAATCAATAAATTGAAAAGGTCACATGGGAATCAATTTAAGTTTATTTTCAGAGGTATAACTAGAAATGTTTTCTGTTTTACAAAAAGAATTATGTTTCTCTTTGATAAGATTTGGTTGATAGCTATGGCTATACCACTTTACTTTCTACTTTTTTTTGATGGTTCTTTTTTAACTTTTATTTTTTATATTTAATTGATTTTAGTTTTAAATACCTGACAGTGGAATGCATTATAATTCTTATTACACGTATAGAGCACAGTTTTTAATATCTCTGTTTGTATATAAAGTATGTTGACACCAATTCATGTCTTCATACATGTACTTTGGATAATGATGTCTATCACATTCTACCATCATTGCTAACTCCCTGCTCCCTCCTTTCCTCTCCCACCCCTCTCTGCCCTATCTAGAGTTTGTCTATTCCTCCCATGCTCCTCCTCCCTATCCCATTATGGGTCTGTCACCTTATATCAGAGAAATTCAAATCAAAATTACTCTAAGATTTCATCTCACTCCAATCAGAATGGCAGCTACTATGCATACAAACAACAATAAGTGTTGACAAGGATTTTGGGAAAAAGGCACATTCATATACTGCTGGTGGGACTGCAAATTGGTACAGCCAATATGGAAAGCAGTATGGAGATTTCCTGGAAAATTGGGAATGGAACCACCATTTGACCCAACTATCCCTCTCCTTGGTCTATACCCAAAGGACTAAAAACAGCATACTACAGGGATACAACCACATTAATGTTTATAGCAACACAATTCACAATAGCTAAACTGTGGAACCATCCTAGATACCCTTCAGTGGATGAATGGATCAAAAAAAAAATGTGGCAAATATACACAAAGCAATATTACTCAGCAATAAAAGAGAATAAAATCATGGCAGGTAAATGATGGAGTTTGAGAAAATAATGCTAAGTAAAGTTAGCCAATCCTAAAAAACCAAATGCCAAATGTTTTCTTTGATATAAGGAAGCTGATTCATAGTGGGATGGGGGTGAGAGCATGGGAGGAATAGACAAACTCTAGATAGGGCAGAGGTTGGAGGGGAAGAGAGGGGGCATGGGATAATTAATGATGGTGGAATGTGATAATCATTACTATCCAAAGTATATGTGTGAAGACACAAATTGGTGTGAATATACTATGTATACAACCAGAGATATGAAAAATTGTGCTCTATATATGTAATAAGAATTGTAATGCATTCTGCTATCATATATAAATTTAGAAAATTACATAAAAATAAGAATGGCAGAAGGGCCATGCTGTTTTATTTATATCTATAGGTTACTTTAGGTAATTGGCATCATTAATACAGATTTTTCATTGTATTACTAGGCAGGATACAGACTTACCAAAATTATGCAACTTATTCCTTAGTTACATACTAAGTTGCAATATGCAATGTTAGGAGCTTTGTGTAGCTCTCAAGAAAGTCCATTGTATAAAGTTACTGTTATGTGGGCAGGTTTAGGCTCAGGGAAATATTGTGGTTGTCTAACAAGAGTTCCTTTATTCTTAGGAGCTGTGTGCCTGAGATCAAGATTAAGGCTGATAAGACTCTAACACAGATCCACCTCATGAAGGACATTGCTACAGCAGCCAGGCATCCTGTGTCTTTGCACAGAAATTTTTGCAGCAGCCAGGCATTCTGTGCTTTACATAGAAACTTCCTAGTAATCATACATTCTGTGTCATTGCACAGAAACTTCCTAGCCACCAAGCCTGCCACAGTCATGAAGCTGTCAGAGACCTCAATCCCCCTACAGTAATGAGTACAACTATCTGTAATTTAGGGAAAATAGATTTCTCCTGTGAGTACTTTGTTCTCTAAGAAAATCCAATCTTTCATTAAATAGTTAATTTTTGTAGTACTTAAGCTTAGTATTTAATATTTATGGAGCACTTGGCATTTAAAAAGTGCTTTAAAATGATTATTTCATACATCTCAGTTTTGTAAGGTAGATTTAACCTAGTTAGGATTATAAATCTAGCATAAATGGAGACCATGTTTTCTGCTTTAAATCATTAGATTTTCAAAAAAAATTTTTAATAATATTGTGAGATTGGAGGTGAGTTATCTTCACCACTGCTAAACCATGGAATTTTCTAGTCAAGAGAAGATTTTTTTTTAAAGTTAAAGCAATCATTAATGAGAGTTCACTTAGTCTTTTGGGGTCTATTGAGCAATGAATTTCAAGTCAATAAAATAATTTTTATTGTGAAATATCTGAATATTTGGCATCAATTTCAAAAGCAAACTAGGCTTTATCTAGGAGACTAGTTATATATCTTTATGAAAATAACTAAATGTTTCCTTTATCTTGCTATTTTTATGTTAAGATTTGCAGCAAATATTTACCAACTATTTTGTTTAAAAACATGATCATGGGCTGGGATTGTGGCTCAGTGGTGGCGTGCTCGCCTAGCATGGGCGGGACCGGGTTTGATCCTCAGCACCACATAAAAATAAAGGCATTGTGTTGTGTCCATCTATACCTAAAAAAAAAAATTAATTTTAAAAAATGATCATAATGATCACTTTTGTTTCCTGGTCCTAAACCTAAATTTTGTTAATTCTTCCTTTTAAGTAAGAATTTTTTTTTAACATTTACAGATTATCATTTGTTTATTTAAAGGGTTGTAGTATACTATTCCTAGCAAATGTAGTATTTACCTATTACTATTGGAATCCTAATAAAAATTCTTAGAAATCACCACTACATTTTCCATATAAAGTTTAGTATTTTTATTAGTAACATGTAATAATATTCAGCAATTTACAACTGGTAGGGTAAAAGTCAGGAAGGTTATTATCATTTTTCAGATATTCGACCTTCCTCCCTAATTTTACAATAGGAAAGTAAGTTGTTGACTTGAGTTATATTTAATTATTTGGATATACTGTGGAGATAAGTGGTCTAAACCAGTAAAATAATTTGCTCATGGATTATTTTCTAGAATTTAAAAATCAGATTGACCGATATACCAACATTTTTATGGTTACAACCATTTATTTGGTTTCTGTTTCTTTTTTAGAACATCTTTGAGGAGTTGTTGTCTACTCAAGAATAATACAAAGACAGAGAATTCACTACATATTTATATTTGATCCTTATTATAGTTTGGGTCTGAAGTGTCCCCCAAAGACTGTTAAAGGCATGATTGCCATCTTGCCACACTATTAGGAGGTGGTGGAACTTTGAAGAGGTAGGGCCTAGTGAAACTAGGTCATGGGTGTGTGCTCTTAAAGTGATATTAGGACTCTGATCCGTTCTTCTCTCTCTTGTGCTTCCTGTCTATGAAGAGGTAAGTAGTTTCTCTGTCATATGCTATCCACCATGATATGTTGCCTCACCATGCACACAAAGCAACAGGGCTTGGTGATCATGGACTGAAACCTCTGAAACCATGAGCCAAAATGAATATTTTCTCCTGTTAAGTAGTTTATTTCAGGAATTTTGTCACAATGACAGAAAGCTAACACAGCTATCTTGTACTACTAGAAATTATATTGATTCAAAATGTGGTTTCAATCAAAATTAGTAATGTCTTTATGGTAAGTTGAAGGATTTAGGGACCAATCAAAGCCATGACCAATAGGTGGCAAGAATGCCCATGTTTTCTTTGGATGACTCTTAGATTGCCTGAGAGGGGAAGTGGAACACAATGTCTCTGCCAAATGGAAAGTTAAGAGAATTCTAGAGGAAGAGTGGTTGTTTTATATATAGATAGTAGGTGTTAGGTACAGTTTTTCCAGGTATAAAAGCAGGCAGCTTCTAAAATATGGGTAATATATAAAGCAGTTGGATATGTCAGAATTTGAGTGTGGGTGGGTTTAGGTCTAATGGTCAGTCTGCTGTTAACATAGGATCATTTTTGCTTATTTATATAACACTGTTGGGGATTATTTGAAATTATATTACTGTATCTATACAATTCAAATACTCATATCTTAGTATGGTTTTGAAGTATTTAGATAGCATTCATGTCTTTAATGAGGCTTTGCTTTTCTCTGGCCAAAGTATTTCTGGTTTCTTCTGATCAAGTATAATATTACCTTGGTTATTCTTTCATTTCTTTTCTTTTGAATTTATTTTTAAATCTTTTAGAAGAATGCAACTGAATAGGCGATTTTGGTTTATTTATAGAGTTGTAAAGCCATTACAACTATCTAATTCCAAAACATTCTTGTCACCTCCAAAGTAAATCCTTTATCCATTAACAGCCATCCCCAGACTTCTTTCCCCAGCATTACGAAAGAAATTTTTTACTTTCTGTTTCTGTGGATTTATGTGTTTCATGTATTTTAGGTGTTTCGTGTAAACAGAATCATAGGATATATGGTATTTTGTATCCATGTTGTAGAATGTTATCAGTATTTCATTACTTCTTATGGCCAAATAGTGTTCCATTGTATTGTATAATATATATGCCATATTTACATCCTATTTTGCTTACCAACTTATAAGATAATAAACATTTAGACAATTTTTACTTTTGGCTAATATGCATTATACAACTATTTACAATCATGTAAAAGTTTTAGTGTAAATATGTTTTTTTCAGATCTGTTGGGCAGGCACCTAGTAGTGGAATTGCTTGATCATATGGTAACTCTATGTTTAATTATTTGAAGAACTCTCAAAATTTTTTTCCACAGTGGCTCTATTACCTTCCTATCATCAGTTTATGAAGATATCAATTTTTCTACATTTTTCCAACATTTTCATTGCCTTTGCCTTTGATTGTAGTAATCCTAGCAGATACAATATGGTGTGTCATTGTGGTTTTGATTTGAATTTTTCTAGTGACTACTGAGAGGTTTAGCATCTTTTCACGTAATTGTTGGGTCATTGTATATCTTTTGGAGAAATGCTTATTCAGATCTTTTGGCCATTCTTTACATTGAGCCATTTTCTTATTGTTTTTGGGTTGCCAGAGTTTTGTATATTCTAGATAAAATTCCCTTGCCATATATATAATTTGCAAATATTTGATCACAGTCTGAGCTGTCTTTTCACTTTTGGGGCGCAGGAGTACAGGGGATTGAACTCAGGGGCACTTGACCACTGAGCCACATCCCCAGCCCTATTTTGTATTTTTATTTAGGGACACTCTCACTGAGTTGCTTAGCGCCTCAATTTTGCTGAGGCAGACTTTGAATTCACGTTCCTCCTGCCTTAGCCTCCCAAGTCACTGGGATTACAGGCGTGCACCATTGTGCTCAGATGTCTTTCCACTTTCTTGATTGTGTTTTTGAAGCACAAAAATTTTACATTTGATGAAATCCAATATATTTTTTCTTTTGGTCTTTATTGCTTTAGTGGTATATTGAAGAACTCATTTTCAAATTCAAGGTCATGAAGAAATCTCATGGTTTCTTCAGATATATCCAGTTCTAGCTCTTATATTAGGTGATTTATTCAATTTTAAATAATTTTTGTATCTGGTATGTAGTATGAGTAACACATTCTTTTGTATGTTGATACACAGTTGTCACAGAAATCATTTGTTGGTAAACTGTCCTTTCTCTCTTTTAATTATTTGGACCTCAAGTAAAAAAAATCAATTGACTATAAAGGATTATTTCTTGGTTCTTAATTGTTTTCCATTGACCCATATATATCTATTTATATGCTCGTCCCACACTATTTTTATTTATTTATTTATTTTTGATACTGATGATTGAACCCAGGGGTGCTCAATCACTGAGCCACATCCCTATCCCTTTTTATTTGTTATTTTGAGACAATACCTCACTAAATTGCTTAGGGCCTTGCTAAATTGCCCAGGTTGCCTTTGAATTTGCAATCCTCCTGCCTCAGCACCCCATGTTGCTGGGATTATAGGCTGTGACACTGTACCTGCTTCACACAATCTCAATTATTGTAGCTTTGTAGTAACTTTTGAAATTTAGACATATGACTCTTCCACTTTTTCTAGATTGTTTTGACAATTCAAGATGATTTGCATTTTCTTATGAATTTTAAAATTAGCTTGTTCTGGGGCTGGGGTTATAGCTCAGCAGTAGAACGCTTGCCTTGCACATGTGAGGCACTGGGCTTGATCCTCAGCACCATATTTAAATAAATAAATAAATAAAGATATTGTGTTCATCTTTAAAAAATCTTTAAAAAATTAGCTTGTCCTGCAAAAGTTTATTTGGGATTTTGATATGGATTGCATGTATTCTGTAGATTAATTTGGGTAGTATTGCCATTTTAAGAATGAATATTTCAGGGCTGAGGATGTAGCCAAAGGGTAGAACACTTACCTAGAATGCCTAAAGTGCTGGACTTGATTACCAGCACTGTGGAGAGTGGGGTGAACAAAAGAAGAGGAAAAAGAAAGAAGAGAAAGAATGTCAAATGTTCCAGTTCTTGAGTAATTATTCCATTCATTTAAATCTTCTATTTTTTTTTCAAATGTGAATTCTGATTTTTCAGAGTACATGTTTTGAACTTCTTTTGCTAAATTTATTCCTCAGTGTTTTATTCTTTTTGATACTATTGTAGTAGATTATTTTTTATTTTTATGTTTTAAATCTCCTAGTAGTTTCTTGTGTAGCTTCTCTGGGATTTTCTCTATAGGGGATTATATCCTTTTTGGTTAAGCTGACTTTCCTTTCCTTTCCTTTCTTTTATCATTCCCTCTTTCTCTCCCCACTCCCTCTCTTCTCGCTCTTGCTCTCACTCATTTTTTTCCTGTCACTTTTCTTTTTTCTTTCCTTTCCTTTCCTAGTAACTCTGTGTAGAACTTCAAGTACATGTGCGATAGATGTAGTGATAGTGCATATCCTTATAGTTTCTGATCTTAGTGGGAAATGTAAATCATCATTAAACATTATGGGGGTTTATAGTAGATGCCCTTTATCAGGTTAAGAAAGTTTCTATTTCTAGAGTTGTTTTTATCATGAAATTGAATTTTGTCAAATGCCTTTTCCATATCTATTGATAAGATCATGGGGTCTCTGTTTTTATTACTGTGGTGTGTTACACAATTGATTTTCATAAGTTGAACCAACCTGATACTCCTTGGATAAATTGCACATGTTTATGGTATGAAATTCTATTTATGTGTTACAGGATTTAATTTTGTGTATTTTGTGAGGACTGTTGTGTCTCAATATTAAGGGCTATTGGTCTGTGTTTTTCTTTTCTTGGGTTGTCTTTGTTTTTGGTGTAAGTACAATATTGGCCTTATAAAAAGAGTTCAAAAGTATTTCTTCCTCTCATGCCTTTTTAACATCTTTCCATGGTCAACTCTGTTTTCAAATGTATATATTTTGTCTTCATTACCTGAGGTTCTATCTTCCAAGTGGTCTATTCTGTTGGTGATACTTTCTATTGAATTTTTAATTTGGTTTATTGTTTTCTTCATTTTGAGGATTTTTTTTCCAGAATCTCTGCCTCTTTATTGAAGTGATCTTTCCCTTCCTGTATTTTTTTTCTCTGATTTCATTCCTTATATCATCCTTTACTTTGCAGATCATTTTAACTATGCACATTTGAAACTCCTTCTTTGACATACTCTCCACTGTGGTATTGATGGATTCTGTTATTGGAGTGTTTTTGTTTGTTTGGGGTTATTTGTTCCCTTGCTTTTTCATGTTGTTTTTGTGTCTACCCATATAACCATATGGATCTCAGGCAGAAAATTTTCTAATCTGTGTACTCACTGTGTTCCTGAAGGTTTCCAGTACCTCACTGTTTAGGGGGAGACAAATAATAACAAAAATCAATGCAAACAATATACATCATTAAACCACAAGTTTCTGCTTTGATGTCTACAATGTTAATTATTACAGTAAACAGAAATTATATGATCAGTTATTGCCTTCTATAGAAACAGCAAGTTTGCAAAATGGTTTACAATTTCAAATGGTGGACAGAGAGAGAACAGAAGTGATATAGGATGTGATGATTATGAGGGAAGAGGAGAGAAGATAGAAATAAAAAAATTAAAGGAAGTATGAAAGAACAATAAACACTGGTGTTAGCAGAAAAAAGAGAGACTCAAGGGAAACAGGTAGGAGAAAAAAATGTATATAAAGTAAAAATTTCAAAAAAAACCCAAAAAAGAGTAAAAGACAAAAATATATTAATCAAATATCCTAATTTACAAAAAAACTAATACATGAAAAATAACCTGCTTCAAAAATGTTACAAATCAGAAAAAGAAAACATTTGAAAATGTATAAATGTGCATGCACTCTTAAGGTCACAGTTATACAGAGGAAAAAAGTTTAAAAAATGGGGGAGGAAGAGGAAGGAAAAAAATCTTGATCATAAATTAAAGAATTATTTTTTCTGTTGGAGTTGAATATATCTCAGCTGCTCTTCTCAGTAGTTTTAGGTGGTGGTATCTGGAACATGATGCTCTACTCTCTGAATTGCTGGAGTAAGAATAGTAATCTGGTAGAATTCCTAGAGAAAGGGTTTAGGCTTAGGTGGGCCCAGGCTAATCCCTGAAACCCAGTTGGTCTGGAGATTTAAATCAGCATACCTCTAGTGCCCAGTATTGGTGGGCAACTCTGGAAGACTGTACCCCAGGGGTCTCCCCTGGGTTCCACATGTGTGGTGGGGGAGCCAAATTCTTAGTTCCCTATATCACCTGTGAACCCCCATGTTTGCTGATATCAGATTCATTCTCCAAACAATCGCTCCTGTCCCCATTCTGGCCAGATGTGTCTCTCCCAGCTGGTCCTGTAAGCAGCTGAATTAGAGGGAGAAGGGGTAGAGCCTGGTGGGTTTCCATGACTCATTGTCCCCTGTGTAAACTTCTCTCCATGTTTGATTTTCTCCTGGCCACTTAAGCACACACTTTATTGTGCAGTGTGTGTTTACTGGGCCTGTGTTTCTGGCCAATCTTGGGTTTTCCAGCAATGTGCTCCCTCAGCTGCCAGCCTGCAAAATAGTTCCTTCCTTTGCCCTCTATTCACTGTCTGGAGAGATGGTGGCTTCTCTGCCCCCCCACCCCCACCCCAGCCATTATGCAGCACATCTTTCAGGTTTGTTGGGAAATGTCCTTGATCTCTAAATGCTGCATACCAAGACTCACTTTGAGCCTCTGAAAAATGCAAGCTTCTTTAATTCCCTTATCCCTCCACTATGCTCTTGGAGAGACCACTCTGGCTGGTGCTTCCAGCCCAGCTATGGTAGAAGCTGTGCTGGGAATGTTTTCCCCTTATATCATATCCAATCTCCTGTGTCTCTGGACTTCTTTGAATATGAAGTTTTAAATTCCAATATAGTCCCCCCACACACTTTTTTGATTCACCTACCTTTCGGAGAAGCTGCTGGTCTGCATTCTTGGTTTCATGCTACCGAGTATCAAGGAAAACTACCTCCTCTATTCCACCGTCTTGAAAAAAAAACAAAAAACTTGATGATGTTCTTTAATAAAAGATTTTAAGTTCAAACTGGGCATGGTAGTGCATGCCTGTAATCACAGTGGCTTGGGAGGCTGAGGCAGGAGGATCGCAAGTCCAAAGCCAGCCTCAGCAATTTATTGAGGCCCTGAGTAACTCAGTGATACCCTCTCTGCCTCTAAATAAAATACAAAATAGGGCTGGGGATATGGTTCAGTGGTTGAGTGTCCCAAATTCAATGCCCCGGACCAAAAATAAAAACAAAAAAATTAAGTTCAATACAGTTTGATTTATCTATTTTTGGTTTCATTTGTTGTAATTTTGGAAGCCTAATCTCACAGAGCTTTTTCATGCTTTCTGTTAGGAGTTAGGTTTTATATTTAATAGCTTCAAGTTAACTTTCATATATGTAAGTGTCCAATGTCATTCTTTTGGGTATGGAAATTCAATTTTTCCAGTGCCAATCATTGTAGAAACTGTCCTCTCCCTTTTGTGTTTTTATAACCCATTTTGAAGAATATTCATTCATTACTTGAGAGTTTATTTCTGGACTCTCAGTCTGTCCCATTGGGCTGTATGTCTGTCTTTATGCCAGTACCACATTGTTTTTATTACTGTGACTTTGTGATTTGTTTTGAAATGAGAAAGTTTGAGTCTTCCAGATTTGTTCTTGGGTTCCCTTGAGATTTCATGCAAATTTTTAGCATGAATTTTTCTGCTTCTGCATAAATTTCCATTTAAAAATAGGGATTGTACAAAAATAAATAAATAGATAAGCAAAAGGAAGATCAGTAGAGGAAGGAGGATGTGGGGAGGAAGGAGGGAAAGAAAAGGGAGGAACATCAACTGAAATTTAATTGTATGCATGTACGAATTTGTTGAGATGAACCCAATTACTGTATATAACTCTAATGCTGTAATGAAAAATAGGGATTGTGTTGAATCTATAGGTTGCTTTGGATAATAATGTGCATTTGAACAATGTTGATTTTCTAATTCATGTACATGTCATGGTTTTTCTTTTATTTGCATCCTCTTTCATTTCAGCAAAGTTTTACAGTTTTAAGCATACAAATCTTTAACCTACTTGGTTATATTTATTTCTAAGTATTTTACTCTTTATGATGTTCTTATCAGTGAAATTATTTTGTAAAATTATATCTCTGCTCATTGTTAGTGTATAGAAAAGCAACAAATTTTTATGTTGATTTTATATTTTGCTGAATTTATTAGTTTATAATAAATCAACTTTCTAAAATCTTTGTCAATTATCCTTCTTTGTCTCTTGTCACAATTTTTTTTTGTCATATGTTGTCTGTTAGTATAACCATACCAATTCTCTTTTGGTTATTAATTTAATGATACACTTTTTTTTCTGTCCCTTTGCTTTCAACCTATTTTTGTTTAAATCTAGAACACATATATTGTCTAAACATATTATTGAATCATGTTTTTAATCATTCTTTTGTATCTACTCCACTTGATTATAGGCTCTGCTTTTTTTTTATAATGAATTAATTAATGTTTTATGGGGATTTAACCCAGGGACAGTGTACCACTGAGTTACATCCCCAGTCCTTTTTGTTTGTTATGAGACAGGGTGTCACTATGTTGCTGAGGGCCTTGCTCATTTATTGAAGCTGGCCTCAAATTTGAGATTTCCTATCTTATCCTGAGTTGCTGGGATTATAGACATGCACCACTATTCCTGGCTATAGTCTCTTTAAACTGAGGTTCTGAAGGCTGAAATAAAGAATTAATTTGTTATTGATTATTAATTCTGTATTATTTTATTCCTATCAGCACAGCCAGAGTTTTTTTTACTATTTTTTATGGTAGCCATATATATGGTAGCCATAACTTTGTAACAGATGTGATTGGTTTTTGCAGATCCAATCATAGAGTGCATACTTTTATGTTAAATTGTATCTTGTTCTAACTAAGTGGCTGAAGTCCTTTCAAATTCTGCTTTTTTCATCTAATATTTCATTATGACTCCAATAATGATAATTGTGATGAGTGCTCATGCCTGGGCATTCAGTTTATCTATATTAAACCCTACTCTGCTACTTGTTAGATGTGTGACCTGAGACAACTTACTTCTTTATTTCCTCATCTATTAAATGAGGATGATTGTAAGTAATAACATCTACTTACTGAATTGCTATGAATATTACACAAATTCATATTTGTAAAGTCTTTAAAATAATGCCTAGCATATATGAGTACTATATGTATATATTAAAATGAAATAGTTTTATGATAGGTAAGGAAACTAGGATTTTAAAAGATTAAGTAATTTTTCCAGATACCATTTTTAAGTAGTATTTCTGGGACTTAAATGAAAGTATGTATTATTCCAGAGTTCATGCTCGTAACCACTAATTCTCCAAAACTATCCTCTCAATGCTTCATCCAATTATTGTTAAACACGTTAGAAAAGAATGTCAAGAACAAATCAGAACTATGTTGTATGATCATTGAACAGTATCCTCAAATTGTTTTACCCATTTCTACATGAATTTTTAAATTTAAAAATAAACCACGTATAATGCTTTGGTGAAATTCAGGGTATGCCTTCTATATACATCGGTTTATCTAAATATCTTTTTATCTATCTCTGACCATAGCAACAGAGATCCTTAAAAGGAAATGAGAATAAAAATTTTTGGCTGTTGTTGCTCATTCTTATTATCTTTTGTGTTACTTAAAATGATTTTTTCATGATTCTGTAGCTTGAATGATACTTTTGAGTGTATTCCCACATTCAAATATATTTTAATTGGATAATGTATTTTAATATGATAATATTTATTTCTGCCTTTACTAGTCTATCTTCTTAAAGTCCAGGGTAACTGTCTAGGGTGATCTTACCACTCACAGATATGATAAACACTAAGACAACTACTTATTATACTTCCATTTGTATATTTGGGTTTTTTTTTTTTTTTGGTCAGAATTAGGTTTAGAGTAGCAGATAAGGCAGAACATACTAAAATTCTATTACTGAAAAAGTGTATGCAGGACATTGAATGTGTTATGCCATAGAGATTCTTTAGAAGAGCATGTAAAAAAGTCTTGTAACTGGTATTTCAACTGTTTCCATAAAATTGTATTTTCCTAAACTACTTGAAAACAGTTCCATATGTTAAATTTTATTTTTCCTATTTTTTTTTATTTTGGTAGTGAACTAAGGACATTTAGGCATGCTGATTTTTTTTATAATAACAAGATATACTGTTTTTAAAAAAAGTCATATATTTTTCATCTGATAATGATAGCAATTATACCAATTAAAATGATTTTCTTTCCAAATATTTTCTACCCATAATTAAAGAAAAGCTCAGTAACATTTGGCAATATAGCATTCAGTTTTGAGTTAGCATTTAATAGGCAGTGTAGTTCCTGCTTTTGGGGTTAGCCCTATGCCCTATATTATTTAGCTGATTTGCTAATTACTATTGAAAACCCCTCCAAAGTTTCACTAGGGAAATGGAAATGTTTATTCAGTTTCTAAATACTTGGGAGACAGCCAAGTATATTTAGTGCATACAAATATATTCTGATTTTACATAATTTTCATACAATTATTTTCTCCTTCAATGTCAGCACCTAGATCTCATTTTTCTCACCCAAAATAGAATGTTTTGATTCTTTGAAATGAGTCATAATAATAAAGAACAGAATTTATATGATAAGCAAAAGAGAAAGGACTTATGGAGGGGCAGGAGAAAATGTTAGTTCATTTTATAGTGTCCTTATTGAAATATAAAACATTACATAAAGGCACACAACCATAAGTATATGATATAGAAATACAAAATGCAGAACTCTTCTATGTACTGTTTTTCTTTCTTGGATCTTGACCCCTCAATTCTGGCTTTATTGACATCTCTCTTATGCCTCTATATAGGTTTCATTTATTTTGTTCCTCCCTCCCTCCCTCCCTTCCTTCTTTCCTTCTTTTTTCTCACTCTTTTGTGGAAAACTCAACTTGCTGAAATCTTTTGTATCCTAGCCAGAAACTAAACTTAGTTTCCTTTCTTCTTCCTAACTTTGCATATTAAATACTAGGCATTGTGCTGGGACTTAGGGACATTGCCCAAGAAGATAGTACCTACTATGCAACTTAAGAAATAGACTGTTATAAGTATTTTACCCTCACACTTCCCCTATGTCTCCCAACCAAAAGGTAATCATTACCCTGAATGGTATGTTGGTTATTTTCATTCTTTATATTTTCCCATATTTTTATATATGTATATACATATATGTATATGTAAAAGCTTTACATATTGTTGAGCATTATGAAACTGAAATCAATTGTATTATTAGACAGTTTGCATTTTTTCTTGATGTTTCCATGGATTCACCTAAATTTAATGCCTAAACTATAGTATATTTATTTTCTCATTTTAAATTATGTTATAATTTGATATGGTTTTTCAGTTAACAGACATTGTGACTGTTTTAGAGTGCAGTTGCATGGTTATAAGACATACTTATTTTAACTGTATAACCACTACCAAATCATTTTTCAATATGTGTGTACCAGAGACTTAAACTTTATTACTTGAACTTTCATAATAAGAACTTTTTCATGTAGTCTACATGGAATTAAGAGTAAGTAAAAAAGAAAAATAAGGCCACTCTGAATGATGTGTAGAAGATTATTGTAAGTTGTAGCATTTTATATTTTAAAAACAATTTATTCTGGAAAAGTATTTAAAGACTGACTGCTTAGTCTACCTGAAGCTTTAGTTATGAATAGGGTGGAGTACAGTCAGAATAGCTCTGATTTTGCTGTTGTGCTTAAAGATTGCATGCTCTCTGAGAACCAGACCATAAATTTGTTCTTTGTTTTCATAACAAATGTTGTACAATGGAGTTCTATAGGCAAAAGCTAAATTAAGTCAAGAATGCACGGGTGTCCCCAGTATTTATGAAATAACAACCAAAGGGAATATGAGGTGTCCAAGGTAGAACATAGATGAATCATGGTAAGTTTATACTTTAGTGGAGGGTTGTGTTTCATTTTTACAAAATATTAAATATATCAAAAATTTCCATCTATTGAACCTCTGGGACAATTTTTCTGTGGGAGGGTCTAAAAAACTGGGCTTCCTCACTGTGATATGCAATTTTGACATTTTCCTGAGTCAGTTTCATCCCCCTCAAAACATCTTGCTGCATCAATAAGGGTGAAGTTTGCAGGCTTGTAATGTCTGTGCCAGATGCTCTGTTGTTGTCCTTGAGCCCTATTTTGTGATAGCTGGCTCCACTGACTGTAACAGGGACGTTTAAAAAATGAATAAGAGAAAACAGTTTCTTTTTTAAGTTGAACTATATCAAAAAAGAAAATATTTTCTCTGCCCTCCAACTTGATCACACCTTTTAAACTGGGTTTTGGCAGCTTCTGAATAATAAAGATAAAATGTAGTCCTTTCTTCCCTGGTGAAATACTGTGTTATTTGTTATTCATGAGTACTTGTTTTGCTGGAAGATGGTTTGATGAAATATGTGTGTGATGTGTGCCTTAACATTGCCTGAAGGCCTTTTAGATTTTTTTCTGTTTGAGTGTTTTCCTTTTGCTCTAATAAGTTTGCCAATAGTTGTAGGAAGCCACTGGATGTTAATAATAATTGATCTTTTTAGTAACAATTCCCCTCAAACCCATTCCCAAATTGGCAGATTCAATATTTTACAATATTTCTTCAGAAGTTAACAAAAGACTAAAAACAAATAAAAGCTGCTGCTGTTGAAATGTAGAAAATTTTGTAAGTATTTCATCTTGCCGGTGTCAAGCTTTTTATCTTTATTCATGCTTCTGTGGTATTGCCATCTGCTTTAAGAATAAGGTTCAGTAAATCCAATATAATGGGAAATTTTGTGAAGTTAGATAAGTCTTCTATCAAAGCAGAGCCAAGGCATTATTTGCTGTGCTGATTGATTTGGTTTGTGACTATGCATTTGCAAAGAGGTCTCATGTTTCACCTGAGACTCAGAGGGGTTCTATTTCCAGGAAATTCAGGTAAAGAAACACTCTACTTTTATGCCTCAAAAGGAAAATTCATTTTCTAACTGCTAAGTTGGAGAAATCTGTACTTGGAAGGAAGTTTTTTTTTTTTTGTAACAATTTGTAACAGGTTTATTTTTTATTTTTTATTTTTTTTATTGGTTGTTCACAACATTACAAAGCTCTTGACATATCATATTTCATACATTAGATTGAAGTGGGTTATGAACTCCCAATTTTACCCCAAATGCAGATTGCAGAATCACGTCGGTTACACATCCACAATTTTACATAATGCCCTATTAGTAATTGTTGTATTCTGCTACCTTTCCTATCCCCTACTATCCCCCCTCCCCTTCCCTCACATCTTCTCTCTCTACCCCATCTTGTAACAGGTTTATGGCATAATTATATTCCTTAAATTACATCTCATATATATGAATTTAAATTAATAACCTTTGCTTACATGCCTGTAATCCCAGCTACTCTGAAAGTTAAGGTGGGAGGATTACAAGTTTGAGGCCAGTGTGTATGGGGAATGGAATAGGACCAGGCCTCTCAACCCCTAATCTTTTTTTTTTTTTTTTTTTTTTTTAGTAAAAGCAGGGGAAATGCACTTACAGAGGTAAAATCCATGTTTTAGGATTCATATATGGCAGTAGCTCAAAATAAAGAGGGAAAAAGCAATAAAGCAGCATAAGAACCGCAAAAGTACAACAGTCTGGGCTAGTTAGTGTATAAGAAAATAGATGTAAATCTTCTGTAGCTCCCAGGGGGCATTGTGTGTTTCAGCATAATTCACTACCTATTCAAAGTAATAGTTTTATGCATAGTGTTCAGTTCAGAGAATCAGGAAAATGGTTTATATTTTAGGAAGATACCAAAACAAAACATTAAGAAAAAAACACATTTAAGGTCCATTTCTGGAGGATTTTTAATTATGTAAATTTTACTGTATTTGCATTTTTATCTTCTCCTTTTACTACAAATTAGTTTGTGATTTTTTAGGCACAAGTATTATTTATGTTAAATGCTAAACATTACTTCCCCTATATATATCTTTTTTATTAAGCTATTCCCTTTCTCAGTAGTATATCCATGCAAAAATCTTCATGAATGACAGGCTGGCCAGGTTTTGCTCTGCAATTTTGTTAAGAACCAAGAGTTGGCAGTTTATAATATGTGAGGTGAGTTATATCAGCCAACTACAATATGAACTTAATGATTACATATACATGCTTGAGGGAAAGGCCCATTTTGTTCTAAACTATTCTTTTAAATGTTTAATTGTTGTAAAAAGCACATAATCTTAATCTATTCAAGTGTATAGTAATTGGCATTAACTATGTTCACAATATTGTATAACAAAACTCTAGATATTTTTCATCTTACAAAATTGAAGCTCTATAACCATTGAAAACCTCCTCATTTCCTTTCCTCTTGGTCCCTGGTAACCACTTTTTTTTTTTTAAAGTTTTCTATTGATGAGTTTACTTTAGATATACATATAAGTGGAATCAGACAGTATTTGTCTTTTTCATGACAGGCTTATTTAACTTAGCATAATGTCCTCAAGTTTCCTCCATATTGTAGAAAATTATAGGATTGCCTTCCTTTAAAACCTGAATAATATTTCATTGTTTCTATGTACTGTATTTTGTTTATCTGTTCACCTATTGATGGATATTGTGAGTAGTATTTCTGTGAGCATAGGTTGGCAAACACCTCTTCAAGATTCTATTTCAATTATTTTGGGTCTATAACCAGAAGTGGTATTGCAAAGATAATTCTATTTTTAATATTGAAAGGAACCTTTTTACTGTTTTCCATAGTGGTAACTGTATTTTATGTTCCTACCAAGAGTTTACAAAGGTTCCAATTTATCCACATCTTCAAAAACATTTATTTTTTTGATAGTGGCATTTCTGATCAATGTGAAGTGATACTTTGTAATTTTGATTTGCATTTCTCTTATGATTGGTGATGTTAGACATCTTTTCATCTGCTTGTTGGCCACTTGTTTATCTTCTTTGTAGAAATTCCTAAGTCTTTTGCCCATTTTTTAACTGAATTGTGGGTTTGTATTATTTAATTTTTTAATACCGAGTTGTAGTTTTTTAAATGTCTTTCAGATATTTGTTATCATATAGATGGCTTGCAAATATTTTGTCATTCTGTAGGTTGCCTTTTCATTCTATTTATTGTTTTCTTTGCACAGAAGTTTTTGAGTTTGATGTAGTCGTGTTGTCTATTTTGGGGTTTTTTTTTTTGGACTGTATATATACACATACACACACATACACACATACATATACATATACTCATTCCCAAATCTAATATCATGAAGCTTTTCCTGTAGTTTTCTTCCAGAAGTTTGTGGCTTTAGTTCTTTTGTTTAGGTCTACTTTTTTATTGGTTGTTTTTAGTTATATATGACAGTGGAATTTATTTTAACATAGTTATACAAACATGGAATATATTTTATTCTAATTCAGACCCAGAACCTCTCCTTCTTCTTCTCTCTCCCTTCCACCTGCTCTCTTCCCTCTATTGCTCTTTCTGCCATTTACCCAGTTTTCTTTTAATTTTGAGTTAAGTTTTTTTTTTTAATATGGCATTAGGTAAAAGTTCAACTTCATTCGTTTGCTTGTAAGTATCCAGTTTTCCCAGTACCATTTGTTGAAGAGACTGTCCTGTCTCCATTGCATGGTCTTGCCAAAGATCACATTATATGTGAGAAGTTTTTTTTTAACTTCTATTTTATTCCACTGGACTATATATTTATCTTTGTGCCAATCCTATACTCTTTTGATCACAGAGCAATTTTTTATAGTTTTCAGTTTATAATTCTTTACCTTCTTTGCTAATTTTATTTATAATTATTTTATTCTTTTGAGGTTATTATAAATGGGATTGCTTTAAAGATTTCCTTTCAGAATTTTCTTTGTTAGTGTAATAGAAACAACAAATTTATATTTATTCTTTAAATGTTTTATAGAATTCTGTAGTGAAATCATCTTGTTCTGTGAACTTTTTTGGTTGGGAGGTTTTTGATTACTGATTCAATCTCTTTACTAGTTATAGGACTATTCAGATTTTTCATTTTTATATGATTGAATATTGGTAAGTTATATTTTTCTGGGAATTTATACATGTTACTCTGATCTCTTGACCATCATCTCTTATTCATTTCGATCTAGTCTACTCCTAGAAACCTGAATTTGGTGGTGGACTCTCCAGAATTCTCTATAGTAAATCTCTGCATATGGCTTGGTAAGACTTATTAAAGAGGGTGTCTTATATTGTATGCATCTTCTTCACTCATGGGGGTACAATAACTCTTAATATAGAAATTTCAATGTTTATCAAAGGCCACTTACATAATAGCTACCCCTGTGGAGAAAGAAGTGCTGCTTTTCCATCTCTGCTTCCTTTGACTTTTATTTTTACACTTTAATGCCTACAATTAATATAATTAATATTTAAAAATCTTAAATGAATGTTAGAATAAAATTCTGAAGTTTTTGTATTAACTGTGGATCTCTGTTTATATTATAAATCCAAAAAGGAAAAAAATTATAAAAATAAGTCCCAAAAGGGGAAACAATTGAGCATTCACTATATTTATAGAGATTTTTAAAGGCTATATTGACTATATTAATTTCCTAATCTTGAAAATGTATAATTTTGGTTGGGAGGTGATAGGGATTTGATAGGTAAGGAATGGGGGTTATAGATAGAAAGCATAGAAAGTTGATTCCAAATTTATAATCCTTAGTAGAAGAATAAGCCCAAGGTCAATTTCTATTCCAGCAACTGTATGTAAGCAACAGGACATCAGGTTCCATGAAGACCCCACCATCTTAGAGGCAGAGGGAGTACAATAGAAGGACGATTCACTTTTATTGATTTTAACTGACTGAGAGTTTTTTCTTTCCTTTGAGATTAAGATAATTTTAAGAATGAAACAAGACTGTGAGTGTAGCTCAGTGGTGGAGTGCTTGTGTAGCCTGTGTAGTCCCCAGCACTGTGGGAAAAAAGGGATTAAAACAAAAAGTTCAAGGTAATGAATATCTATTTTGCTGTTTTCCATAATAAAATTAGGAAAGTTTCTTTTTAAACTTCAAGGGACTTTTTATTTGGCAATGTTGCCAAATCAACTATATTGTTTTTTAACCTTCAGTTTTATGTCAGTTCTAGAATCAGTTTAAATTTCAATAAACTGTCAATTTTCCCTAAACATTTAAAATTCCTTATTGAGTCACTTTGTTGTGTTGACTCATATCATGAGGAAATTAGTGCAATTTTAATGAAAGCATATTAACCTCCAAATTCCAGTGAAGCAAAATATTTAATGTACTCTAATGTATCCTTAGTAACTCTTAGTATACCTGGATATACTTCTCATAGAGAAGCACAGCTACTTGTGTACCTTTGACTATGGAATGGCCCACCTCTATTGGGGAGTATTGTTTTCTTTGACCTAGAAAGGAACTTCAGGAGGGATATACATGGAGTGATGAGGATGGTTGGAGATACACAACTCATTAGCCCAATCAGATGAATTAAACTTGGGTAACCTGAGAATTGACCAATGTCACAGGTGGATTTATCTCCTATCTTTGGTCCTATTTCCTTCACTTCCTGTAGTATGTCAGTTTTATCTATCAATTTTATGCAAATGATTTCCAAATTATACAGCCTAAACATCATATCAGTTTATCAAGCTCCATATCTGAGATTAGAATTAAATTTCAAATAGACACCTTCACACTTAATATTTTCAACACTGAACTTCTGATTTTTACCCCAGTCTATACCACTTGCAGTCTTTCACAGATCAGTTTATGTTAACTCCATTCTTATGATTGTACTGGGTAAAAACCTTGGTGTCATCCTTTGTTTTTCTATTCCTCTTCTACCCTAGGACATCTTGATAGCTTTACTTTCAAACTATATTTGACTCTGACTAAAGAAGTTCTTACAAATTAAAAAAACAAGTCTCATAGAGATTAAAGAGAACAAGCCTGAATTCCTAAATTTACATCTTTAGAAAGTGATAAAGTCAGAACTCAAATCTACCTTTTCTGACTGACTACAAATAATATGCTTTTCCATAATATTAGTACTTATCCAAAGTAAATGTTGTAAATTTTCTCTGCCATTTTATTTTTTTTTTTTAGTTCAGAAATATGATTTGACCTCTTGTATACCTTGATCTTTATAAACAGAATATGCTGTATTTCAATTAGGTTGTGCAGGAATGCTCTAGGTACACAGCAATTGTTTTGTAAATATTTGCTAAGTTAGTTGAATTGACAGGTACTCATCTGCCATTTCATTTTGCTCTGGCAAGAACCATGTTTCTAAATATAAGATATAATTGAATATAAGTCTGTATTGGGTTAAAAAACAGTATTCATGAAATAAGTTATTCAAGAAGGTCCTTTAGAAAGTTATTTTTTCCAAGATTTCTTGCTGCACTTCTGATTTTAGAATAAGGATTAACTAGTTACCTTGTATAAAATTTTTTTATTTGCTGGAGTTTTCATGATATGTAATATTAACCTGAATGCTTATCATTTGAGCTTACATTATGAAATTATTATTTAAATTAACCCACAAAATTTCAGTTATATAATATTAGACAAAGGTGCCAAAAACATGCACAGGAGAAAAGATAGCATCTCAACAAATGGTGCTGGAAAAACTGGAAATCCATATGCAACAAAATGAAATTAAACCCTTCTCTCTCACCATGCATAAAACTTAACTCAAAAATGGATCAAGTACCTAGGAATTAAACCAGAGACTCTGCATCTAATAGAAGAAAAAGTAGGCCCTAATCTTCATCATGTGAGATTAGGCCCCAACTTCCTTAATAAGACTCCTATAGCGCAAGAATTAAAACCAAGAATCAATAAATGGGATAGACTCAAACTAAAAAGTTTCTTTTCATCAAAAGAAACAATCTGTGAGGTGAACAGAGAGCCTACATCCTGTGAGCAAATTTTTACTCCTCACACATCAGATAGAGCACTAATCTCTAGGGTATATAAAGAACTCAAAAAGTTAAACACCGCAAAAACAATAACCCAATCAATAAATGGGCCAAGGACCTTAACAGACACTTCTCAGAAGAGGATATACAATCAATCAACAAATATATGAAAAAATGCTCATCTCTCTAGCAATCAGAGAAATGCAAATCAAAACCACACTTAAGATATCATTTCACTCCAGTCAGAATGGCTGGAGACAAACAACAAGTGTTGGCGAGGATGTGGGGAAAAAGGTGCACTCATACATTGTTGGTGGGACTGCAAATTGGTGCAGCCAATTTGGAAAGCAGTTTGGAGATTCCTTGGAAATCTGGGAATGGAATCACCATTTGACTCAGCTATTCCTTTCCTCAGACTATACCCAAAGGACTTAAAAACAGCATACCACAGGGACACAGCCACATCAGTGTTTATAGCAGCATAATTCACAATAGCTAAACTGTGGAGCTAACCTAGATGTCCTTCATTGGATGAATGGATAAAAAAATGTGGCATATATACACAATGGAATTTTACTCAGCATTAAAAAAGAACAAAACCATGGCACTTGTAGGTAAATGGATGGCATTGGAGAAGATAATGCTAAGTGAATTCAGCCAATCCCCCAAAAAACAAATGCGAAATGTTTTCTCTGATATAAGGAGGTTGACTTGATATAAGGAGGTTGAAGTGATATAAGGAGGTTGAAGTGGACTTGATATAAGGAGGTTGAAGTGGAGTAGGGAGGGAGAGCATAGGAGGAACAGATGAATTCTAGATAGGGAAGAGGGTTGGGAGGGAAAGGGAGGGGGCAGTGGATTAGCAAGGATGGTGGAATGTGATGGATGTCATTATACAAAGTACATGTATGAAGACCTGAATTGGGTCAGTCAACATACTTTATATACAAAGATACAAAAATTGTGGTATATATGTGTATTAAGAATTGTAATGCAAAAAAACATGTACGTGTATAAAGGCTTAAATTGGTATGAACATACTTTATATACAGAGCTATGAAAAATTGTGCCCTATATGTGTAATAAGAATTGTAAAGTATCACTGCTGTCGTGTAGTTAAAAAATAAAAAAATTAAGAAAGAAAACACAATGTTCAAGTATAAGAAAAAATTTATTTAAATATTTCTCTCAAGAGCCTCTGTATCGAGACTATCTTATAACTTTTAAATCTTTTTTTTTTTTATTGGTCGTTCATAACATTACATAGTTCTTAATACATCATATTACACGGTTGATTCACGTGGATTATGAACTCCCGCTTTTACCCCGTATACAAATTGCTGTATCACATCAGTTTCCCTTCCATTGATTGACATATTGCCTTTCTAGTGTCTGATGTATTCTGCTGTCTGTCCTATTCTCTACTATCCCCCCTCCCCTCCCCTCCCCTCCCCTCCCCTTTTCTCTCTCTACCCCTTCTACTGTAAATCATTTCTTCCATTTGTATTATCTTGTCTTGCCCCTCCTTTCCTCTTATATGACATTTTGTATAACCCTGAGGATCACCTTCCATTTCCATGCAATTTCCCTTCTCACTCCCTTTCCCTCCCACCTCTCATCCCTATTTAATGTAAATCTTCTTCTCAAGCTCTTCATCCCTACCCTGTCCTTGTTTACTCCCCTTATATCAAAGGAGTCATTTGGTATTTGTTTTTTAAAGATTGACTAGCTTCACTTAGCATAATCTGCTCTAATGCCATCCATTTCCCTCCAAATTCTATGAATTTGTCATTTTTTAATGCAGAGTAATACTCCTTAGTATATAAATGCCACATTTTTTTTATCCATTCATCTATTGAAGGGCATCTAGGCTGGTTCCACAGTCTTGCTATTGTGAATTGAGCTGCTATGAACATCGATGTAGCAGTGTCCCTGTAGCATGCTCTTGTTAGGGCTTTAGGGAATAGACCGAGAAGGGGAATAGCTGGGTCAAATGGTGGTTCCATTCCCAGCTTTCCAAGAAATCTCCATACTGCTTTCCAAATTGGCTGCACCAATTTGCAGTCCCACCAGCAATGAACAAGAGTGCCCTTTTCCCCGCATCCTCTCCAGCACTTATTGTTGTTTGACTTCCTAATGGCTGCCAGTCTTACTGGAGTGAGATGGTATCTTAGGGTAGTTTTGATTTGCATTTCTCTGACTGCTAGCGATGGTGAGCATTTTTTCATGTACTTATTGATTGATTGTATGTCCTCCTCTGAGAAGTGTCTGTTCAGGTCCTTTGCCCATTTATTGATTGGGTTATTTGTTATCTTATTGTCTAATTTTTTGAGTTCTTTGTATATTCTGGTTATTAGGGCTCTATCTGAAGTGTGTGGAGTAAAGATTTGTTCCCAGGATGTAGGCTCCCTGTTTATCTCTCTTATTGTTTCTTTTGCTGAGAAAAAACTTTTTAGTTTGAGTGAGTCCCATTTGTTGATTCTATTTGTTAACTCTAGCGCTATGGGTGTCCTATTGAGGACAGATGCCATGTCTCTGATTTAATATCAAGCTCCTTGATCCATTTTGAGTTAACTTTTGTGCACGGCGAGAGATAGGGATTCAGATTCATTTTGGTGCAAATGGATTTCCAGTTTTCCCAGCACCATTTGTTGAAGATGCTATCCTTCCTCCATTGCATGCTTTTAGCCCCTTTATCAAAAATAATATAGTTGTAGTTTTGTGGATTGGTTACTGTGTCCTCTATTCTGTACCATTGGTCCACCCGCCTGTTTTGGTACCAGTACCATGCTGTTTTTGTAACTATTGCTCTGTAGTATAGTTTGAAGTCTGGTATCGCTATACCGCCTGATTCACACTTCCTGCTTAGTATTGTTTTTGCTATTCTGGGTCTTTTATTATTCCATATGAATTTCATGATTCTTTTATCGATTTCTACAAGATATGCTGTTGGGATTTTGATTGGCATTGCATTGAACTTATATAGGACTTTTGGTAATATCGCCATTTTGATGATGTTAGTTCTGCCTATCCATGAGCAGGGTATATTTTTCTATCTTCTAAGGTCTTCTTCTATGTCTTTCTTTAGGGTTCTGTAATTTTCATTGTATAAATCTTTCACCTCTTTTGTTAGGTTGATTCCCAAGTATTTTATTTTTTTGGGGGATATTGTGAATGGAATAGTTGTCCTCATTTCCGTTTCAGAGGATTTGTCGCTGATATACAGGAATGCCTTTGATTTATGCGTGTTGATCTTATATCCTGCCACTTTGCTGAATTCATTTATTAGCTCTAATAGCTTCTTTGTAGACCCTTTTGGGTCTGCTAGGTATAGAATCATATCATCTGCAAATAGTGATAATTTAAGTTCTTCTTTTCCTATTTTTATGCCTTTAATTTCTTTCGTCTGCCTAATTGCTCTGGCAAGTGTTTCGAGGACTATGTTGAACAGAAGTGGTGAGAGAGGGCATCCCTGTCTTGTACCAGATCTTAGAGGGAATGCCTTCAATTTTTCTCCATTCAGAATGATGCTGGCCTGTGGCTTATCATAGATTGCTTTTACAATGTTGAGGTATGATCCAGTTATCCCTAATTTTTCTAGAGTTTTGAACATAAAGGGATGCTGTACTTTGTCGAAAGCTTTTTCTGCATCTATCGAGATGATCATATGGTTCTTATTTTTAAGTCTATTGATGTGGTGGATAACATTTATTGATTTCCGTATATTGAACCAACCTTGCATACCAGGGATGAATCCTACTTGATCATGGTGTATAATTTTTTTGATATGTATTTGAATCCGATTCGCCAGAATTTTATTGAGGATTTTTGCATCAAGGTTCATTAGAGATATTGGTCTGTAGTTTTCTTTCTTTGAAGTGTCTTTGTCTGGTTTCGGAATCAGGGTGATGTTGGCCTCGTAGAACGAATTTGGAAGTTCTCCCTCTTTTTCTATTTCCTGAAATAGCTTGAAAAGTATTGGTGTTAGTTCCTCTTTAAAGGTTTTGTAAAACTCTGCTGTATACCCATCCGGTCCTGGGCTTTTCTTAGTTGGTAGTCTTTTGATGGTTTCTTCTATTTCCTCTATTGTTATTGGTCTGTTTAGGTTGTCTATGTCCTCCTGACTCAATCTGGGCAGATCGTAAGACTTAAGGAATTTATCTATGCCTTCACTATCTTCTATTTTATTGGAGTATAAGGATTCAAAATAATTTCTGATTATCATCTGTATTTCTGAATTGTCTGTTGTGATATTGCCTTTTTCATCCCGTATGCTAGTAATTTGGGTTCTCTCTCTTCTTCTCTTCGTTAGCATGGCTAAGGGTCTGTCAATTTTATTTATTTTTTCAAAAAACCAACTTTTAGTTTTGTCGATTTTTTTCAATTGTTTCTTTTGTTTCAATTTCATTAATTTCAGCTCTGATTTTAATTATTTCTTGCCTTCTACTTCTTTTGCTGTTGTTTTGCTCTTCTTTTTCTAGGATTTTGAGATGAAGTATGAGATTATTTATTTGTTGGTTTTTTCTTTTTTTGAGGAATGAACTCCAAGCAATGAATTTTCCTCTTAGAACTGCTTTCAATGTGTCCCATAGATTCCGATATGTTGTGTCTGTGTTTTCATTTGACTCTAGGAATTTTTTAATTTCCTCCTTAATGTCTTCTAGAACCCATTGATCATTAAGCAACCTATTGTTCATTCTCCAGGTGATGCTTGATTTTTCCTTCCTTCTTTTATCATTGATTTTCAGTTTCATTCCATTATGATCAGATAAGATGCATGGTATTATCTCTACCCCTTTGTATTGTCTAAGAGTTGCCCTGTGACATAATATATGGTCTATTTTTGAGAAGGTTCCATGTGCTGCTGAGAAAAAAGTGTAATTACTTGATGTTGGGTGGTATAGTCTATATATGTCAATTAAGTCTAGGTTATTAATTATGTTATTGAGTTCTATAGTTTCCTTATTTAACTTTTGTTTGGAAGATCTGTCCAGTGGTGAGAGAGGTGTATTAAAGTCTCCCATGATTATTGTATGGTGGTCTATTAGACTCTTGAACTTGAGAAGCGTTTGCTTGATGAACATAGCAGCACCGTTGTTTGGGGCATATATATTTATGATTGTTATGTCTTGTTGGTGTATGGTTCCCTTGAGCAGTATGAAGTGTCCTTCTTTATCCCTTTTGATTAACTTTGGCTTGAAATCTATTTTATTAGATATGAGTATGGACACTCCTGCTTGTTTCCGCAGTCCATATGAGTGGTATGATTTTTCCCACCCTTTCACCTTCAGTCTATGAATATCTTTTCCTATCAGATGCGTCTCCTGTAGGCAGCATATTGTTGGGTCTTGTTTTGTGATCCATTCTACTAGCCTGTGTCTCTTAATTGGTGAGTTTAATCCATTAACATTTAAGGTTATTATTGAGATATGATTTGTTCTTCCAGCCATATTTGTTTATTGATGTTACTAAACCTGATTTGTTATCCTCTTTGACTACTTTCCCCCCTTTACTGTCCTACCTCCCATTGTTGGTTTTCAATGTTATTTTCCATTTCTTCTTCCTGTAATGTTTTGCCAAGGATTTTTTGAAGAGATGGTTTTCTAGCTGCGAATTCTTTTAACTTTTGTTTATCATGGAAGGTTTTAAATTCATCTTCTATCCTGAAGCTTAATTTCGCCGGATACACGATTCTTGGTTGGAACCCATTTTCTTTCAGTGTTTGAAATATGTTATTCCAGGATCTTCTAGCTTTCAGAGTCTGTGTTGAGAGATCAGCTGTTATCCTGATTGGTTTACCCCTAAATGTAATCTGCTTTCTTTCTCTTGCAGCTTTTAAAATTCTCTCCTTATTCTGTATGTTGGACATCTTCATTATAATGTGTCTAGGTGTGGATCTCTTATGATTTTGCACCATCGGCGTCCTGTAGGCTTCTATGATTTGGGATTCTGTCACATTCTTCATGTCTGGGAAGTTTTCTTGTATTATTTCACTGAATAGATTACTTAATCCTTTGGTTTGGAGCTCTGTGCCTTCCTGTATCCCAATGACTCTTAAGTTTGGTCTTTTGATATTATCCCATAGCTCTTGAATGTTCTGCTCATGGTTTCTTAGTAGACTTGCTGAGCTATCTATGTTCTTTTCAAGTTGAAATACTCTGTCTTCATTGTCTGATGTTCTATCTTCTAAGTGATCCACTCTGCTGGTAGTATTCTCAATTGAGTTTTTAAGTTGGTTTATTGTTTCCTGCATTTCCAGTATTTCTATTTGTTTGTTTTTTATTACCTCTATCTCCCTGTGAAATTGATCTTTTACTTCCTGGATTTGTTTGTCAATGTGATCTTTCATTGTCTGATTTTGCTGTCTCATGTCTTCCTTGAGACTCCAGATCATCTGAAGCATATATATCCTGAACTCTTTATCTGATATTCCATCTGTTGCAGCTATTACCTCTTCTAAAGTTGAGTTGACCTGCATTGCTTGTGATCCTTTCTTTCCTTGTCTTTTCATACTGCACGCGCTTCTTTCTGCTTGGTGCAACTGTTGTGTTTTTGAAATTTACTAGCCTGAAATCACCTCTTCCGTAACTGAATGAGCTGTGATCAGTAGAACATGGGGATGATTACATCATCTCTTTGAAATGGCGGCTGCTGTCCTCCTCTGTGGTCCGACCAGTGTCTGGAACCAAACTGGACCGCTTCTCTCCTCTGTCTCAAAGCTGAAACTCAGCCCTAAGCGCTGCCAAAGTCCTAGTGCCAAACCGCTAGAGGCCGTTCACAGACTCAGGCCTGCGGGGCCCAGTCCAGCCGCCTCCGTGGCTGGCGGGATTGTGTCCCTGCTCCGCATTGCTCCAGACCGGCTGGAGGGGGGTGGGGTGGTAGGAGTGTGGATCCTAACGCTGAACCACCAGAGGCAGTTCGCAGACTCAGCCCTGCAGGGCCCAGATCAGCCGCAGCCGTGACCGGCGGGATTGTGTCCCTGCTCCGCGTTGCTCCGAACTGGCTGGAGGGGGGTGGGGTGGCAGGAGTGTGGATCCTAGCTCTGAACCGCCAGAGGCCGTTCACAGACTCAGCCCTGCAGGGCCCAGATCAGCCGCCGCCATGACCGGCGGGATTGTGTCCCTGCTCCGCGTTGCTCTGAACCGGCTGGAGGGGGGTGGGGTGGTAGGAGTGTGGGTCCTAGCTCTGAACCGCCAGAGGCCGTTCACAGACTCAGCCCTGCAGGGCCCAGATCAGCCGCCGCCATGACGGGATTGTGTCCCTGCTCCGCGTTGCTCTGAACCGGCTGGAGGGGGGTGGGGTGGTAGGAGTGTGGGTCCTAGCTCTGAACCGCCAGAGGCCGTTCACAGACTCAGCCCTGCAGGGCCCAGATCAGCCGCCGCCGTGACCGGCGGGATTGTGTCCCTGATCCGCTTTGCTCCGAACCGGCTGGAGGGGGGTGGGGTGGTAGGAGTGTGGATCCTAGCGCTGAACCGCCTGAGGCCGATCCCAGACTCAGCCCTGCAGGGACCAGATCAGCCGTCGCCGTGACCGGCGGGATTGTGTCCCTGGGCCCAGATTAGTCGCCGCCGTGACCGGCGGGATTGTGTCCCTGATCCGCATCACTCCGAACCGGCTGGAGGGGGGTGGGGTGGTAGGAGTGTGGATCCTAGCGCTGAATCACCTGTAGCCGATCCCAGACTCAGCCCTGCAGGGCCCAGATCAGCCGCCGCCGTGACCGGCGGGATTGTGTCCCTGATCCGCGTCACTCCGAACCGGCTGGAGGGGCGTGGGGTGGTAGGAGTGTGGATCCTAGCGCTGAATCACCTGTAGCCGATCCCAGACTCAGCCCTGCAGGGCCCAGATCAGCCGCCGCCGTGACCGGCGGGATTGTGTCCCTGATCCGCGTTGCCGAGATTCAGTCGCCTGGGACAAACTGACCCCTCACACAGACTTACTAGTTATTGGCAGGTCTCCTTCCCGTGGAATATTGTTAGAAGATCTTCAGCAGGTCCCATGCAAGTGTATTTATGTGTCTCTCTAATCCTGTTACTGCGGAGGTATAGAAAATGCTGCTTGCTCGCCGGCCGCCATGTTGGATCCCTCCTTTTAAATCTATTATATTCTAAGTTCCTTTAATAGATTATAATGGCATAAAGGAAAAGGGTTGGATCTTGGCAGGGAAATATCAGGAAAGAAGTTTTAATTCAATGTTGATTAAACTCTGGAAACACCCATTTTACTGACATAGTCTTTATATTTTAATAGTGATTATTCCTTATTTCTGTAATTGAGTATGCTAAGCTCAGTTTTACCTGGGTTAAGTGAAATTCTTGAAAGAAGACAATATTACATTTTGGGGAAATGTCTATTGTCTATTGGTATGACATATTTGAAAAGCTTATCATGTTTTTTCTTCTTTTATGTCAATGTAGAACTTGTATCTGTGAAATAGATTTTGGGCCCAAAACCCTTGGGATCATTAATTTATCTGTATTTTTCTTTTCTATATTTTCTACTTAAATTTTACTTATTTAATCAGATGTGTTATTTTGATCTAAGTATTAAATTTGATTAATATTTAATTCATAAACGCAATTTCCATGTCTCCTATCTCTCTTCCTATCTACTTTTACTTTGACAGAAATGTTTAGTATGGAATTACTTAAAATATTCTTATGTGTTTTGTGAATATTTCTTAAAGCAGAAAGGTGATATTGTTGCATTAAAAACAAAAACTTATGTCTAGTAATTTCTTTCTGTGGCAACTGAATAAGTGAAAGATGTATGGTAACTGCAACTGTAATGGAGTATATTTGGAAAGAAAACTCAATTTTCTACGCTCCTTCTAAAAAAAAATGTCTGTTGGCAAACAAACCTAAAATAAAGGTTCAAAAAAGAGATATTTAATGTCTGGAAAATATGTTAGTTCTGTTAGCATTTGGAATGATGGATATCTGTGAAATAAAGTATGATCAATTACATTGCTATCTTTTCTTTTTCACAGTGTATGCCAATTAAAGGCCTAGGATTTGTACTTGGAGCCTATCAGTGCATTTGCAAAGCAGGATTCTATCATCCTCGAGTCTTCTCAGTGAACAACTTTCAGAGTAAGTACCCCTTGTTTTTGTGCATATATAAGTACATGAATAACATATACCATGGTTATTCAGATTTATTTTTAACCTTGTGGGAGTTATATGTTAGTTCCCCAAATGATTTGGCTTTCTCTCATCACTTAAAGAGTTTGACCTTTGGCTTATCATTTGTTTTGGAGTACCATAAATGTAGGTGCTTATTTCAGTTTTCAAAACATTTTAAAAGCCTGAAAATAATGTATCTATTGGTAAAATCAATTGGGATTTAGTTATATGAAGTGTTATTACAGAGATTACCTAAAATCAATTTTGCCAGTTTATTTATTTATCCGTTTGCTCATGTGTTAATTTTCTATACCTCATGAAAAATTACCACATGGTAAGTAGCTTAAAGCAACATGAGTTGTTTGTATCCCACAGTTTTCATGTTTCAGGTTCCTAGTCATGGGTTAGCTAGATCTTCTGTTCAGGCTTACCAGGCCAAAATGAAGGTGTCACCTGGGAAAGGAACTCTTCTGAGTATCTTTCAGATTGTTGGAAGAATTAAGTTCCTTGCAACTGTAGGCTTGAGGTCTGAGGTTCCAATTTTCAGATTAAATATTTGCTTGGGGTATGTCTTAGCCCCTGAAAGTTGAATTAAGGCCTAGCCATCTGAACTTCTCATAATGTAGCTGCTTACTTCTTCAAAGCTACCAGAAGAACTCTCACCTTCCCTGCAAAGAGCAAACTATAATCATAGGAATCCTTGCCCTATCACTTTGCCATATAATGTTACCTAACCAAAGGAGAAAATGTTCCATCACATTTATAGGCCATTCACATTCCTAGTGCGAGGATAAAAAACTGAAGAATCAAAGCATGGTCATCTGGTTACTTTATTACTAATCCAGAAGACATCAGTGTTATAATTTAAATATTGAATTTTATTCTTTCGATAGAAAATGGAATGTTGTTGTACTAGCATGTAGCCAGATATTAGATATAATAACTAACAAAGAGGAGTTTAGTGGTAAAAAGGGACTGGTTTCATGGGAAGTTATGTTTTGGGGTTGCTAAAACTGGGACATATCTCTTATACAGTTATCCATTAATTTTTTCCAGCCCTATTATTAGTATACATAGGAACATGCATCTCTACTAGGCATAATTCAAAGGGTACACTGAGTCTAAGCCCTGAGTGTCTTCCTCTGGGAATTTTAGTAAATGCATATAGGATTATTAATAGATTGATTTCTCTCTCTTAGAAAACACTATTCTTGGTCTTTAAACTATTTACATTAACTTCTAGATTGTGGAGGTAAAGAATATTATTATCTCTCCCTCAATTGCTATGTTTTAGATTTTGGTCTGAGTAGTGGCTGTAGGCAGAACTTTAAGATGGCTTCACAATTTCTGTTTCCACATGCAATACATAATCCCCTCTCTTTAAGTGTGGGTGGGACCTGTGAGTACAATGGAATAAGCACTTCCTTGCTGAAGGTTGTGTTATAGAGCAGAAGCCATGGTACAGTAGCTTTTATGATTGATTACACTGTGTCATATAAGAGTCAATTGTTTCATGAGGGAGGTGGAGAGAGAGGAAGAATTGGAGGGAGGAAGGAGAGAAGGAAAAAAAGGTTTTTTTTTCTATTAGCTTTGAAGAAGTATGCTTTCTTACTGTGAGAGGACTGTGTGGCTGGGGACTTGAGGGTAGCAAAACTCAATGATGGTCAGCAAGGAAAGAAGAACCTCAGTTCCACAATCACAAGAAATTAAATTGTTTTAATTACCTGAATGTACTTGGAAGAAGACCCTGAGGTCCCCTTGAGAATGCAGCCTAACCAAAATCTTGAGTCTAGCTTGGTGAGACTCTCAGCTGAGAATCCAGTTACATTATGCCCAGAGTTATAGAAACAAGGGACTAGGAAATAACAAATAGACATTTTAATCTCCTAAATTTCTGGGAATTTATTATGAAGCCATAGGAACCACACAAATGGCATGATTATGTGTTTTCTGAATGGTTGTTTTCTGTGTATATAGACCAAACCATGCCAATATCAGATTTAGTTTGACATTCTTCACATTTATGGTCAAGATATAACATGATTCAACACTGAAGGAGTAAGGGAATAGGTTTTTAGCTTATGTTCTGTGAAGGTATTTTGTGTTTGGTTTACCCACATTTGTTCTCAGCTCCCACTATGTGACTGAAATAAAACATCTAAATATTGTAGAACTAGAGAATGACTATATCATTTGCTTATAACACTGCCAGGAGAAACTGGTTAACCTTTAACAACTTATCTTTATTTAATTTGCACACTCCTACTTTTTTCCTTATTTTAAAAGTCAGTTTTGTTTTTTTTAAAAACTGGACATATTCTCTAAGAATAAAGGCTGATTTTTTGCTTAAGTGTAACTCTCAAGTTGTACATATTGCAGCCATGAGAAACAGGCTAGTTTTCAGAAGATGAGGGTAGTTTTGATTTAGCTTTGACCTCAGTTCTTGCTTAACCACGACTGACCTTACTCAGTGACAGAGTAGGAAGCTAGCTATTGTTATCATTTGAAGCCAGCAAATGCTCTTTGACTAAATATATCTTTCCTGATGGCTTGTCAGTTTGCATCAAAATCCAACATTAATCATTCCTTGTCCTAAAGAAAGAATACAGGAAGATGAGCTTAAAATCACTAGGATCATCAACCAAGAGCATGCAAATGTTCTTTTTTATGTTTGTAATTTATTCTTACACTTTATTACATGTTTCTGTATTTAAGTCTTTTAGTTAATTATAGTATCCAGGCAAATTTTATGGGCAGTTACTTTCACACTTTCTTGAGGAGAAAATTATGAAGAATGACCACATATAGCCCTGGAGCCAAAGGTAAAGAAGGCATTGGAGACCCAAATATAAGATAGCATGTGGAAAACTGCTAGCACAGTTCATGGCATATAATTAGTATTCAATAGATGATGTTAAATAAATGAATATTTAACAATAATCTATAAACATATAAACAAATGCATGTAACCAAACATTAATGATACATGTGAAGATAATGTTAAGCCCTATTGGTCATTGGTACTGTATCTCAAATATTGAGAAGGGCAAGAGGAAGAAAGAACGTTTGGGAATTAAGAGGCAACAGGAGGAAATTAGTCACAGAAAACAGACTATATGGGATTAAATTTACTCAATTTATAGTTGCAAATCTAGAAAAAGACACCAATGTCTCATATCTTTAATAATTTGTATCCCCTTTGTAAGGAGGAACTAAGTCTGTAAGAGAATATGTAAATGTGCCTTTTAAAAATCTTCTTAAAATGTGAAACAATTTAAAAAATATTTATTTTAGATCTTGGCTCACAGTAAACAAAGGGCTTATAAAGACCAACAGGGATATGTTCAAATGACATGATGTGAAATTGTGCTGAGAGCCCAGAGACCCTGTTCCTGACATCTCTCTTGACATTGGTAGTCATATGTGAGTTAATAGAATCTGACACTTGGAAAGTAGCAGGATTTCAAAATAACCAAGTACTGATATACAGCTGTCTCTTCAAATCCAGGTTGTCCACTTTCAAGTTGATAAAATACAAGCTTGTGACAATCTCATCTTCTCCAAATTCATCTATCCTAATATGATTTCTGTATTCAGTGAAACTGTTTTTCTCTTCTCTGTGGACATATTACCAATCGTTTGATCTTATTTCTTTTGTCTTTTGGGTTGACTTCAGCTTGTATATATTTTCAGGTAAATTCCAACTTACAAAGGACCCATAGCTAAAAATGACAATCCTTACTTCACCAACTCCATTTCCATTGCTACAAAAGTCATATGGTAGAAGAAAATCTAAAGAGATTTTAAAAATATTATATATACATCTAAAGGCAAAATCTAAAGATATTTTTAATTTCTTCTAAATAGTTTACATGACAATAGAATACATTTTGACACATTATGTATAAAAGGAATATAACTTCTTCTGATTGTATATGATGTAGAATTATACGGGTTGTGTAGTCATATATGCACATAGGGTATTAATGTCTGATTCATTTTACTACCCTTCCTACCCCCAGACTCCTCCCTTCCCTTCACTCCCCTCTGTCTCATCCAAAGTACTTCTATTCTTCCCCAGCAGTCCTTTTATCATGAATTAGCATCCACATATCAGAAAATATTTGACTTTTGGTTCTTTAGGATTCACTTATTTTGCTTAGCATGCCAACTCCATCCATTTACCTGCAAATGCCACAATTTCATTCTTCTTTAAGGCTGAGTATATATATTTTGTATATATACCACATTTCCTTTATCCATTCATTCATTGAAGGGCCCTTAAGTTGTTCCCTAGGTTAGCTATTATGAATTGAGCTGCTATAAACATTGATGTAGCTGTGTGACTGTAGAATGCTGATTTTAAGATCTTTGTGATATATATATATATATATATATATATATATATATATATATATATATATATATATATATAAAATATACTGAGGACTGTGATAGCTGGGTCAAATGGTGATTCCATTCCATTCCAAGTTTTCTGAGGATTCTCCATACTGCTTTCCAGAGTGTACCAATTTTCAGCCCCACCAGCAATGTATGAGTGCACCTTTTTCCCAATATCCTCACCAGCATTTATTGTTGCTTGTATTCTTTTTTTATTTATATATGACAGCAGAATGTATTACAATTCTTATTACACACATAGAGCACAATTTTACATATTTCTGGTTGTATACAAAGTATATTCACACCAATTCGTGTCTTCATACATGTACTTTGGATAATAATGATCATCACATTCCACCATCATTTATGACTCCATGCCCCCTCCCTTCCCCCTTCCCCTCCAACCCCTCTGCCCTATCTAGAGTTTGTCTATTCCTCCCATGCTTCCTCTCTCTCTCCCACTATGAATCAGCCTCCTAATATCAAAGAAAACATTTGGCATTTGGTTATTTGGGATTGGCTAACTTCACTTAGCATTATCTTCTCTAACTCCATCCATTTACCCGCAAATGCTATGATTTTATTCTCTTTTATTACTGAGTAATATTCCATTATGTGTATATGCCACTTTTTTATCTATTTATCTATTGAAGGGCATCTAGGTTGGTTCAGTTTAGCTATGGTGAATTGTGTTGCTATAAACATTGATGTGGCTGTGTCCCTATAGTATGCTTTGGGTATAAACTGAGGAGAGGGATAGCTGGGTCAAATGGTGGTTCCGTTCCCAATTTTCTAAGAAATTTCCATACTGCTTTCCAAATTGGCTGCACCAGTTTGCAGTCTCACCAGCAGTGTTTGAGTGTACTTTTTTCTCCCACATCCTCACCAACAATTATTGTTGTTTGTATGCATAATGACTGCCATTCTGACTGGAGTGAGATGAAATCTAGTGTGGTTTTGATCTGCATTTCTCTAATTACTAACAATGAGGAACATTTTTTCATATATTTGTTGATTGATTGTATATCCTCTTCTGAGAAGTGTCTGTTTAGATCCTTGGCCCATTTATTGATTGGGTTATTTAGGGTTTTTTTTTTGGTGTTTAGCTTTTTGAGTTCTTTATATACCCTAGATATTAGTGCTCTATCTGATGTGTGAAGGGTAAAAATTTGCTCCCAAGATGTAGGCTGTCTATTCACCTCACAGATTGTTTCTTTTGCTGAGAAGAAACTTTTTAGTTTGAGTCCATCCAATTTACTAAATTCTTGATTTTAATTTTTGTGCCAAAGGAGTCTTGTTGCTTGTATTCTTGATAATTGGCATTATGACTAGAGTGAGATGAAATCTTAGAGTAATTTTGGCTTGCATTTCTTTAATTGCTAGAGATGTTAAGTGTTTTTTTCCTATTTTTATTATCCATTCATATTTCTTCTTCTGTGAAATGTCTGTTCATCCTTAGCCCATTTATTGATTGGGTTATTTGTTTGTTTGTTTGTTTTGGTGCTCAATGTTTTGAGTTGTATATATATTAGAGATCAATGCTCTATCTAAGGTGCATATGGTAAAGATTTTCTCCCATTTTGTAGATTCTCTCTTCATATTATTGATTATTTCCTTTGCTGAGAAGAAGTTTTTTTTAGTTTTAATCCATCCTATTTATTTGTTCTTGATTTTACTTCTTGTGCTTTAGTAGCCCTGTTAAGGAAGTCAGTTCCTAAGCTTACTTGGAGGAGATTTGAGCCTAGTTTTTCTTCTATTAGGTGTAAGGTCTCACTTCTAGTGGCTGTCTTTGATCTACTTTGAGTTGTGTTTTGTGCAGAGTGAGAGATAAAGGTCTAATTTTATTTTGCTACATATGAGTTTCCAGTTTTCCCAGTACCATATGTTGAAGAGGCTATCTTTTCTCCAATGTATGTTTATAGCACCTTGTTCTAGTATAGGATAACTATATTTATGTGGGTTTGTTTCTACTTTGTTTGTCTTCTATTTTGTACCATTGGTCTACCAGTCTGTTTTGGTGCCAATATCATGTTGTTTTTGTTACTATTGCTCTGTAGTGTAGTTTAAGTTCTGGTATTTTGATGCCACCTGCTTCATTCTTCTTGCTAAGGATTGCTTTGCCTACTCTGGGTCTCCTATTTTTCCAAACGAATTTTATGATTTATTTTTCTATTCCTATGAATAAAGAACGTCACTGGGATTTTAATAGGAATTGCATTAAATCTGTATAATGCTTTTGGTAATATAGCCATTTTGACAATATTCATTACATCTATTGACAAGCATGGGAGATCTTTCCATCTTCTAAGGCCTTCTTCAATTTCTTTTTTTAGTGTTCTGTAGTTTTCATTGTAGAGGTCTTACACTCTTTTGTTAGATTGAGGTAAAGTATTTTTTTTGAGGCTATTGTGAGTGGGGTAAATCTTCCCAATTTCTCTTGCAGTAGATTCATTTATGATGTATAGGAACATGTTTGATTTGTGGATGTTGATTTTATATACTGCTATTTTGCTGAATTCAATGATTAGTTCTAGAAGTTTTCTTGTTCATTTTTTTGGATTTTCAAAATATAGGATCATGTCATCAGCAAATAGTGATAGTTTTGAGTTCTTCTTTTCCTATTTTTCCTTTAATTTATTTACTCTAATTGCTCTGGCTAAGGTTTCAAGAACAATGTTGAATAGAAGTAGTGAAAGAGGACATTATTGTCTTCTTCCAGTTTTTAGAGGGAATGATTTCAATTTTTCTCAATTTAAAATTATGTTGGCCTAGGGTTTAGCATATATAGCTTTTACAATGTTGAGGTACTTCCTACTTTCTAGTGTTTTGAACATGAAGGGGTGCTATATTTTGTCAAATGTTTTTCTCCACTTATATGATTCTTGTCTTTAAGTCTGTTGATGTGATGAGTTACATTTATTGATTTCTGAATGTTGAATCAATCTTGCATCCCTGGGATGAATCCTACTTGACCATGGTGAACTATCTTTTTAATATTTTTTGTATGATATGTGCCAGAATTTTTTTGGTATATGACTTTTTTATTTTTATTTTTTTTGCATTTTTTAATTTGTTGTTCAAAACATTACAAAGCTCATGACATATCATCTTTCATACATTTGATTCAAGTGAGTTATGAACTCCCATTTTTACCCCAAATACAAATTGCAGAATCACATCAGTTACACATTCACAATATTTACATAATGCCATATTAGTGACTGTTGTATTCTGCTGCCTTTCCTATCCCCTACTATCCCCCCTCCCCTCCCCTCCCATCATCCCTCTCTACCTCATCTGTTGTGGTTCAGTTCTCTCCCTTGTTTTTCCCCCCACTTTCCCCTCACAACCTCTTATATGTGATTTCGTATAATGTTGAGGGTTTCCTTCCGTTTCCTTGCAATTTCCCTTCTCTCTCCCTTTCCCTCCCACCACTCATCTCTGTTTAATGTTAATCTTTTCCTCATGCTCTTCCTCCCTGCTCAGTTCTTAGTTGCTCTCCTTAAATCAAAGAAGACATTTGGCATTTGTTTTTTAAGGATTGGCTAGCTTCACTTAGCATAATCTGCTCTAATGCCATCCATTTCCCTGCAAATTCCATGATTTTGTCATTTTTAGTGCTGCATAATACTCCATTGTTATAAACGCCACATTTTTTTATCCATTCATCTATTGAAGGGCATCTGGGTTGGTTCCACAGTCTAGCTATTGTGAATTGTGATGCTATGGTCATTGATGTGGCAGTATCCCTATAGTACGCTCTTTTAAGGTCCTCAGGGAATAGTCCGAGAAGGGCAATAGCTGGGTCAAATGGTGATTCCATTCCCAGCTTTCCCAGGAATCTCCATACTGCTTTTCATATTGTCCCCACCAATTTGCAGTCCCACCAGCAATGTACAAGTGTACCCTTTTCCCCACATCCTCTCCAGCACTTGTTGTTGTTTGACTTCAGAATGGCTGCCAATCTTACTGGAGTGGGATGGTATCTTAGGGTGGTTTTGATTTGCATTTCTCTGACTGCTAGAGATGGTGAGCATTTTTTTCATGTACTTGTTGATTGATTGTATGTTCTCCTCTGAGAAGTGTCTGTTCAGGTCCTTGGCCCATTTGTTGATTGGGTTACTTGTTATCTTATTGAGTTCTTTGTATTTTCTGGATATTAGGGCTCTATCTGAAGTGTGAGGAGTAAAGATTTGTTCCCAGGATGTAGGCTCCCTATTTATCTCTCTTATTGTTTCTCTTGCTGAGAAAAAACTTTTTAGTTTAAGTAAGTCCCATTTATTGATTCTTGTTATTAACTCATGGGCTATGGGCGTCCTAATAAGGAATTTGGAGCCTGACCCCACAATATGTAGATCAGAGCCAACTTTTTCTTCTATCAGATGCAGAGTCTCTGATTTGATATCAAGCTCCTTGATCCATTTTGAGTTAACTTTTGTGCATGGCAAGGGAAAGGGGTTCAGCTTCATTTTGTTGCATATGGATTTCCAGTTTTCCCACCATTTGTTGAAGATGCTATCCTTCCTCCATTTCATGCTTTTAGCCCCTTTATCAAATATAAGAAAGTTGTAATTTTGTAGATTGGTCTCTGTGTCCTCTACTCTGTACCATTTGTCCACCCGCCTGTTTTGGTACCAGTACCATGCTGTTTTTGTTACTATTGCTCTGTAGTACAATTTGAAATCTGGTATCACTATACCTCCAGATTCACACTTCCTGCTTAGAAATTGCTTTTGCTATTCTGGGTCTTTTGTTTTTCCAAATGAATTTCATGATTGCTTTGTCTATTTCTACAAGAAATGCCATTGGGATTTTGATTGGCATGGCATTAAACCTGTAGAGAATTTTGGGTAATATTGCCATTTTGATGATGTTAGTTCTGCCTATCCATGAACAGGGTACATTTTTCCATCTTTTAAGGTCTTCTTCTATTTCTCTCTTTAGGGTTCTGTAGTTTTCATTGTATAAATCTTTCACCTCTTTTGTTAGGTTGATTCCCAAGTATTTTTTTTTTTTGAGGATATTGTGAATGGAGTGGTTTTCCTCATTTCCATTTCAGAAGTTTTGTTGCTGCTATACAGGAATGCCTTTGATTTATGCATGTTGATTTTATATCCTGCCACTTTGCTGAATTCATTTATTAACTCTAGCAGTTTCTTTGTAGACCCTTTTGGGTCTGTTAGATATATTATCATATCACCCGCAAATAGTGACAATTTAAGTTCTTCTTTTCCTATTTTTATGCCTTTAATTTCTTTTGTCTGTCTAATTGCTCTGGCTAGTATTTCAAGAACTAAATTGAATAGAAGTGGTGAGAGAGGGCATCGCTGTCTAGTTCCAGATTTTAGAGGGAATGCCTTCAGTTTTTCTCCATTTAGAATGATGCTAGACTGAGGCTTAGCATATATAGCTTTTACAATGTTGAGGTACATTCCTATTATCCCTAGTTTTTATAGTGTTTTGAACATAAAGGGATGCTGTACTTTGTCGAATGCTTTTTCTGCATCTATCGAGATGATCATATGGTTCTTATCTTTAAGTCTATTGATGTGGTGAATAACATTTATTGATTTCCGTATATTGAACCAGCCTTGCATCCCAGGGATGAATCCTACTTGATCATGGTGCACAATTTTTCTGATATGCTTTTGTATTCGATTCGCCAGGATTTTATTGTGAATTTTTGCATCTAAGTTCATTAGAGATATTGGTCTTTAGTTTTCTTTCTTTGAAGTGTCTTTGTCTGGTTTCGGGATCAGGGTGATGTTGGCCTCATAAAATGAATTTGAAAGAGCTCCCTCTTCTTCTATTTCTTGAAATAGCTTGAAAAGTATTGGTACTAATTCTTCTTTGAAGGTTTTGTAAAACTCCCCTGTATACCCATCCGGTCCAGGGCTTCTCTTGTTTGGTAGTCTTTTGATGGCTTCTTCTATTTCTTCCTTTGTTATTGGTCTGTTTAAATTGTGTGTCTTCCTGACTCAATCTGGGCAGATCATATGACTTAAAAAATTTATGGATATCTTCACTATCTTCTATTTTATTTGAATATAGGGTTTCAAAATACTTTCTAAGTATCTTCTGTATTTCTGTAGTGTCCATTGTGATATTGCCTTTTTCATCCCATATGTTAGTAATTTGAGTTCTCTCTCTTCTTCTCTTTGTTAGCATGGCTAAGAGTCTGTCAATCTTATTTATTTTTTCAAAGAACCAACTTTTAGTTTTATCAATTTTTTCAATGTTTTTTTTTTGTTTCAGTTTCGTTGATTTCTGCTCTGATTTTAATTATTTCTTGTCTTCTACTACAGTTGCTGTTGTTTTGCTCTTCCTTTTCTAGGGTTTTAAGATGTAGTGTGAGTTCATTTATTTGTTGTTTTTTTCTTTTTTTGAGGAATGAACTCCAGGAAATGAATTTCCCTCTTAAAACTGCTTTCATTGTGTCCCATAGATTCTGGTATGTTGTGTCTGTATTGTCATTTATCTCTAAGAATTTTTTGATTTCCTCCTTTATGCCTTCTGTAACCCATTGATCATTCAGTAACATATTGTTCATTTTCCAGGTGATGCAGGATTTTTCCTTCCTTCTTTTATCATTGATTTCCAGTTTCATTCTATTATGGTCAGATATGGTGCATGGTATTATGTCCACACCTTTATATTTACTGAGAGTTGCCCTATGGCATAATATATGGTCTAACTTTGAGTAGGATCCATGTGCTGCTGAGAAGAATGTGTATCCACTTGATGATGGTTGATATATTCTACATATGTCGGTTAAGTCTAGGTTATTGATTGTGTTATTGAGTTTTATAGTTTCTTTTTCCAGCGTTTGTCTAGAGGATCTGTTCAAGGGCTAGAGCAGTGTGTTGAACTCCCCCATAATTATTGTGTTGTGGTCTATTTGACTCTTGAACTTGAGGAGAGTTTGTTTTATGAACGTTGCAGCACCATTGTTTGGTGCATACAAATTGATAATTGTTATGTCTTGATGGTGGATGGTTCCTTTTAACAGTATATAGTGTCCTTCTTTATCCCTTTTGATTAACTTAGGTTTGAAGTTGATTTTATTCGATATGAGTATGGCCACTCCTGCTTGCTTCCAAGGGCCATGTGAGTGGTATGATTTTTCCCAACCTTTCACCTTCAGCCTGTGTATGTCTTTGCCTATCATATGAGTCTCCTGAAGGCAGCATATTGTTGGATTTGTTTTTTTAATCCAGGTTACTAGCCTATGTCTCTTGATTGGTGAATTTAAGCCATTAACATTTAAGGTTACAATTGAAATATGGTTTGTACTTCCAGTCATGTTTATTTATGTATTTATTTTAGTTTGGCTAGTTTTTCCTCTTTGGTTATTTTTCTCCCCCTTTACTGAGATACCTCCCACTGTTAGTTTTGGGTGCTATTTTTCAATTCCTCTTCTTGTAGTATTTTGCTCAAAATGCTTTGCAGTGCTGGTTTTCTGGCTGCGAATTCTTTTAGCTTTTGTTTACCGTGAAATATTTTAATTTCATTGTCAAATCTGAAGCTTAATTTTGCTGGATACAGTATTCTTGGTTGGCATCCATTATTTTTCAGCGTTTGAAATACGTTGTTCCAGGATCTTCTCGCTTTCAAAGTCTGTGATGAAAAATCAGTCGTTAACCTAATTGGTTTACCACTGAGTGTAATCTGACTCCTTTCTCTCGTAGCTTTTAATATTCTCTCCTTGTTCTGTATGTTGGTTATCTTCATAATTATATGTCTTGGAGTTGGTCTATCACGGTTTTGAATGTTTGGGGTCCTGTAGTCTTCCAGGATTTGGCAATCCATTCCATCTTTCATCTCTGGGAAGTTTTCTAGGATTATTTCATTTAATAGGTTGTCCATTCCTTTGGTTTGAACCTCTGTGCCTTCTTCTATCCCAGTGACTTTCAAATTTGTTTTTTTTATGAGATCCCATATCTCTTGGATAGATTGCTCGTGAGATTTAAGCATCTTTTCTGTGTTGACTATATTCTTTTCAAGTTGATAAACTTTGTCTTCATTATCTGATGTTCTGACTTCTACTTGATCTAGTATATTTGTAATATTCTCGTTAGAGTTTTTAATCTGGTTTATGGTTTCCTGCATTTCTAGGATTACTGTTTGGTTTTGTTTTTTTTTTTTAATCTCTATCTCTTGGTAAAGCTCGTTCTTTGCAGTTTGAATTTGTTTGTTTAATTCGTTTTCAAAATATACTTTCATTGCTTGGACTTGCTGTCTCATGTCTTCTCTAATATTCCGTTCCATCTGAGTTAGGTATGCCTTGATTTCTTTCCCTGTCCATGTTTCTGATGTTTCTAGGTCCTCCTGTAGATTTAAGTTGTCCTGCATTGTTTGTCATCCTTTTTTCCCTTGTTTTTTCATGTTGTTCACATTACTTTCCAGCTCTGTTTGACTGCTTTGTAACTGCTTTCTCCTATACATTTGTTTTGGCTTTGTATATCTCTGTTGTATCTCCTTTGTGGTGAGATATTATGCCTAGAAATGTTGGGCTTTATTGTACTTTAAAGCTGATTCATTCAATTCATAAAAGGCTTCCAGGTTCTGTATGCATATAATGATTTGTTCTTTGTTCTTAGGACTTTATGTTTAGGTTAGGTGCTTTGATGGTATGAGGGTTAGTATGTCTTGGCTACTTTAGAAGATTGCTCTACTGAAGGTGGATACTAACAGGCAATTGGATCAGGGTGTTGGTAGTATCTAGGTATTTATGAGCCCTATAGACAGCCTCAAGACATTCATCTATTTGCATTTAGGCAATTACATGTAATGGAAGACGTAATGCTTGGGATGAAAGTTGAGGGGTAGGGGAAAGAAGGTGCTCTTAGAAAGAAAGAAGGAGAGAGAGAGAGAGAGAGAGAGGAGAATGAAAAGAACAATAAAACTTGAAACAGGAAAGAAAGAAAGAAGGAAAAGGGGAGAAAGGAACAGAGAGAGAAGAAGAAAAAGAAATTGAAGTCTTAGAGATTCATTTTCTTCTCTTCCAGTAGCCGGAGCTGTGCCCTCTGAGCGGAGCTTCTGCCCTCTACCTGATAGCGATTCCTGTAATGTGTCTCCTGGGAGTCTCTCAGACTTGTCAGTCCAGAGCCATTTCACTTCTCCGGCCTTTCACCCCTTCCTCTTGTCAGTCAGCCAGCCAGGTCCTGTTCACCAGAAGTGGTTCCCCAGAGATCTAGTTACACTTGCAGCCCCACCACGTGTCCCATTTAAGCCCCAGTGCTGCGCTAAACTGGCAGCTAAGACCTTGGGAGTCACTGCTGGTGATATGGGGGTTGGGGGTTGGGGATCCCCTCTGCTTCCCTACAGACATGACCCCTGAGAGATCCCTGAAGTTTCCTGGCTGCTTGTATCTGGATGGGGAGGGAGTCACACACCTGCTAAAGTGGATTCTGCTGGGAAGGAATTCCATCAACCGAACTCCGTTGATGTCACCTCTCTGCTATGGCGGGCCCCATGCTCCTTGCCAGAATGTCCGAAGGGAGGGGTGGGACATGTTGGCCTCAGCTCCCGGCTCGCTATTTCATGAAGGCTTGGCTAAAGACCTCTTCCTGCCAAGCTGCATCTCGGAGGCTAGCGGGACCCAGTCATGTTGGCTGTGGGCGGACGGGCCGGCAGCCGAGCCACGGCGTGCGGACTGCGGCTGGCGGATCTGGACCTCTGCGTCTCGTGGCAGGGATTTGCTCATCTGGGGCAAACTGTCACTTCAAAAAATCCTAGTAGCTCCCGGCCGGTCTCTCTTCAGTGGAATTTTGCTAGGAGATTCTCTGTTGGTAGAATCTAAGTGTTATCTATGCATCTTTATGACCCATCATTGAGGGGGTATTGAAAGCCCTGCCTCTCCACCAGCTGCCATGTTGGATCTCCTTGACAGAATTTTTTTGAGAATTTTTGCATCTATGTTCATCATGGATATTGGTCTGAAGTTTTCTTTCTTTGTCTTTGTCTGGTTTTGGAATCAGGGCGATAACAGCTTCATAGAATGAGTTTAAATGGGTTCCCTCTTTTTCTATTTCATGGAATAATTTAAGGAGTATTAGTGTTAATTCTTCTTTGAAGGTCTTGTGGAACTCAGCTGAGCATTCATCTAGTTCTGGGCTTTTCTTAGTTGGTAGGCTTTTGATGGTGTCTTTGATTTCATTGCTTGAAATTGATGTGTTTAAATTGCGTGTGTCCTCCTGATTCAGTTTGGATAGGTCGTATGTTTCTAGTAATTTGTTGATGTCTCTAGAGAGATAAATCTGAGGGGCATTGTATGCCATTTTTAGAGGAGTCCCAGGAGGATTGAGCCCTCATTAACCACAGTGATATTGAGCTCCAATAATCTATCCTTTTTATTGCCTTCCCTTATTTGTCTCACTGTATCTTACCCTTTACTTCTGTGTTAGGTATCACTTCCCAAATCAAATATCTATGTTTGAGTTCATATCGAAGGCCCCCTTTGCCCAGGACCTAGATCAAGATAACAATTTCAGCTCTTTGCTAGTAGCAAATTACAATTAAATTGTGAGAACATTCCTTTTTCTGTTAACACTTTTTGCATTTACAGTTTACAATAGAATATTGCAATTCCTCTTTTAAAATATGAGGTAGGGTAAGGGACAGTTTGGGTTGGTTGAAAATTTTGTTTAGCATTAAAACTGGAGGGCCCTGTGTCTTTACTGTCTATACTCATTCTCTTGGTGATCTTATCCAGTCTTATAGCTCTGACCTTCAGATATTTATCTTCAATACCGACCTTTCTCCCCAACCCCAGATTTGCATATCAAGATGCCTTTTGACATGGTAATTTTGATATCTAGTACACATCCCTAAACTGACATGTTAAGATTGAACTTAGATGGTCTTCCAGGATCTTCTAGAAAACTTTCTTCATATGCATTTCCCCCATCTTGGTTTATGATTACTTCACTCTGCCACTTTTTCATTGTACATCTTACATTCATCTTTGACTCTTTCTTCATGGTAGACAACTCATCAGAAATTCCTGTTGATTCCACCTTAAAACTACTTCTGAATCCAGCTATTTTTTTGTTTTTGTTTTTACTGCTACACTGTGGTCTGAACCATCATCAAGTTTTTGAAGCTTAATGCTTCTACCTTGTCCTCTGTAGTATATTCTCTATACAACCAAAGAAATCCTTAAACAACATAAAGCATATCATGTTACTTCTCTACCCAAAATCCTGCTGTAGCTCTTTTTTTTTTTTTTAACAGAAAGCAGAATCTAAGTTCCTACGTGGTTCACAGTGCACTGAACAATCTGGTTCTGTTATTTCTCTGACCTTATTTTCTACTACCCTACCAGACATGCACTCTGCTTTTACTCCACTAGTCTCTGCACATCCTTTCACATGCCAGGGGTGCTCCCACCTCAATTTATCATGTACTCCTTTGCTGTGATTCTCTTCACTTACAAGACAATGTGGCTAACTTCATTGTTTTCTTCAAATCTTTGCCTAAATATCACTTTTAGAATGGAACCTACCTTACCAACTTTTTTCAAAATTGTGACTCCGACTGCCAGCATGTTTGATTCACCTCACCTTTTTTTCCTTCTGACACTTCTGAGTTTTGACATATGATCTTTTTTGCCTATTTTTTATGGACTACTGTCATGTGTCTGTTCTTTTTTCCTACTAAAACAGATTCCATATAAGCAGAGAATTTTCTTTGCTCATTGATCTAGCTCACTAAACCATTGCCTTACACATAATCAATCGGGCATTCAAAAAATTGTTGAGTAAGAATTTTTGTTTTATCAAATACTGTACAGTTTATGGTACTATTTAATATCCTACCTCTTCCAAAAAATGTTTTGGAGTGCCTTATGAAAATGTATATGGTACAGCAGAATAACAAAGATAGGAAATTGGGGGAAAATAAAATAATGATTATGAAAAGGTTGGGGAAGATTAGATGTTTTTAGATTTATTGGAAATAGAACACAAATATGGTACTGAACCAAAAGGAACTTTCAAATTTTCAATGGCTAAAAATGATAACAAAGTTTTACAGATGAAGGACTGGTCATAAGTAGCTATGAAATTATGATAATATACCATAGTCATGCTATAAAACTAATAATTCAAATATGCTAATCAGTTAATGTCCTGCTCTAATTTTCAGGTTTGAGTGAGTTAAGGTACTAAATGGTTTCTCCTTATCCCATCTGGGAGTTTGCCACTTAGGTTAAGTTCCAGTTTCATTTATAATGAAAGTCAATAGTATACAATGTTTGGCTTGAATGTAACCATGAGGTTCTTAAGTCAAAGAGAAAATATTATTCTAGTTAGCTGAAGAAAGAAACTGAAGATTGGATTAAGAAAGTTTCTTGCACAAAACAAACAATAGCTTTCATAGATACTTTTTCTTTAATAATTTAACTTTTTCTGATTTCACTTATGGTAGCTGGCTTGTGAGGTGTGTTTGCACATTAGGAATCATTGTCTTTTATTACTGATGTCCAGTGTCTGAAAAAGCCATCATATTTCAATATTCTGTCCATAGGTTTTGGTGGTTTCTGATGGGAAGGTAAATTTAATCTCCATTTTTTTTCATTTTAGCCAGAAGAGGAAATCCCAACCTCTGCCTCCTAAATCTGCATCTCAGAGTTCATACTTTATCATCTCCTAATCTCTGACTTTGATTGTTGCTCTGTACCTCCTGATACTCAGTGGGTGAATCCAGTACCACTCTGTCTTGTTCAGCACAGTAATCTCTGTATTCACCTCCACAGTTATACAGTGGGTACCAAAGTTAACTCAATGTTTTCTCAGTACCTCCTGAGAGGTGTGTGTGTTTCCTGTTATTCCTCAAGTTTGTACCAGCATTAGATACTTGCTTTTCATCACTTCGAATCTTGTTTGGCCCTCCTTTTAACTCTAACCATTGCTATGACCATTTCCTGAATGTTTTGAATGCCTTTACTTTACTTTTGAATGACTTTAAATGCACTTGTTTGTGCCTTTTCTCAGACTGGAACCCCAAAGCATGCTTCTCGTTTTCAGCTGTGGGGCACTTCTGAAGTCATGGTATAGGATGCGGGAAGGTACTCTGGACTCATGAGAGCATATACTAGAAATGAGGGGGCAGTTAATGACTCCAGGATCCATAATTAATGAGCAAGGTTGATAGTAGAGAACTATTGTCCACTTCATCCCAATGAATGTCTCAGATTCAGAAGGCTTCTGGAGGTTTGAGCACCAGCTGACCCAGGAGGGTGAAGGTTGCAGCTCCAATAGCCTTGTGTTGGATTTCCCTTCTCTTTTTTACTCATACTTTTGAGCACTTTTTTCTCAGTTACATGAGAATAATCCTAGTACAGTGTCATTGTTCAGCCTTCTATATTCTTTCTTCAGTTGATTCTATACTTTCCATTTGTTTCGATGCTACTTATCATTGTGTAAATTACAATAACTATCTTGATGAAGTTTCCTTATAAGTCAGACCTTCTTACCCTAACTGGATTCTTTACCTGTCAAGTTATCCAACAAGTAACCTTATATTGCTACCTGAGACTTTCATGTCTTCAACCTAAAAACTGGTCTTCCTCACTCTCAATACATTCTTACATGCTCTGTTGAGAAATATAAGACTTTATAAGAATGACTTCCACATTTTTTCTATACTTCAAAATAGTCTGCTAACCAATTCCTACTCACTGTAGAAAGCATAAAAGTTTAAAAAATAAAGAAAAACTTCTGAAAATCATGAATTTACTCTCCAGTTTTAAAAGAGATAAAGTATTTGAGTTAATTTCTCAAATTGTATTCTTGATTATGTTCAATCTTAATATCTCATGTTCTTCCTTTGTAGTCTTCCCATATCATATCTGTCCTCAACTTTGTCATGGTTTCTTTTGCTGACTACCATTGTATTCAAATTTCACTTGTTAGAAAAAAAAAAGCTAAATTTTATTTTTATACCATCTTTATTCCTATTAACCACAAGCTTTTCTTATTTTTTTTCATTCAGTTGACCATTTATTGAAATAATAGTCTATCTTATTACTTATTCAGTCTTTAAACCCTGAAAATTAAATTACAATCTCTACTAGTCTTTGGAATGTACCATCTTAAAGATCAACAAAGGATAAGATCCTTAACTCTCTAATAGCCTTTTCCCAGTCATCATATTTGATTACATTCCAACATTATCCAGTAAGTCTCAGTTTTCTGTGTTGACATTGTAAATACTTCTATTTCAAGTGTCCTCCTCTTCACATTCCCCAACCATTATCTCATTCACTCTTGGATCTTTCTGTAGGCTCTTTCTATGTCACTGATCCGGTTCATACAATCCAGTCTTGAATTATTTCTCATTTTTTGTATTATTTCTACTAGACTGTGAGTTGGACCTTAAATTTAATTTGTCTGAAATGGAACTTAGCATACTCATTCAGCCTTCCACACCTTACTTCTTTCTTCTGCTTTCCTTGTTTTCTGAATAATAGCTTTCTTTAAGATATTGCTGAATTCCCAATTCCTCTTTGTATCTACCTTGTCTAGAGAAGAGGCTAAAAAGCCAGTCGTTACAATTTACATAAATCATCTCATTTAATCTCCATAGTAATTAATATTTCATTAATAAGCAAACTAAGATTCAAAGTGACCCAGTGAGTTGTTTAATGTCAGAGCTATCTAAGGATGGGAACCATGTCTTCTTGACACTAAAATCCTAGACTTTTCACTGTGTAACAGAGTAGTGAGCCTTAAATAGTAATATATCCTGAATCATCAAAGAAATATTCAACTATACTTTTATTTTTTACTGCATTTACTGATCAAAAATAGGCAAATACATTTTAGAAAGATTTCTTTAACAAGAATTTAAAGAAATAGACCAAGAATGGTAGCCTTTAATCCCAGTGACTTGGGAGGCTGAGGCAGAAGTATCACAAGTTCAAAGCCAGCCTCAGCAATTTAGCGAGGTCCCAAACAACTTAGTGAAATCTTGTCTGAAAATAAAATGTAAAAAGGGGTTGGGTATGTGGTTCAGTGTTTAATCATTCTGGGTTCAATCTCTAATATCTTTCCCCCTCAAAAAAATAAAAAGGTAAGTTTTAAAGAAATAAAAGCTTTCTGTTAAACTTTGTTATCATAACATGCTTAACCAGAAGAACATCATTCCCAAATTCCTAAGTAAACAGAGTTGTATTATATACTAGACTATGTACATGTTCACTAACATCTCTTATGTTGAATTCATAGTTGGAAATAGTTGAGTATTTTAGTATGTGTTATTAGTTGGACATTTGTTGGTGCTAAAGTCAATTCAGTAATTAAAGATAACCTTTAGGTAATGGCCTTCAGAGTTAACTTACGTTTAGTAACTTACAAATAATCTAAAATTAAATGGAGGCTCAAAAGCTGCACTTAGTGCATAGCATGGAAATATCCTATGGAAGTGGGAAATTACATGATAGTTTTTAAGTATGAATTGTACTCTGCCCAAAGGATGAACCATCATTAGGCAATTGCACATTGAACAACTGTTGTTTAAGTACAATTTTATCCAATTTAGACCTAATGAACTTGGTAGATTAGATCCCTGACAAATTAAGATGCAATCAAAACCTCATTTGGATTCTGTGCCATCTAGGTCAAAAAGTTTAAAAAGTGCTAAGTATATTTATTTGGCATATAAAATACATCAACTTTCTTGTCATTCTTCTAGTTAATTATTTCATGAATATATATAGAATATAATTTGTGCTTTAAGGAGTATCATCATGTGGTGAGTGGTAGATGATGATATAAGAGACTTAGTTCTCTGCTCTCAAGGAGTTTTGTTCCCATTTTTGCTAATTTTTCTCAATTGCTCTGAATGACAATTTTAAAATCAAATGGATCAAAAGAATTTTGAGTTCAAAAGCAAAGTAAGTTTCTCTCCTAGCAGGAGAGTTGACAAAAGGTCTATAATAAATGGTAACAGGAATAAAGAGGCAAAGATGTGTTTTGACATTGTACTCTGTCTCACCTACCTCAGAGGTGCAAATAACACTGTGGTTTTATTTGGAACTTTCAGGAAGGGGTCCAGATCATCATTTTTCAGGAAGTACAAAAGATATATCAGAAGAAGCCCATGTCTGCTTACCCTGCAGAGAGGGCTGCCCCTACTGTGCTGATGACAGCCCATGCTTTGTCCAGGAGGATAAGTATTTGAGACTTGCTATCATCTCCTTCCAAGCCCTGTGTATGCTGCTTGACTTCATCAGCATGATGGTGGTCTACCACTTTCGCAAAGCAAAGGTAAACCCAGGTACCCTGGTTATGATCTTCCTTCTTTGTACAAAGTTACTTCTCTTTTTTTTTTTTTTTTTGCAAATTGAATTTCCAATCTCAGTTACTTCTCTGCTAAGCAGAAAAATGTTTCTATAATAGGATTAAATTAGAGCATGAAAAGTATATTCTTTACCTTCCAAAGAAAAATAATGGTTAATAACATGATACTTTAACATTTTGTTTATTGACATCCCATCCTCCTGCTCCCAGCACCAACATTTAGCATGCGGCTCTAGTGCTTCATTGCATTGAAGCATTCTCCTTTACATCTCTGTTTGTTCTTGATGGGAACTTGTTTTATCTATATTCAATGTATTGTTAGTTTTTTTCATATATAGAGGACGTGTAATTTTTTAAATATTTCTTTTATTTCTCTTAGTCATTTTTTAAGATAGTAAAGGACTCAACAATTTTTGAACACATTATACTCTGGAAAATTCATTCATGACCTTGTATTTGGTTTGTAGGATAACAGTGATCCTGGGAAGAACTTAGTTTTTTTTTTTATTCTTCAGTAACATTATTTTATTTATTTGATATACAAACAATTTCATTTCTTTGTGTTTGTTTTCAGAATATATAGTCTATGTTCAATAATTTCAATTCAAAACAAAACATTAAAATGATTATCATTAACATGTTTTGAAATAATTTTTTAAAATACACACTCACATATCTTAGTATTTTAGAACATATTTATACTTTGATTATATTAAGACAATCAAATTTGATAGAAGGTTATTGTTCAACTTTTCTAATATTAATTTTGTTAATTCCTTGGAATGCATGAATCATACAAATAATTGCCAATATAATTTTTAAGTACATATTCAAGTGACTTGCTTTGGTTCTGTTCTGAGACATCAGAGTAGTAGAAGCATTGTATGCTTCTCAGTTAGGGGTGAATGAAATAATAAAATATTCAAGGTAGAGGTTTCTGGAGATCTTTCCTCAACGGTCACCCAACAGATTATATGTAGCCAGTATTGTGTTAGAATTTGTGGTTCTGGTGATAATACAAAGTTATTGGAGCTATTAGGAAGAAAATTAAGCTTGAAGTTTCAGTCTTTTCTGAGCTCAAATGACATTTTTTTAAACAGAAAGAGAGAGAAAATATGAATATATGAATCTTTTTTTGTAGATGGACACAGTACAATGCCTTTTACTTTTATGTGGTGCCAAGAATCGAACCCGAGTTGTGCTAGGTGAGCACTCTACTGCTGAGCCACAATCCCAGCCCTCAAATGACTTTTTCACGTTGGCAAAGTTGTACATATTGGTTTAGATTATAGAATTTATAAAAATTATAAAGTGTTCCAGTTAGAAATTTTAAAAAGAAAACAACCTTCTAAGAATGGTTTCTGTTACAAAGTCTCAAGTTAACTTTTTTAAAAAAGGCTCTGTTAAGATTCTAGGAGAATATATCCATTATGTTAATGTTATAGACTTCAATAGTTATTTTAAATAGACAGTTTCATTAACAGCAGCATGCAGCACAAATTAAAATGTAGCTTTGAGTCAGCAAGAAAGTGCAAATAGGCAAGTTGCTCTTCATTTAACTAATATGTGTTTTTTCTTTTGCAACAGACCTTATTAAATTGTATATATAATGAAAGAGTAGGCAAATGAAATTAGGAAATATATAAATACTCTATTCTAGATGAAATTGTTTAACAATTGGTGGCAGAGCAGATATATTTATTGAACTGCTCTGAAATATCTCTGACATAATCAATTCATTTACATAGTGTATAAAACACAATTCTTTGTGAATATTAGTTTATTTTAATCATTAATGACTTGTGCTAAATGAATCAGTGATACAAAATAGATAGAATTTTATATTGAATATTAGAAAACTGTGGGACTGGGGATGTGGCTCAAGTGGTAGCACACTCACCTGGTGTGCATGAGGCACTGGGTTCGATTCTCAGTACCACATAAAAATGAAATAAAGATATTGTGTCCACCTTAAACTGAAAAATAAATATTAAAAAAAGAAACTTATGATAGAAAATTCTGGAAAAACCAAGTCTTAATCTTTGTTTATGTTAACATTGCCAAAGTTATTAATAATTTGAATATCCCTGAACCTTCATGTGAAATGGCAAGTTATTGACCAAACAGAGCTATTATTAGAATAGATATCCTTATAAACCATTTCTGTGAAATTTCTAGAGATTCAAACTAGTAAGAATATATTACCCTTCCCTTTTCTTATTCTTTCCCCTACATCTCTTTCTGCCTACCTTCCTTCATATCTTCTTCCCATTCATCATTTTCTGAGTATTTACTAAGTGCTTAGAAGAATTATCTATATTTGGTATACAAAAATTAACAGGATAAACAAGGGCTGGACCCTTAAGGAGTTTCTATTGCAATGTGGGGCTAGTGATGACAGGCAATAAAGAAGAATATATCAGGCTTTGATCAAAATGAAATAGTATCATGTGATATTGAATGACTTTGAAGTTATAGAATTCTTATGGCCACCATTTAAGTTGGGTATTATCCTCACTTTACATTTAAATAAATCAAAACATATTATCTTAAGAAACTGGTCGATGTTACTTGGGGAAGTTAGAATTGGCACTCAGATCTGTTTTACTTTACAACTTATTATATCTTTTAGCTACTGTGCTGTACTATGTTCTCATATGTTATAGTGCCATTTGATCTTATATTTTAAAGCAAATAGACCCAGCCAACCCTGCCCCATTATAGTAATGTAAACTGTAGATGGGCATTAATTCCTTCTTTCTCTATATTCTGCCTCATCAAAACTTAACTGAGATGGACATCATTACCCTAGGTACATGTATGATTGCACAATTGGTGCATAGCTATACTGAGTATGCCCAGAGAATTGAAATGTTGCATTCCATTTGTGTACAATGAATTAAAATGCATTCTGCTGTCATGTACAACTAAGTTGAAAAAATAAAAGTTATATATAAATAACTAAAAAACCCTTAAATGTCCTAATTCATTTATAATATACTCACTAATAAAATAAATAAATTAAGTTCTTCCACACTCCCAGCTTATGACTTTGTAAGTTCATTGGCTCTGCTTATTTCTGTTCTGCACACTTTTGAATTTAATGGCATTCTTAATCCCTTAACCCAAGGAACAAATTATATAATAATTGTGTGTGTGTGTGTGTGTGTGTGTAAGTATCTGAATGTCAGAGTGGTGGTAAGGGTAAATATGGTAAGAAGAAGAGTAGAAAAAATATCAGAAGAAATCTCTTTCTTTGTATGCTGCCTAAGAAGCATCATTTAAATAACCTTCTACTCCATCTGGTGGCAGCAATGCTAATTATGAATTATGAAGAGCATCTAAAGTGACTGTAACATATTTATATATGCCTTCAGAGATATAAAATACTTAATGATTACCAGACCTCAATTACCAGGTTCTCTTGAGGCACTTGCATTTACTTATGTTTATTTATAAAGCCAGTTATTTATTAAGTAGGTTAAAAATAGCTTTTAAAAATTAATGGACTAGTTATAGTAATTTGCCTGCTATTTTAAAAATATTATGAGGGAGAAATAATTGGTGTTTTTTTTCTAAATTCCTAGCATGTTAATTTTTTAAGTCCATCAAATATTATGTAAGCAAAGGACTTTGCACAATTACCAATTCATGTCTTCATTAACCATTTGTTCATTATTATTTAGCAGATTTTCAAAAAGGATACTGGCTTGCGAATGAGAAGTTCACAGTCTAATAAGGAAATGTGAATACACACACATATTTATATACATACATTTATATATGTGTGTGTATAGATAGATCTACATATATCTTACCACTTATGTATATAGCGGTAAGTGCTATGTAGGAAAGTAATGAAAGTAGAGAAAGCACAGTAGAATTAGAGAGAACAATAGAGAAAGAGGAAATTTATTCAGGTGTGTTTTTTTCCAAGGACTTCTCTGAGGTGACAAAATTTAATCTGAGCTCTCAAGGATAACCAGGTTGGGGAGAGAGAATAATAGTGGTGGGAGACTAGTGTTCCAGAAAGGGAAAGCCACATCTCTAATGGTGCCAAAGTGTGAAGAAGCTTGGAGAATTCTAGAGGCCATCATGGATAGAATACATGAAGAGTGGGAGATTGGCTAGGAATGAATTTGGAGAGGTAGTTAGGAGCCAGTTATTCAGTTATTCTAAAGCCATAGTAAAGAGTTTCATTTTATTAGAATTGCATTTGGAAGCTACTGAAGATTTGAGCCAGGAAAATAGATGATTTCGTTTATTGGATCCCGTTGATGGTCCTTTTTATTGATTATTAAACCAGTTTCTCAAGCTTCTCTGTATAGAATATATTAGTAAGGGACAGGCATAAAAATAGGGGAAATGGTAAGCCACTGAATTAGTCTTGGTGGGGGCAGTGGCAGCAATATGAACAGGGAAGAGTGGCTAAATTTGAGGTACACTTGAAGATAGAACTGACAAAACTTGCTGATGAATTTGATGTAGGAGGTAAGAAAGAAAAGAAAAATCAAGTTTGATTCCCTGAAGTTTATAGTATGGAGAACTGGGTGAAGAATAGTATTATTTAGTAAAATTAGGAAGATAGGAAACAGGGAAGAGACTGTTTGAAGAATGAGAGAAGGAAAAATCAAAAGTTCCATTTTAGGCATTTTAAGTTTAGCTAAGCTTGACAAACTTCACAAATGGAAATACCAGATTCTAAGTTATATTGAAATTTCACATAAACAATGAAAAAGGTTTTAGTATAAATGTATGCCAAATATTACATGGGGCTGACGCTCAAGCATTATTTATATTGTTTATCTGAAATTTATACTTACCTGAGCCTCTGATAGTTTATCTGTGAACCCTGAGGGTTAACCTGCCTATGAGAAATCAAAGTGGAATGCCTGTTAGATACACAAGCCAGTGCCCAGTGGAGGAGGGGATAGAACTACAAATTACAAATCAGAATACTTTAAATACAGGAATTTAAGCTGTAATAGGGAATGAGATTTTCCACAGAGGAAATATAGAAAAGAGAAAACTAGAAGAAACACACAGGAGTGAACTCTTCAATGTTCTAAAGTAAAGTAGAATGTAAGAACCCTTTGAATATTTGAGGAGTAGCCAAAGAGATGACAGGGAAGCCGGATTATTTTCATATTACAAAATTTAGGAGAGGAGAGTGTTTAAAAGTAGAGAACAGCCAACTGTGCTGGTTACTACTTAGTGATAGAATACAATGAAGGTGGAAAAAATGCAGTGGATTTAGCAACATAGAGGTTATTGTTAACCTTAGCCATACATTTTTATATAATGGTTGAGAAAGTAGAAAAACCACATGCCCAAATCTTTTCTATTTGGGATAAAGCAGAGAAACAGCATGTTGACTAGACAGTGATAGTTAAAAACAAAAAATTCTGAGCTTTACCATATGGAAGTTTTGGATAAAAAGGACATTTTTAAGTAATCTTTGGAATAGATAGAAGAAAATAAGGGCCAGTGAGATGGAGGAATGGAAAGTATGAGCCCCCTACAGAGATAAGGAAGGAGAAAGAGATCCAAAACAGAGGGAGTTGTTAACATAGCAGATGATGCAGTGCAATCAAGAAGAACGAGGCCTAAAATAGTGCATTGCTGTGGCCATACCACACTGTTTTAATTATTATGTTGTTAGTGGGACTAAAGTATTTGGTAGCTCATAGTCTTGATGCTCAAAAATATCTTGTATATTTTTAGTCTTTTCATATAATATTTGGAAAAAATGGTTAAATTCAGAATTCTTTTAGATCTAGATTTTTACTTGGATCACATTTAATACTGCAGAAACAATTGCCTGTTTATATGGAAAAATTAGGCTATGCCCTTATACACAATTTACAGTAAATTCCAAATGGCATTGCATCTATTAGTTTGATTATGGAGTTATTGAAAACTTGTCTGAGCCATTTCTGAGCACTAATAGGAGCAAGAAGTCTGATTTCATTGAACTCAGAGGCAGATTGGAGATAGAAAGGTAAAGAATGTAAATGTGTGCTTTTTCTCTATCTGCTAGGGTAAGCAGCTAGAGGGCATGACCTAATGGTCAAACAACAGAGTGAGGGTTCAGGGAGTTTTGTTTATTTTTAAAGGTAGAAAATAATAATAAGAAATTGTTAGAAAAGGAGAATAGCAGGTTGAAAATATAAGGGAAACATGGAATAATAAACAGCAAGGATCCATGAATAGCAGAAAGGAATATTATTCTGAGTACAGGTGGAGCTATTTATTTTGGACAGAAGATCTGAACTTCATTTGTGATTACAGAAGCAATGATGCTGATTGGACAGATACTCCTAATTTTGTGTTTAAACAACAAAGTAAAAGAAATTTTAGCTTAAATTTTTTGACTGGAATTTGGCACACAGTAATTTACTGAGTGTTCTTGGTTAAAGTGTGATAGAGACTTGAGAAAACTATTGAAAACTTGGTATAACCACTGTGGGAAGGAAAGGGGAAGTCCAAGTGCACATAAAAGGATTGCTGAGGGCTCAGGACAAGTTGGAAAGCACAGAGGAAAGGAGGGAAAGTAAGTTCTGTTAAGAGGAAGAAAAGACAGAAAGTTGAAAGATAAAAAGTATTAATATAGGTAATTATATCAACTAAATGGTTATTCTCTAAGGAATTGCAAATATTTTGCAAGTGGCATTTTGCTTTATGCCCCTATGTTTTTTCTTAAAGCAGATTTACAAAATGTTCACTCTCCAAGTTTGCTCAGTACATTTCCAGCATTAAAATGTGTGACCATTAATTAATTTTAGAGGAATCCCTAGGAGGAAAATAAATAACAGTAATTAGCATCTTCAGTTACAAATGAAAAAAATGATGCCTAACGATACTCCAGAGGTCAGTCTGTTAACCAGTTTACTCATAATTAAATAAACAATATCCTGCAAATTCAATGAAAAGAGATTATTTTATGATTTTCCAGTACAAGTATTAAACTGCATGGCATCCTGAGCCAATGCTGTCATAGGAACTCAGAGTATAGTTGTACTTAGGTTCATCCTCATTAAAACTAAAGCCAGGGCTTTATTTATTAAGTCATATTTTCCAAAGTAGCAGAGATAAGCAAATTGTGGATTGCTGTCTATTTTGAAAAGTCATCAAAAGAAGAAGAATGTTTCATGACATGTGAAAATGATATAAAATTCAAATGACAGTGTTCCTAAAGTTCAGTTGCAATACAGCCACACTTGCTTTTTCTATGTGTTTTTCTGCATGTTTTCTCTGTCTCTGAGTTCATACTCAAATGATAGAGTTGAATAGTTACAATTCAGACAGCATCCTGTAAAGCCTAAAATATTCACTATCTGGCCCTTAACAAAAAAAGTGTCATCTCTCTGAAAATACTATAAGTTGCCTAGTTCAATTTCCATCATCTTCTTCTTATTATTTATTTATTATTTATTTATTTAATTTTTATGTGGTGCTGAGGATTGAACCCATTGTCTCATACATGCAAGGCAAGCACTCTACCACTGAGCTGTTGGTCTCTCAGTACCTGCTTCTTAGTGCTAAGCATTCACTGGTGATGTACAGTGCATTTTGTCCTTGTGCATTCTGAAGTTTCTTACTAATTATTTCTTGTATCAGTGTTTCTCAAACACCGGTCATAAGTCATCCTTTGAGGGGTTGAAGAGGTCATTCATACCATTTCCCAAGATTGTTTGGGATCTGCAGTGTTTTTATTTTTATTTATTTTTTTGTCTTCTAGCTTTCACTCTTTACCCAGTTAAAATCACAGGGCTCTAAGGCTTCCTTTCCATTGGAGATTTTTAGTGATGATCTGTCATGAATCTAGGGGTCTATCTTACCTTTCCCTTCCAAGTCCATAAAAGGCATGCTCTATATACTTATAATTACATAATCTGGTTTCCTGAGAGCAAAAGTTGGTCCTCTTCTTGATGGGTTTTCTTCTCTGCAATATTTAAGAGAGATTTCTCTGGGGTTTCACCTCAATTGTAGATCTGAGCTCTTCCTCCAGATTACCTCTTGTGTATCTCTTCATCATAGATCAGAGAAAAGAAATGGACTGAACACTGACTGAGCACATGAACCTGAGCCATCATCTTCAGACTGAACTGAACTCTGGTTTACTCTGATATGTATGGTTAGATTATTTCAAGAAAAAATAGTATTGACCATACCTTCAGCTGGGTTCCTTTATAGTAGCCAAATAGCCAGTAAGAGAGAAAACAAGTTTCTCAAACAATAGCTCCATTAATTGATTGCTAATTGGCATTTGTAGAAGCTGAACATGGGTTTCCATTTTCCCTTTTAATTATCCATATTAGGATAACTGTTTAATTTGGAAGAAGACCAAGTTCACATGAAAAAATTTGAGTTCAAGAGAAGAGCATTCTCACTGACTTTTTAATCTTGCTTTGCAAAGCCTCTGAAGCTTTAATTATCTTTGTAATGCTAATTAGCAAAGTGACTATTTTTCATTTACAAGCATCCTGGAAAAATACAGAATTTTTGAGAAATTAAAATTTCTTTAAAGTGTGTTTACCCATTCTCATGATCTTCCACTTTATTTAATCATTTCACCTTAAAAATTTCTAAATTTAAATATAATACTATATTTTGATACTGCTGAGAGCTTTTAAGAAGAATATATTATTTTCTGCTTCAGAATATAATATTCAGATATAGTTATTTTGACATTATAGTAATTCAGTAACTTTTTAGCTGTAGTACAATATTAGGGTTCTCTAGAGGAACAGAATCAACAGGAAGTATAATTATAAAAAGGGGACTTATTAGGTTGACTTATTAAACCAGAACCTGGATAGTTCACAATGACCATGTGTAGGCTGGAGAGCTGGGAGACCCATTGCTGCACATTTCAAGAGACTAAAGCTCCAGAAAAAGAGGGATAAACTGTGCTACCCTAGTCTGAGACGTAATCCTTCTGGAGAATCACTGTTAAAGTCTGCTTTGGAAGAGTGAAGAAGCAAGAATCCTCCTATGATTACAGCAGCAATAAACAACCCTCAAGAAGAATTGAGCTTCCATCTGTCACTGCTTCTTTGTTCTTCCAACTTTTGTTCCATCCAAGCCTTCATCCTATTGTTTGGTTATGCCCATGGTTAGGGAGGATCTCCATTTCAATTGGCCATTCCACATGCCATTCATTCCTGGACACACCCTCACTGACACGTCCATAATTCTCTTAATCCTTGGCATCTCTTAATCCAAAAGTTGACAATTTAAATTAAGCATTGTAAGGACCACATTTAAAATAGATTAGAGGTAGAATTCATATTCTCATTTCTAAACTATTCAGCCATTTTCCTTATGAAAAGTAAGAAGAATAGGAAGCAAGGTGATTAGTAATAGCAGAATCTTAAAACCAATTTAAAAAGCCATAATCCTTATTGTTTTATGGCAATAGAAATTTAATTCATAATTACTACAGAGGCTATGATTATCCATATTTACTATTTGTTTACCTTTTATGTTTGAGCTTCAGGACTCTTTTTTAGACATAGAATTTTCTCTTCCTACTCAGTGCTCTCCTTAACTGAGCATATACAAATACTTCAACAGCATATAGCTGCTGTGCCCTGGCTATCTGATTCTATTTAAAAGTATCTCTGTAGGTGATTCAGTTAGTGATTAGAATAGTATGTGCTGGCAATGCCAAGATAACCAGTTTTTCTATTATGGGATCTTGTGATTTGAAATTTTCCCCTTCTGCTTTTGAATTCTTACCTTGGTCCTCACCCTTCTGACTGATAGATACTACTTGGCCTATGTAGACCCTATTATTAGACACTCACTGCTGGTAGGTGACAATTATTCCTCATATTCTTGTGTTGGGTAGGTCTCAGTTAAATACAAAAGACAATCAATTTCAGATGCAGCTTTTTAAAATTAAGATGAGTAGAACCCTTCTCAAACCTAACAAATGAGTTTCTTGAAATACAATATCCATGCTTATGTAATTTTTAAATTATCACAGTTATTTGTGAAATACCTCCAGGATTGGGAACCATTAATCTATAATCTTGAAAATGATCTTTTATGTCCTTTTCTATGGCTGGATGTAAACCCCGTAATCTGTATTTCTTATCTAGGATAGCAGAAATGAGACTTTTCTTTATTGATCTTGTGCTTGTCATAATCATATAAACACTAAAACTTGTGGCTATCATAGTTAATGAATATTTTTGGCTTTTCCTGGTCATGGATAAGTAAAATCAAGGAAAGTTATGTTCCTTGAAGATTGTGAATTTCAGGGACAATGAAGCATGAATGGAGAGAGAAGGGGCACCATTTGAATTGTTCAGAACTCCCTTGGTTAAATTAAATTTGTGAGCTGTTTTTCTCAGACCATAAAAATAACTATAAAGGGAATTTATTTTAAAATATCTATGAATTTAGAGAGGGCAAGAATGTGAAATCTGATTCTAAAAGAAATCAAATGTGGAAGAAAGTCCTTTATTGAACTGTTCTGGATGTTAGCAGTATGAAGTGACTAAGAGAAACAGTTAACTCTGCACAAACCAGAAAGGACGTTTGTGGCCTTTTTATTTTTTGTTTTACACAAATAAGTAAACAGAGGAATATTTGACTAAAAGTAAATGAGCAGTTAGGGGCAGTAACAAATTAACCAGTAATATAGAAGGCAAACACTAATAGTTGACCAGTGAGAGAAATATAGGAAATTACAAAAAGACATGATATAACAAAAGCAGACAGTAGATGAGAATCACATCTAAATGATAGAGGTAGCTCAAGTTCAATTGAACCCAATGCCCTTTCTTCTGTTTTCTCTGCCAGGGCAACCACAGACACCTCTGTGTTCCAGACCCATGTCCTCAATTGCCTAATTGATATCTTTGTTTATATATCAGTACATCAGTATGTTTAAAACCAGTGTGTGGATCTTTGTAAAATTTATTCTGCTTTCACTTTTTTGTGAATCAGGGACTACCGTACCATGTATCTGGGAGTCAGAACCACAGTATCATTTTTGACCCTTCTCTTTCTTCATTCTCTACAACCAATTAAACACAAAGTCCTGTCAATTTTGTACTCTCAAATTGATTCACTTCTCTTTCTCCTCTGTCACCACTGTAGTCTAAGAGCTCTTTCCTAGATTGTTATAATTTCTTCCTATATTCATCCACATCTTCTTTACAACATACCTGGATAGATCTTTTCTAAAATCTGTTTTTATCATTTAATACCAGTTCCTTTTCTCCAAAACCCTATGATGACTTTTCACTGCTGTATCCAAAACCATATTTAGAAGAAAAACACCAACATTATTGGCAGTGGTTATCATTACAACTTCAATTCTGACCTCCTTCCCCTTTCTTCTTTTTACTCCAGCTATGCCCTTCTTTTACTTGTAAGATATCCTGGGGTTGGATATCTGCTAGTTCTTTATTTGGAATGTTGTTGCTTTTCTCTATTTCCACTCCACCTAATCATCTCCTCCTTTTACTCCTTTACATATTCCAAATCTCAGTTTATCTACCAGCATCAATAAAACCTGTCCTAATCCCTCAGTGCTGGTCAGATTTCTTCTCTATGTCCCATTGCAGTTTTGGAGAGTTTTCCTGTAGAGTAAGGTTTGTTAAACTTCTGCACCATTAACAGTGGACTAGAGCTGTCCTCTGAAGAGCTTTGTTCTGGAGAGATATAAGTAGTAAACCAGGCTTCAACCCCCTAGAATCTATCCACTAGATGCATTGTCAAATATCCCTTGATGGGAACAAATTATTCCCAGTGGTTGAGAACCACAGATTTAGAGCAACTTCCTCTATCTCAGTCTATGATGTATGTCTTTCCCCAAAAAATGAATGCTCTGTGAGCACAAAAACTGTGTGTATGTGTGTGTTTAAAAGAATTGAAAAAAGTCCACTGATGGGGAATAAAGTCATCACTTGATTCCAATTTCCAAAGTTTATTCTTTTTTTATGTCCAGAAGGAAATTTCTTCTATAACATTATTGAATTTTACACTAGCATACTTTAAAAAATTTAATTAAATTAATTAATTTTATTTGTTCTTTTCAGGTATACACGGCAGTAGAATGTATTTTGACATACTATACATTCGAGGAGCATAACTCATTCTAATTATGATCCCATTCTTGTAGTTGTACATGAAAGGAGTTACACTGCTCATGTATTTGTATGTGAATATAGGAAAGTTGTATCTGATTCATTCTACTATCTCTCCTATTCCCATCTCCTTTCCCTTCCCTTAATCCCTCTGTCTAATCCAACGAATATTCTTCCCTCGTCCACCCTTATTATATGTTAGAATCCACATATCAAGGAGAATATTTGGCCTTTGGTTTTTTGGGGACTGACTTATTTCACTTAGCATGATTAGTCTACAGTTCTGTCCATTTACCAGCAAGTGCCATAATTTTATTCTTTTTTATGGCTGAGTAATAGTCCATTGTGTGTATATATATCACATTTTCTTTATACATTCTTCTGTGAAGGGCACCTAAATTGGTTCCATAGCTTAGCTATTGTGAATTAAGTGGCTATAAACATTGATGTGGCTGTGTCAATGTGGTATATTCATTTTAAGACCTTTGGATATATAACAAGGAATGGGATAACTAGGTCAAATGGTGGTTCCATTCCAAGTTTTCCTAGGAATATCCATACTGCTTTCCGTAGTGGTTGCACCAATTTGCATTTCCACCAGTGAATCTTTCCCCCCACATCCTTTACAACATTTATTATTACTTGTATTTTTGATAATTGCCACTCTGACTGGAGTGAGATAGAATCACAGTGCAGTTTTAATTTGAATTTCTCTAATTGCTAGAGATGTGGATAAAGATTTCCCTAGAAAAATATAATGGATGCTTCTAGTCCACTACTGAAAAGCTCCAGATCATTAAACTTCTCAAGGGGGGTCCTCTACTTCACTATATCTAAATAGTCACCCTAAAACCTCTTACATTCTTCATGCAGTTTATGACATGTTGGTATTAATAACTGTTTGGAAGCAGCCTATATCTATACCATAGCTAATGTGCAAGCTTGAGATGGAGTACAAAACCTTTTATAGATGTAACAGGAATCCATTCTCTACTTTTTGTGAGGTATTTTCTAGCAGCTCCAGGTGACTTGTGAAAGAGTTAAACATAAACACATTAAAAACAAGTGACAGAATAGATAGAATGGATATACAGAGAAAGTAACATTTTATTCTAAATGGAAATATCAGGAATGTCTTCCAGAAAAAGTGAGATTTGAAACTTTCAAAGATGTGTAGGAATTTTATAGATAAGAGAACAGCATTTATAAAGTTCTTGGGATTAAAAAGAGCACAATATATTCAAAGAATGGCTGTGGACAGAGCACAGCATGTAGCAGTGGATTGTTTGATGAGGGTGGAAAGGTTAGTAAGGGATAGAATATGGATAGTTTTAATGCTAACCTATGAAAATGGGATTTATATATAGCAGAACATCCAAGTGATTCATGAAGGGAAACAACGTGGTTACATTTGTATTTGGCAGAAATCTCTCCGGCTGAATGTGGAAGATGGCTTAGAATGTGTGAAACTGCAAGTATAGAGACCACTTATAGATTTGTTATAATTATTTCCAAGAAAAATTGTTTAAAACATGGTTTAAGGCAGCAACATTAGAAATGGAAGAAAGCAAATGGTTTAAAAGACCATTAGGAAGTGGAAATGACATTATATTAGCAATGATGATGACAGAGACTGAGGAGAGACTAGGATGACCATCAAGTTTATAATATTATTTTCTACATGAGTTGTGAAGCCATTAACCAAGAAAGGGTATTTGAAAGGAACACATGTCAATGAATGAAGATGTATTTGATTTTAGACAGGCTAAGTTTAAGTCATTCACGGACCTCTAGTTTGCGGAGTTAGGACTGGCACTCAAAAGAGAGGTCAGAACTAGAGATGGATTTGAGTTACATGGCAGAGTATTAACTGATGCTATTGGAAAGGAAAAACTGTCCCAGGGAATGGGTGTGGAGAAAATGGGTGAACTCTAAGACCCCGTACTCAGATTTTATTGAAAAAACTTGTATTACTTACAGAATTTGTATTTTAAGATTTGGTAAGAAAAAGTAATCAAATCATTTTCATGTCCATTTGTGCTGATTTTATTTATTCTGCTGGTATCAGAACTAATGATGAAATAAGTACTCACTTCTATTTACAGATCTATGTGAGTCAGGAAGTCACAAAATCTTTGTAAATTTTACAAGTCTGAAAACAGCCTTCCCAATATGTACTTTTCAGACCACAGGCACATGGTGAGAGAGTTCTTGTCTTATAAAAGCAGAGTAAAAATAGAGTTTGAAAATAATTTAGATAGGTTATGAATTGATTCAACATTAGTGAATCCAGTCTTTTTAATGACTTTTTGTATTTTATCCTCTTCAGATTGTATTTATCTGTTGCTTTCTATTATAGAACTTCTTGTATTTTGTGTAATTTATGAGCTATTCATATTAATGACTAGATGTACAATTATGGTCATTTTAATTAAACAAGAAACATTCAATTTAATTATTCCATGGTTGACATACTCAAATCAAATTCTAGACTATTGCTTATTGTATTAAGTTACTGTAAAAGTGTGACTGCCAAAATCAGTTGTAAACAACCAGGTGATATGAACAGATTCTGACATGAATTGATTTGAACATTCAATAGCAATGAATACAACAGTTTTTCTACAATAGCCGTAAGACAAATTTGTAAACCTTTTGTATTTATAGTGATATTTAAATCAGCATCTAAGATAGAGAAGATTAATTCAACAATATTTTCTGTTAGTTTTAATAATAGCAAATGGAGTTTTTGTTGGCTTATTTGTTTTTATGGTGCCCTTTGGATAAAAGGCATTATCTGTGGCTGGGAGAGTGACTTATGAACTGAAAGGTCATAAAAAATGCTATTTCAAAGTTAAACACAATTGAAATATATAACAAAAACTCACTCCTTTCAGAATTGAATTTAAGAAGTCACTGAATGGCAAATTGCTTATGCCTAAAGAGAACTAGAATTTAAACATAACAATAGATTTGTAGAGGCTATTTACAAAATAATTTTGTTTATTCAGAATAAATAAACATATTAATATGTTTTAGATAGTTATGGCACATTTTATTGTATATAGCATTTTCTTGAAGAAGACAGAGCCAGCAAATGCAGAGCCAATATACAAAGTCAAGTCAAAGACTGAAAAATAAATACATTTAGTCACCACTTGTATTTATGGTACTCCTAGGCTCTCACAGACTGGATACTCTGAGCTTATTTTTGTCAATTTCTTGATTTTTTATGTATATGTGGTTCTCTGATTTATTTTTTCATAAATATCAGTAAAATCTTAACTTTCTAAAAGAAAAAAAAACTAAATAGGCTGAAAATAAGTAAATAAAACAAAGAAAATAATCACACACACAGAGTCTTTTTAAAAACTGTGTCTGGCACTTTGCCTGATATTGTAGGGAACAATCAAAAAACAAACAGCTTTGATTGTGTAAGAAGTCAATGAAACTGAGACCTAAAAAGTAAGCTAAAGTTAGCTAGGTGAGGTTGGGGAGGGAAGTGGAAATAGGCCACTGTGAGGAACAGGGTGAGTTGGGCAGCCCAACACTGGGTTGTCAGTGCATTTGTAGAACTGAAGCATAATTAGGTTGGCCTCCCTTCTAGGGCTGCAAAAAATAAAACATCTGAAAACAGGGGTAACTTGACTTATCCTTTTGGGATCATTTTTCTTTCTTTCTCTTTCCAGATTACTCTTTCTAAAATTTCAAGAATTATGTTGAATTGGAGTTGAAAGATTGGACACCCTTGTCTTGTTCCTGATTTTAGCAGAAATGCTTTCAGGGTTCCCCACTACATATTCAGTATGATATTGCCAGTGGGCTTGCCATACATACCCTTTTTTATGTTGAGGTATGATTCTTCAGTGCCTAATATATTCAGGAATTTTACCAAGAAGGAATGTTGAATTTTGTCCAATGATTTATCTACATCTGTTGATATATCCTATGATTTTTATTGTAAAATCCATTTATGTGCTCTATTCCATTTATTGATTGGCATATGTTAAATCATACTTGCATCCATGGAATAAAACCAACTTGATCATGATATGTGATCTTTTTAATATGGCTTTTCTGTTAAATTTGATTTTCAAGTATTTCATCAAGGATTTTTGTCTTGTTGTTCATCAAGGATATTGTTGTATAGTTTACTTTTTTGTCATATCCTTATCAGACTTTGGTAGCAGGGTATTACTGGCTTCATAGAGTTTAGAATTGTTTGTTTCCTTTCTATTTTAGGGAAAGTTTTGAAGACCATGTATTATTTCTTTTTTAAAATTTGGTAAAATTCAGCAGTGAATCCATACAATCCTGGACTTTTTTCTTTGCTTTGTAGAAAGAAATTTGTCCATTTCTTCTAGATTTTCCAAATTCCTATCATATCATTTTTCAGAGTGTTCTCTAATAAGCCTATGAATTTCAGTGGTATCTGTTTTGAAATAGTGTCCTGCTTTAACCTCTAATTTTATTTATTTCAATCCCCCACTCCCACCCTCACCCCCACCCCTCTCTCTGTTAGTTTAGCTAGGAGTTTGTCAATTTTGTTTAACTTTTCAAACAACCAACTCCTTTGTTCATTTGTCTTTTGTATTGGTTTCTTATTCTCTAACTTATTTCTGCCTTATTCTTATCATTTATTTCCTTCTAATAATTTTGCATTTAGTTTAGTTTGTTCTTGTTTTCTGAGACTTGAGATGAAGAATTATTACTTATTTGTTATCTCTCTTTTTTTAATTTAGCTACTCACATATTCCCCTCTTAGTATTGCCTTTTTTGTTGCTGTATCTCACAGGTTCTGGTATATTGTGTTTCCATTTTTATTTGATTCTAGGAATATTTTATCTGCCCCCCTTCATTTTTCAATGTCTCACTATTTATTCAAAAATATACTGTTCAATCTCCATGTATTTTTATCATTTCTACAGTTTCTCTTGCTGTTGATTTCTAATCCATTCTTTCATGGTCTAATCAGATGCAAGAAATTATTTCATTAATTTTTTTGTTAAAACTTGCTTTATTGTCTAATGTGATTTATTTTGAAAAATAAAAAGATCCATGAGTGATGAGAAGTATGTATATTCTTCAATTATTGGATGAAATATTCTGTAGAAGTTTGTTAAACTCATTTGATCTGTTTGATCTTTCTTTGTTTATTTTTTGGGGGGGGTCTAGATGAGAATGGGATATTGAAGTCACATTGTCTTGGGGTCTGTCTATCCCTTAATATTTAGTAGTGTTTGCTTTATAAAATTGGGTGCTCTCATATTTGCTGCATTTATGTTTATAATTAATTGTTCCTTTTATCAATATGTAGTGAGAATCTTTGTGTCTTCTGATTTTGGCACAATGACAGTTTTATCAGATATGAGTAGAGCTACTCATGCTTGCTTTTAAATTCCATTTGCTTTGAATATCCTTTTCCATTCTTTCACTTTCAGTGTGTGTATATCTTTGCTAATAGGCAAGTTTCTTATAAGCAGTGATTGTTGGATCTTGTTTTCTAATCCAGTCAGCCTGTTTGTATCTTTTAGTTAGAGAATTAAGATAATTTACATTCAGTATTATTACTAAAGATATGTACTTTTCCCCATCATTTTCTTGTTTTTCTTCTCCTTGTTTTGAATCCTCTATTAATTTCCCTCCTCTTATTTATTGTAGAGGTTTGATAGATTTTGTATAAATGATGTTTTATTTTTTTCTACTTTTCATTTGCTTATCTACTATGCTAATGAGATTCTTTCTTTTTCTCTCATGAGTATGATTTTTATTTTTCCTCCTCTGGGTATAGAATTTCCTCAAATATTTTTTTTGTAATGTTGCTGTAGTAATCATGAATTCCCTTAGTTCATGCTTATCTTGTAGGGTCTTTATATCTTCTTTAATTTTGAATGATAATTTTAGTTGGTATAGTAATACAGGTTGGTGTTTATTTCCTTTTTGGACTTGAAATGTATAATTTCATGCCCTCCTGGCCTTTGGGATTTCTTTTCAGATCTGCTGTTGTTTTTGATGGATTTGCCTCGGCACTTCTCTCTTCCAGCTTTTAATATTCTTTCTTTGTCCGCAGTTTAACTATAATATATTGTGGAGAGGTTCTTTTCTGATAGTTTATTTGGGGTTTTAAATGCTTCCTATACCTGGATGTCCATGTCTTTTCCAAGATGTGGAAAATTTTCTGTTATTATTTCACTGAATAGGTTTTCCATGCCTTTACCTTGTAACTCTTCTCTCTCGTCTATTCCAATTATAATTAAGTTTTTTTCTTATAATAGTCCCAGAGATCTTATATGTTCTGTTCAATTTTTCTTATTTTATTCTTTATTACTGTATGTATGTTATAATTCATCAGCCTGGTTTCAAATCCTGATATTCTTTCTTCCACTTGATCTAGTCTATTGGTAAGGCTTTCAAGTCTGTTGTTGCTGTCTAATCTGACTTATTGAGAATTTTATTTCCAAGATTTCTGCTTATCACTTTTTCAAATTCTTCATCTCATTACTGAATTTCTTATTCATATCCTGCATTGTCTTCCTTAATTCATCAATTGGTTTTCTGTATTCTCTTGAAATTCATTATTTTTTAAAAACTATTGTTTAAATTCTTTATTCAGCTTTTATTGTCTTTAGTATCTTTGGAATCTGTTACTATAGATTTATTAATTTTTGTACATATCAAATTGACTTGTTTTTTCATATTACTTGTGTTTCTATGCTGAGATTTGTGTATCTTTTGGGGAAGATTTTGCCTTAATTTAATGTGAGGGTCTTCTTAATGATACCTTCTTTGGATGATATAACTTGGGGTATTGGTTTGTTCTGTAGGGTGAAGTTTAACTCCAGTTGAACATTATAGTGTAATCTTTCTGTGGCTTCTCTAACTATGATTTAGTATTTTTTGACATTATACTGTATTGGAGCCTGAGTATCACACTTTCTTTATAGGTCTCACAATAGTGGAGTCCCTCTGGTAATCCAGGTTGGGATGGTGTAGACTGCAGAGTATGTGAGGCGTAGTGTCAGTGGTTACTATTACAATGGGAATGGAAGCTGCGTTAGGTTGTGGTGGTTTCCACAGGCACAGTTGAAATTGGCTGTTTGCTTAGGATTCTGATATTGTCTGTTGTAACTCTGGTGGAGGATCTGAAACACCTGCAAGTTTATTTCCCTCCTTTAAGTAGAAGTGACTTCCAGGAATGAGTGAGATTGAGTTGTGTCAAGAGCTGGGCTTATTTCTCTCAACAAACTTGGGAGTGTAGCTCAAGGATAGAGCCGCCTTCCCAATGTACATAAGTAAGATTCTGGATTTAATGTCCAGCTTGGGAAGAGAGAGAATGTGGAGCAGGGGAGAAGGGGGGAGGCAGGCAGGAAGGGGCAGGGGGGGAGAGAGAGAGAGAGAGAGAGAGAGAGAGAGAGAGAGAGAGAGAGAAAGAAATAGAATAATAAAAGTAGATAAGAAACTAAAAAGTGGACAAAGAAGGGAGAAAGACTACACATAGAAATAAAAATGGTAAAGGAAGAAAAAATTAAGAGGAAAAAATCTGATGAATTTTTTTAATGAAGTAAAAGTTAGAAAAATAATGATAATTTAAAAGAAATCCTAACAAAAAATAGAGAGTAAATTAAAGATATAACTTATTCTAAGTAGTATCACATCCTTGCGGTTGTACAGGATGAAAAGTTTCGTATATTCATATATGTACATAAAAATTCTGTCCAATTCATTCTACTGTCTTTCCTATTCCCATCTGCCCTCTCTTCCCTTTTTTCCCCTTTGTCTAATCCTATGAACTTCTGTTCTCCATTTTTCCCACCCCTTACAATATGTCAGCATCCACATATCAGAGAGAATGTTCAGCCTTTGGTTTTGGGGGATTGACTTATTTCACTTAGCATGATAGTCTCAGTTCCATTCATTTACCAGAAAATGCCATATATTCATTCTTCTTTATGGATGAGTGGAATATTCCATTATGTAGATGTACATTTTCTTTATCCATTCTTCTGTTGAAGTGCACCTAGGTTGCTTTCATTTCTCAGCTATTTTGAATTGAGCTGCTATAAACATTTATACAACTGCATGCCTTTTGAATGCTGATTTTAAGTCCTTTGGATATATTCCAAGGAGTGGGATAACTGGGTCAAATGGTGGTTCCATTCCAAGTTTTCTGAGGAATCTCCATACTGCTTTCCATAGTGGCTACACCAATTTGCATTCCCACTGGCAATGTATAAGTGAACCTTTTCCCCTACATCCTCACTAACATTTATTATTACTTGGATTCTTGATAATCACCATTCGGACTGGATTGATATGGAATTTCAGTACAGTTTTAATTTGCATTTCTCTAATTGTTAGAGATGTTGAACATATTTTTATATATTTTATTTCTTCCTCTGTGAAATTCCTGCTCAGTACCTTAGCCCATATATTGATTTGGTTTTTGTTTTTTTTCTGGTGTTAAGTTTTTTGAGTTCTTTGGAGATTAATAATTAATAGGTGGGAAAGATTTTCTCCAATTCTGTAAATTCTTTCTTTATATTCCTGGTTGTTTCCTTTGCTGTAAAGAAGCTTTTTAATTTGAATTCATCTAATTTATTGATTCTTGATTTTATTTCTTGTGTTTTGGAGTCTTGTTGAGGAGGTCTTTTCCTAAGGTGACATGGGGGAGAGTTGGTCCTACATTTTCTTCTAGTATGCATAGGATCTATGGTCTAGTGCCTAGGTCCTTGAATCACATTGATTTTTGTGCAGTGTGAAAGATAGGGATTAAATTTTATTCTATCATATATGGACTTCCAGTTTTCCACGTACCATTTGTTGAAGAGGCTATCTTTACTCCAATTATGCTTATGGCACCTTTATCTAGGATGAGATAACTGTAGTCATGGGGGTTTGTCTTTGTGTCTTCTATTCTGTACCATTCCTGTACATGTATGCTTTGGTGCCAATATTATATCATGCTGTTTTTGTTATTGTAGCTCTACAGTATAAGTTAAGGTCTGGTATTGTTATACCTTCTGCTTCACTTTTCTCTCTGAGGATTGCTTTGGCTATTCTGGGTCTTTTTTTTCCAAATGAATTTCATGACTGCTTTTTCTTTTTCTATGAAGAACACCATTGGAATTTTAGTAGAAAATTGCATTAAATATGTATAACACTTCTGGTTGTATGGCCATTTTGATTTTATTAATACTACCTAACAAAAAAGGCATGGGAGAACTTTCCATCTTCTAATGTTGTCTTCTATTTCATTCTTTAGTGTTCTGTAGGTTTCATTGTACAGGTCTTTCACTTCTTTTGTTTGATTGATTCCCAAATTTTTTCTTTTCTGAGGATTTTTCATATCATTTTACCTTCATTCTGTGGATGTTTTTGCCTTTGAGGTGAGTCTCTTGGAGACAGCATTTTGTTGGATCTTATTTTTTAATCCAATCTGCCAGTTCACGTCTTTTGATTGATGCGTTTAAGCCATTTAAATTCAATGTTATTATTAAGATATGAATTTTATTTCCTATCATTTTGATTTATTTCTGGTTTTTAATTTAAATTAGTTCCCCATTTGATTGACTATTCTTCTAAGTGTAGTTCCTTCCTTTGCTGGTTTTCACTTTTATTTTTCATGAAATATTGAACATGTTTTCTAGTCTAGGCTTTCTTGTGAATTCTTTATTTTTTGTTTATCACAAAAGGTTTTTATTTCATTGTCAATTCTGAAGCTTAGTTTTGCTGTTTAGTATTCTTATTTGGTAAACATTTTCTTTCAGAACTTGATATATATTTTATTCCAAGACCTCCAGCTTTAAGGGTCTGAGTTGAGAATTTGGCTGAGTTCTGGATTGGTTTCCCTGTAAATATGAATGGTCATGTTTCTCTGGCAAGCTTTAAAATTCTATTCTTATTCTGTATGTTGGGCATTTTCATAATAATGTACCTTGGTTGGGTCTGTTATAATTTTGTATATTTGGGGCCCTGTATGCCCCTTGTACTTGATTTTTCCATTTCATTATTAAGATTTGGGAAATATTCAGATATTATTTCTTTGAAAATATTGTGTATTCCTTTGTTTTGTATCTCCAAGCCTTTTTCTATCATAATAATTCCTAAGTTTGGTCTTTTCATGTTGTTCCATATTTCTTGGAAGTTCTGTTTATGGTCTCTTAGTATCTTTTCTACATGGTCAACTTTATTTTCAAAATTATATCTTTGTTTTCATTCCCTGAAACTCTTTTAAGTGATCTTGTCTGTGTCTAGTCTAGATGCTTTTCAATGAATTTTTAATTTGGCTTATTGATTTTTGTTTGTTTGTTTGTTTTGAATATTTCTTTTTTTTCAGACTCTCTCTCTCTCTCTGTAATGAAGTGATCTTTTGCTTCCTGTATTTTCTCTCCAAAGTTACTCCTTACATCATCTTTTCCTTGCAGATCAATTTAACTATGTACATTCTAAACTCTTTTGATGATATTTCTTCTACCATGGTCTCAATGGATTCTTTTATTGAATTATATAGGTTTGTTTTGGGCAGTTTTTTCCCTTGCTTTTTCATGTTGTTTGTATATCTTCTCATTTAACATTATGATTTTGACTCTATTTGAGTAGAGATTTTTTCCCCTGTGAAATTGCAGTGTTCCTGAAAGTTTCCAGTACTTCACAGTTTAGGGGGAGACAGATAATAACAAAAACCAATACAAACAATTTTTACAGCATTAAACCAAATAGTTTCTGCTTTGGAATCTATTATTTTAATGGCCACAATAAACAAATGATATCATCAGTTATTGCCCATGATAAAAACAGTAAGCTTACTTATGTGTTTACATTTTAAATTGTGAACAGGGATAGAAAATAAGTAATGTAGGTTGTGATAATTGTGAGGAAAGAGAAGAGAAAATAGAAGTAAAATAGGAAGAGTGATAATCAGATCAATAAAGATTGGCTATTAACATAGGAAAAGAGAGAAAGAATCAAGGGAAAGATATTAGAGAAAAAAGTGTATAAAATAAAAAAAAATAATTAAAAAATGTAAAAGAGCACAAGAACAAAACTGATATATTTCAATCAAATATCTTGTCTTCAAAATACTAATTGATGAGAAAAAACTGCCTTCAAAAAATGCTAGGAATGAAAAAAAAAGAAATGAATATGCTTGTCCATGAACCATTCAGGTCACAACTGAGCATAGAGTCAGATGGAGATGGAGAAGGAGAAGAAAAAAAAAAGGTTCATGATGAAAAGTTAAAGAATTGTTTCTGTTGAATTTTAAAAGATTTTTGGCTTCCCTTCTCAGATGTGTTAGGTGGGGTTGCTGAAGTATGAAGGGAAATCGTGTAGGCAAGATTCCTTGGGACAGTTTAGGCTCTTCTTTGAGTGGCATATTGGTCTAAACATTTTAAATCAGCATACCTTCCAGGCTGGGTAGTTGCTGGACCATGGCTGGGAGACCATCCCCCAGGAAAAACCTCTGGGTTTCACTCATGAGGTGGAGGGTCCAATTCTTTTCCCCCTTAGTCACTCATGAAATTTGTGTTTAGACTTCTGGGTTCAGAGTATGTACTCAATCGATTTCTATGCTGCCCTTTTTGAATTCTAGCCAGACTTGTCTTTCCCAGCCAGGCATGACTCTCCCAGTCAGTCTTTCAAGGAGTCATTCTGGAACAGAAGGGGGAAGCCAAGCATGTTTCCCCCATCAGTTTTTCCCTTTGTAAGCACCTTTCAATGCTTGATTTTCTCCCAATCACTTAGGTACACACTTTTCTGTGCGGTGTGGGTTTGCCAAACCTGTTTTTCAGCACAGTTGTCGGGATTCATTTTCCCCAGCTGCTGTTCCCTGACACTGGAGCTTAAAAATAGTTCCTTCTTCTGATTTCCCTAGTAGCCAAGAGAGATGCAGCTTCTTTTCCACAAAATAATGTTGTGCAGGACACCTTTCTGTTTAGTTGGGTGGTGCCTGTGATCTCTCTGTGTCCAGACACCCTTCAGACCTTCTTGCTGAGAAACTGCATGTCTGAATGTTTGGTTTCATGCCAGAGAGCAACCAGGGAAGCAACCTTCTCTAATCCACCATTTTGAATCCTTCTCCTCACTCTTACATTTTATTTATTTATTTTTATTGATTTTTTTAAAAAAATAAATGACAGCAAAATGCATTACAATTCTTATTACATATATGCAGCACAGTTTTTCATATCTCTGGTTGTATATAAAGTATGTTGACACCAATTCCTGTCTTCATACAGGTACTTTGGTTAATGATGTCCATCACATTCCACCATCCTTGTGAATCCCCTGCCCCCTCCTTTTACATCCCACCCCTCTGCCCCATCTAGAATCCATCTATTCCTCCCATTCTCTCCCTCCCTACCCCAATATAGTCAGCCTTCTTATCTCAGAGAAAACATTTGGCATTTGTTTTTTGGGGGACTGTCTAACTTCACTTAGCATTATCTTCTCTGACGCCATCCATTTACCTGCAAATGCTATGATTTTGTTCTTTTTTAATGCTGAGTAAAGTTCTATTGTGTGTATATGCCACATTTTTTTTTATCCATTCATTCACTGAAGGGCATCTAGGTTGGCTCCACAGTTTAGCTATTGTGAATCATGCTGCTATAAAATTGATGTGGTTGTGTCCATGTAGTATGCTGTTTTTAAGTCTTTTGGATATAGACCGAGGAGAGGGGTAGCTGGGTCAAATGAGCAGAACATTTAAGAAATATGGGATAGAGTAAAAAAGACCAAATTTAAGAGTTATTGGGATAGAGGAAGGCATAGAAGTCTAAACCAAAGGAATGAACAATCTATTCAATGAAATAATATCAGAAAACTTTCCAAACATGAAGAATGAATTGGAAATCCAAATTCAAGATGCCTAAAGGACACCAAATGTACAAAATCACAACAGATCTGTATCAAGGTACATTATAATAAAATGCCCAACATACAGAATAAGGAGAGAATTTTAAAAGCCTTGAGAGAAAGGAATCAGCCTAAATATAGGGAAAAACCAATTAGTGGACTTTTCAACACAGACCCTGAAAGCTAGAAGATCCTGGAACAACATATATCAAGCTCTGAAAGAAAATGGGTGCCAACCAAGTACCTTGTATCCAGAAAAATTAAGCTTTAGATTTGAAGATGAAATAAAATCTTTTATGATAAACAAAAGTTAAAAGAATTTATAGCTAGAAAACTGGGACTACAAAACATCCTTGGCAAAATATTCCATGAAGAGGAAATGAAAAACAACAATGAAAATCAGCAGCAAGAGGTAGTACTCTAAAGGAAAAATTAAGTCAAGTTAAATAACAAAAATAAACAAATGTGGCTGGAATTATATTGATATGTCTCAATAATAACCCTGAATGTTAATGGATTAAATTCACCCATCAAAGACATAGGCTAGTAGACTGGATTTTAAAAAAAGACCCAATAATATGCTGCCTACAGGAGACTCATCTGATAGGAAAAGACATACACAGACTGAAGGTAAAAGGTTGGGACAAATCATACCACTCACATGGACTATGGAAGCAAGCAGGGATTTCCATCCTCGTATCAAATAAAGTAGACTTCAAGCCAAAGTTAATCAAAAGGAGAAAGATGGTCACTCTTACATTTTAAATGTTGTCTATTTTGTTTGCCAAGTTCAATCTGGAAGGACAACCATTAAAGTATTGCCAATCACTAACACCCTTTACTTACAAGGATATGACTTATTATGTTCTTTTACTTAACAACAGGTAAAATAATGCATGGAAGAAATTGAAAGGGATTAAGTGGAATAAGGGAATTACTTTGGTGTATGTGCCTTACTTGAATAGGGCAGGCCTGGATGAAATGACAGAAAAGGTGACATGAAGGGTATGGAATATCTGAGGTAGGATAGATAGAGGAGGAGAGTACAGTTAACAAGGAAAAAGCACCTATGTTATAAAGACAAGTGGAAAGTGACTTTATTTGTACCTTCATCTCATTTTCTCTACCCACCCTGTCTGGCTCAGGTTTCTCTATGAAACCAAGAAGTAACAGTATGTGTAACCAGCTATAAACATGTAGTTTCTTCTGCTTTTTCCCATCTCCCTTCTCTTATATTTTCTCTTCCTTAGCCTTTGAAAACTAAATCATTGAGTATTCCATGTATTAAAATGAAAACTCTCCTGTTTCCTTGAATATTTTTTAACATTAATGTGACTTTTCAGTTTAATTGCTTATTTTTTTAACCACTCATTCATTTCATGGGGTACTTGGTCAAGAAAAATTTGAAAGTTCTGAAAAAAAGTAAAACTATGAAAGTAAAAATATGAATAAAAAACAAAGGTAAAAACTATGAAAATGAGTTTTCAAAAAATCCAATTCTTTCATTTCTAGTCTAGTATGTTTCAGATATGGTTTGACTATAATATAAGTAAATAATTGATTATTCTTAATAAGAATAGGAAACCTGAATAGAAAAGTGGTTGGAAAAAATTAATTTGGGGCATCTTGACTTTGAGGTAGTTCATTCAGGTGAAAATGTCCTATAAGCAAGTGAAATCCTGAGTCTAGAGATCCAGAAAGTAGTTGGGGATGAAGATATGTATTTAGAGTTATTTCAACAAACTTTAAAAAGCTTATTTCTTTCAGAGAACTGATTTAGTAAAATTTAACCTCTATTACAGCTAAACACATTACCTTTAAAAATATCTATTACATTGTAATTTTTGTTTTTTTATACACTGTCCTAATTCTCTATTGTCAAGTTGCTCTACTAATTTCTCTATACACAATTATTTCACTTATGTCTTATGTCTTTTTGAGTTGATAATCTGTCCTAGTGAATAAAATAGTATATTTTAAAATAAAGAATCCATAACAAAGAAAGAAAACTAATTAAAACATCCATCAGCTAGTGTGACCTTTTTCAATTCTGTAGAGAAAGGGTAGCAGTTATTACTTAATTACAACTCATGAATTAATTATTTGAAAGTCTTTCCTAAACCACTTCCATGGATATAAGAAATAAAACTTTAAAATATTATAAGATAATTATTTAATTGTAAACATTATAATTTGATGATAAGCATAAAGTCTATCTGAAACAGAATGATTTAATGAAATAAATGGCTAGAGTTGACAATAAAAATATTAACAGGATATAAACAGGATGTTAATTAATTAATATTTCATTCCTTTTTCAGTTGTATTTTGACTAACAATTTTAAGAATGACACACTCAATATGGACTAAATTCTGTAATGCCCACTTGATGGTTCTTAATGCTCTTAAGTTTGAGGCAAGTCAGTATCCAACTTGCTCCATATAATCTAGAAATCCTTAAACTATTTCAAAGATTCAGTTTTGAAATCCTGTGTTCATCACCTTTGTGTCTAAAACAGTTTTCCCCCCACACCATTTAAAATCCAACTTTGTTGCTTACCTGTCAGATATTATACTATTTTAAGTTTCTGAACTGTTTACTCTTCTTTCCAATAGTGGAGCATTTATTATACCTTATTAAATCATTTATTGGATATCTCACTGAAGTTCTTATCATGTCTGATTATTTGTAAATGTATTAGTAGAATAAAACTTTTTGTTACATGTATAAAATAAGGATTATAAAAAAAGCATAAAGTAAAATTAATAAACAAGTCCTAGAATAGTTAGGCCATATCCAAGTATTTTAAATATGAAACATTTTTCTGTTTTGTACTTTTTCTGTTGTTCCATACATTTCCAAACATGCTGCAGAGGATGGATAATGTGTTAAAGACAAGCTTAATAGTATTAAGAAATTCTGTTTCCACTCTCACAATTTTTTTCCTGTTTAAGAAGACTAAGAACATGCTGATACTGATCAACAAACAAATGCTAATTTATGAACATTAGCATTTCAAAATAGTTATACACAGAAATTAAAAATTTCAGCATACCAAATTTTTAAAATTATGAAATTAAACAATGTTCAAATGATAAAGAAAAATTACATAAATCTATGAATACTTAGAAATACATGAAAATGAATAATTTGTGAAATTTCTTAAATTTCTTTACTATAAAATACATTTAAGTTTTTAAAATTAATGATGTCAAACTAAATAATATTTGAGTTTATCTCAATGTAGCAAATATTGGTATTTTGAAAAAGTGGTCAAAGTATTTTATCTCTTTAATGACAAATTTTAAAATAATATTATTTTATATTTTGATTACATTCATTCCGTTAGGATTTTTTATGAGGAAGAATTTTTTTGTCAATTTATACTTCTTATTTGAAAACTGTATCAGTTAATATCAGTTGTTTTTCATGAATATTAGAAGTCTGGGCTAATTACATAGTGTGTTTCAGTAATTTCATGACACTTTTTTAAGGATATAAAGTAATTTTTCCCAAGGCAAGATTGCTTTATTTGGTATTTTAGTCTACATCATTCATTTCTGTATTTTTTTGACATTCAAAGAATTTATCTCCACTATGCAAAATGAATTGCTGTATTTAGCTATATTGAAAGAAAAATGGAATTGAAGATTCCAAATAAATTTTAGAAAAATAGCAGCTGAATCTGCATATTTTGCAGAGAACCCATGGAAACATGAGGACAAATAGGACATGATCCTTCACAGTTTTAGAAGGTATTCTAGTGGCATATTAAAAGGGAAAAAGGGCTTAGAGTTAAGAAGTATGAGAGTTGTTGTTTTGGTGATTAGTTGCTTTGGGCATGAATACTAGAGATATAGATGAATGAAAGTTATCCAAAACATTCCCTCTCATGCATCTGAGTTATTCTGCACCTCTGAAACTGTAGTGAGTCATAAATTTTGAGTTCTAAAATCAAGTGAGACCAGGGGGAGCATCTTAAGTGTTCACATTATCTGAAACAAAGCAGAGCCAATTGGCAAACATCTCATATTAATTCTGCAAAAAATTATTGCCATGAAAAGTGTTTTCCTAGCCAGATGATAAATCATAAGTAATAATGAATGATCTGTTATTTCTAATTTCGAATGTCTACAAAGTCATTGGTTTTTCCTCTTCATTTAGTGTTCTGAACTGTTTTCAATAACATGAAACTATGTATATGATATATTACTTTGAACTATATATTTTTTAAATCATCACTGATTTCAAGATATATTAGAACTCATGTGAGCTACTCCATTTTTTATAGCTAAAGCTCACAAGGAAATATTTTGGATGAAACCTCATGACTGGCTTCCAAATTTTCAAGACATAATAATCACAAGTTGAATCATTGGTTTTATATTTTTCAATTTTTCATTTCTATTTTCTTAAGATTGCTTATATATAAATGAACAGAGTTGTAAGCTTACAGTTGAATCATATATAGATAGATAGATAGATAGATGTGTGTGTGGTGTGTGTGTGTGTGTGTGTGTGTGTGGTGTGTGTATATATATGAAAGCTAAAATATACTGTCATGTATAACTAATAAAAAAAAGAATGTACAAATGTTTAGCTCAAAGATAATTTTATTATAAAGAAGAATGTACAAATGTTTAATTTTGTTATTTTCTTATTGATTAAACCATAGACATTCTGAAATTACATGTTCACTCATAGATTAGTGCTTGTGGAAAAAGTAGTCCCAAAGTTTACTAGTTTTTGCCTTAGGGCATTAGCCATTAGCCAGTTCTTTTTACATTTGCATATTTATTTTGGACTGTATTTTTGGCTGAACTTTTCAAAAGGTCTTAAAACTCCTCAACAATAAATAAATTATCATGTCATAAAGATGGATTTTATAAGTAAAGTCTTAGAAATGAGAAAGAATATTTAGTTAAAGCAATGTGTCAGTTTCTTTTACTGTTTTACTTAAAACTATCAGCAATTTTAGTAAATTTTTAATAGAATCTGAATCAAACCCTTACTTGTTTATTTTTAAATGCTTAGTTGTGTTACCTGGTTGTGTAATTATGTAATTCCATATTGTCCTGCTATTTTTATTTTGGGTAAGAACAAAACCACTGAGGGTCAAATTGTATGTTCCAAGGAAACAGCATTGGGAATCAACAGCTATGGATGATAGTTTTCCTGGAATCTGTCATTCACCAGCTGACTAAGCTTAGGTACCCTGTTGACCTCACTTTCTATATTTGTACATGAAAAATTTATGCAAAACTAACACTGACTGAGTGTCTGCTCTTATCAATCTTCACAATAGTACTACCCTTTTTATAGGCAAAGAAACTAAATCTCAGAAAGTTATGCAACTTGCCCAAGGACACAATGCTAATGAAGGATTAATGCTGACATTACAAACTTTTGTTGTTGTTGTTGTTGCTGCTGCTACTGAAAGATCTGTCAAGAGGAGGAAAAGTTTATTTTGGCTCATGATTTCAGAGGTTCTGTCCATGGTGAGCTGACCCTGTAGCTCTGGTCCCAGAGATGAGGCAGATGAGGCAGAACCTCATGGAGGAAGCCTTTGGAGGTGGAAAGCAGCTCAGTACATGGTAACAGAGAGAGCTCTACTCACCAAGAACAAACCATACCTACCTACAGTTTCCCAGTTAATCTGTATTAATGGATGAATCTTTCGAGGAGCTAAACCTCTCATAATCTAATCATTTTACCTCTGAAAATTCTTTCATTGTCTCATATCTTAGGGGACATCACATCTGTAAACCATAATACAAACCATCTAGATATAAAGTCTGTGTGTTTTAGTCCATGAATTTATAATTCTCTGAATTACTTATATTATACATGGAGAGTTTCTGTCCTGATCATCTCTCTCTGCTTTTTTATACCGCCCCCATTTTAGTGTTTGAAAATTTTTCTGAAAATCTAAAACTGATTTTAACTGATCCCATTTTTCACAATTGTTTCTTAACAAATTTCTCTAAATTTTGAGTTTTCTGTATTTCATGACAGATTTTAAGATAAATGAACTGCATACATTCTTTCAGACTGGCTGTAGTCTATTCCTATCCACATATAATTGTTAAAATTATTGAAAAACAGTGTCCCCATACCTCTCAATATTAAACTCTTCACCATCACATTTTACACTTGGTTTCTAATCTATATTATATACTTCCAGGTGTTTATCAGGTTTCATCAGAAGTCTCTCTGTCCATGGATTTCTTTATAGAAATAAAATATTTAAAATAAAAACTGTACCTTATGAGTCATTTCCTGCTAATGTGTCTTATTCTTTTTGTAAACCATATAAATTTGTAGTGTCTTTGTTTATCACCTAAACCAATGATAGTTTATCCCTTTCAAAATATAATTCCATTACTATCTTACATTTTCTTTTAGATTTTGAGTTTCAACTATGTAAAAACGTATTCATGCTTAGAGATTTCTTTTGTAGTAGAAATAAAGTTAAAATGCTGGAAGGTCAAGTCAGCTACAATCAAAAGCAGCTGCAATGCTTTAGTAATATATACATTAATTTCCCCAGAGATTAAAAATGCCTAATAGTTATAAATGAAGTAGTTAGTTCCTTTAGAATCAGGGAAATAATAAGAAACCATTTTAATTATTTTTAAAAATTCAGCCTTCAGCATTCTCATTTTATTACTTCCAATGACTTAGCTTCCTTTGGGAGGTAATATCCTAGGCAAATCTTATGGAAACTACATCTGGGCTTCATCTTGTTCCTCCATAGTTTGAATCCAAGGATTATGGAATTTATAAATTGACCTTGACATAATTTGATAAAATTAGCATATTATGATTAACCTTTTCTTTGTTCTACAGGTTTGACATCTGTCTTATAAACCTTTACAAGTCATCCTTGGTCTAAGAAGTGGGGAAGGTGGGGGTAGGAATGGAATGAGGTAGAATATGCTCACCTGTAGCATAAAACTGAAATTGTATTATTAGGTTCTGTGTATGCTAAACCAAAGAGTTAGACTCAACATTAGCTCCCCAACTTTATATTCATCTGACAGTACTGGAATACAACAATTGATAATTTTTATCCATTAAAATAAATAAAACTTGATGTGAAAATATTACTTGAAAGAAAGGTTTAGACTTTTTGCATCAATAGTACATAATGGTAAAATTTTCTAATAGTTGTCACATTTTAAGTTTTTTTAAAGTTTTTTTTAGTTGTAGATGAACACAATACTTTCATTTTGTTTGTTTATTTTTATGTGGTGCTGAGAATCAAACCCAGTGCCTCACACGTGCGAGGCAAGCACTGTACAGGTGAGCCACAACCCCAGCCCTGACACATTTTAGTTTTTAAAAATTGATTTATTAAAAATATGTTGAACAACAATGTATAACTATAAGCTCTTTCAGAGAAATTAATGTATTTCTAGGTTTAGAAGATCTGAAACCCAAATATGTTCTCTTCTCCAGAAGAAATGATTATCAGCTTAGTATACATCCTCTAGACCTTTGTTTACACACACACACACACACACACACACACACACACACAATGTATAGTGTAATTTTATGTATATTTTACATAAATAGTATCATAGTATATATTGTTGATTATATTTCAAGAAAGTTTTTCAAGTGTTTCCCATCTAACAACTCTAGTTAAAAATAGTTCCATGCTACCATTTCTATTTCAAGCAAACTGTGAAAAAAAATGACATTTTTTTCTTGACCTTTGTTATTTTGCTCATTATCTCCCTCATCCTTCTTCATTTCCAATTCTTCCTCTCTTCCATACACACTGAGTGCCTCTTCTATCCTTCTTCACTTTAAATTTAAAACAACTTGCATTAATCCTTGGCACTTCTAATAACCAGTGAGACAGTGGTGAACATATTTTGAGGAACATGAGGCCTCTTCTGTGTCCTTGAGTTCCACTTATTAAAGGGTTCCTGCTCAATCTGTGAGGCCATGAAGCCAGCTCTGCCAAGGAATATTGTGAAAGCAAAAAGTATAGGTTTATGATATACCTTACATTTGATTATGAAATAGCTTCTCTGAGTTCTAATGTATAAATTGAAATTATGGGCTTCTCTGTTGAGCCAGGAGCAAAGTTAAGCAAGAGTTAAGAGTTCTCCACATTTCCAGGTGAAAAAGAGACAAGCTATTTACTCTGAAAACATATACAAAATCATGCACTATTAGTGCTGCTGTTATGTGGTGGTGATGGCTATAATACAGATACAGAGCCCACAGGCTCTAAAACTATCAGAAACTGCTGCAGGATGGAAGAGACCACTGTATCACACAGCACATCCACAACCTAGAGAAGAAACTGCTGGGTCCCTTCCAGGTTTTGGGCTCCTCTGTGGTAATTTTGGATTCCAGCATGAAACATTTGACAGCTAACAACATGGACCTTTGTAGTTTTTAGATTCATCATCCTGATGCAGCTTTCTGACTTAAAGAATATATATGTACTTATTAAGAACCAGGCATGATGGTAGCCATTTTGTACACTTTGTGCTTAATAGTCCTGTCAAATTTAATTAAGTAAATATTAGAATATGCATTCTATGGGTGAGGCAATTGAAGTTTAGTGCTGCCTAAAGTGGTTGTTTCATAATTGATACTGAGATGGACTTAACTCCAAAAGTCCATATATTCCACTACACCCTGCAGCTCTTTTTCATGACTATGTGTTTAATCAATATTGCATAGGTTATTTTATAAGCAGTTTTATATAGTATTGTGGATTTTCAGTCTTAGTAACATTGTTTTGAAAGTTTAAAACACAAGCCATAGAGTGTTCATAATTAGGTATACTTTGCAAACACAATTTGCCATTTTAGAAATTCTGCCAGTCAAAACTCACTTAAACACTTGTAGATAGAAATTTTCTTTTCATTGAATTATCTACTAGCTCGCATGACCAATATCAATAAGTACTTGAATAATCAAATCTGTTCACTGATTAAACTTGTTTCTTACTCTCAAATTTTAAAGTAGTAAAAATCCTGAGTTCTTTGAGGGATTGCATGAAGCATTTTTATGGGTAAAAACACACTATCAAAGGTTGTTTATTTGTTTAATATAAAATATATTCTCATGGTTTGGCTTTATAGTATTTTTATTGTTGCAAAATTAATTGTTATTACCTCAAGTAATTTTCCTATTAAGATATTTGTATGAGATGACATTTGTGTATGTCTTTTATATTGCATTAAATGAAAACACAGGGATCCCAGAATGACCTGTTTTTGTGTTTATATTCTTAATCAATGTACTGATACTTGAATTCATTGAAGCAAAATTTGTTATTAAGAGATAAGATTAACTTTGGTATTTTATATCTTGTTCCAATTCTAAGCATTTTGTTACAGGAATTTAACAAGCATCTTAATTACATTATACATATTTATGTTTAGAAAACTAAATAAACAAAAATTCAGGAGAGTTTATTTGAAAATTAAGTTTTTTGAATTTTGACTGCTGAATAACATTTAAGCATGTACACCATGTGAGATACTTAGGTTATTTAATGTGATTCATATTATTCATAGTGGAGCCATGTTAGTGATTTGGGGGAATTCTATTTTAACCATTGTGGGAGATATACCATTTAGATTTCAAGACTTTATGTATGTGCTTGATTTATCTGCCAGAACTATCCTGTGGGTATTTGTGAAGTGGTTTAGGGTTAGCAGTTGATATGTACTTGTGGCTGATATTTCAGAAATATAGATAATTTCTGTGTGTATGAATTTCTTGGATTAAAAGAATTATCAAAGCAATGTTATAAGCTGATTAGCCTACTCAGTGATTCAAATTTATAGAATTAAGTCACTGGCAGTATCATTAAATCTATTATCACTTTCATAGTTGTTTTGCATGTTTCTCTTATTTATCCACTTGACTGCTAGATAATTGTCATTTATTTATATAATTTCACCCATAAATGTTGTTCTAATGGATGGGGCATTTTCAAAATAGGATAAATTCTTTTATGTCTAAAAACTTAACAATGACATTTTCATTATGTTTTATAGAGCATCAGAGCATCGGGCCTTATCCTGTTGGAAACAATCCTTTTTGGGTCTCTGCTTCTATACTTTCCTGTAAGTAACAATTATATTTTAAAAGTAGCCATTTTTTTCTTGTGCTGGTATTTTATGTATGTGTATTAGTCAGCTTTTCATTGTGGTGACCAAAACACCTAATAAGAATGACTTACAGGAAGAAAAAATTACTTGAAGCTCATGATTTCAGAAGTCTCAGTCCATGGTCAGCTGATTCCATTACTCTGGACCCAAGATGAGGCAGAATCTCAGGAGGGAAGAACATGGCAGAGGAAAGCTGTTCAATCATGGCAGCTTGGATGCAGAAGCATGAGCTAGGAAGAGATATGGTCCAAGGGCTAGTGACCTGCTTTCTACATCCATGCCCTACTTACCTACAGTCACAACTCAGTAGTGATTTTTATGAATTAATAATGTACTCAGTAGTACATTATTAATTCATAAAATGGATTAACCCACTGATGAGGTTACAGCTCTCATATTCCAGTCTTTTTACTCCTGAACATTGCTGTAGTGCCTAACATATGAGCTCTTTGGTGAACAATTTTAGATTCAAATTGTAACAATGTGTGTTCACACATGCACACACATACAAATATATATGTATATTGTTTATGTATAAATGTGCATGTATTATACATAAATATGTACAAATATATAATATATAATGCATATATTATACAAAATATATATTTTTGTGCATGTCCACACACATATATACATATTTATATACACATATGCTGTAAATCCCTTATTTATATGCACATACCCATACGTATTACTAAGAGCTTCACAGTTATTTACATCCTGACTTAACATTTGGGTGACCTTAGACAAGTCACTTATCATTTATAAAGCTTAATTTCCTCTCCTAAAATGGAACTACTTATACTTTTATTCCATGTTTGTGAGGAAAATTAAATGTTTAAGTAAGATAATATATGAAAGGCATATTTTGTATAAGTAAGACTTAATATATACCATAAGTTCCAGGCATGATGGTGCATGCCTGTAATCCCAGCAGCTTGGAAGACTGAGGTAGGAGGATCAGGAGTTCAAAGCCAGCTTTAATGCCCTAAGCAACTTAGTGAGACCCTGTCTCTAAATAAAATACAAAAAAGGGCTGGGGATGTCTCTCAGTGGTTGAGTGCCCCTCCGTTCTACCCCTGGTACCAAAAAAGAAACCACTCCTCCTAACACACACACACACACACACACACACACACACACACACTCTCACACACTAAGTATTCATTTCCTTCTTCCTCCCCCTTTTACCTAAATCAACACTTTAAAACTCACCAACTAGTTAATGTTAGAAAATTCCCTATGGAAAAACAAATATAAAAATTTAATGAACATAATGAAATAAATGTGTGTTAATAGTGCTTTAGGTATCATAGTAGACTAATTTTATCACAGCAGCACCTTGTTTACAATTATAAGGTAAGTACTGATTTTACTAATTCAGTTTAACCAACTCGTGTTCAGCAGTTACTGTTTGCTAAGCACTGTGATAATTTCTGGGAATATTCTTTGAGCAAGATAAACTTGATTTCTTCTTTCAAAAAGCTTACAATTTACAGGCAGAAATGAGTCAGTACAATTATAATACAATGTGACAAATTTTAAGAGTCATAGCTGAATTCTGAAGAGGCACTTAGGAAAGACATCTAACCAAGTCTAGGAATTAAGACATCAGTTGAGGGTCAGAGATCTGAAATAAGAGTAGGTATAGAGGAGATGATAAGGCTGCCAGGACATCATGTTCTTCTTCCACTTACTTCACTTGCTCCTCCATGTTGGCCTTCTTTGTTGATTATTATCTTCTTTCCTACCTCAATACTTGAGTGCCTCAGGACTCTATCCTTATAGTTTTATTAATTTTCTTTCATTTGATAATCTTATCTAACTTCAGAAAACAGGGAAGGAGGCTTACCAAACAAATTCTCCTTTTAGGAACATTAGGATATTTTATCCTGCTGACTTCATGTTTAATTAGCTACATATTTCATCTTTTCCAAAATAAACTCTTTTTGTAACTTCTTAAGATACTAATGGATAGCTTCCAAGTGTATACTTATATCCTTGTTTATAATTAAGTTAGTATTCATGCTCTGAAGACAGAAGGGATCAAATTATTTAAGAAAGATTTGGATATAGCATAAAATATGGGTCAAGGAGATGAGAGATTAAATGTAGTATTGATTGAGTCTGAAAAAGGAGAATGATTTTATTTTACATGAGATACAGGGAATGCTGTTTTGGTAATTGACATTGAAGTCTTCGGCTACATGCATGGATGTACTTATAGAAAGCATTGTTGACAAGACTAATCTGGTCATTGGATCAGGATACACTATCTTCCCTGGATTTGCAGAAAAGAAGTTCACACCTTATGGCTAGAGTGTTGCTGTAAGAAAGAGTATTTAATTAAATGTGGAGGGTGATCAAGTAAACCAAATACAAGTCGAGTATCCCTGAAACCAGAAGTGTTTCAGATTTCAGAGATTTTGATCTTGGAATATTTGGATAGGCTTTACCAGTTTAACATCTATAATCTGAAAATACAGAACCTAAAATGCTCTGAAATCCAAAATTAATTTCAAAACATTTCAGATTTCAGATTTTTGGATTAGAGTTGCTCAACCTGAATCACCAAAAGGCCTAATCTTTTGGTCATATAAATGTGACCAATATCTTTTTTATTTGTTAAAAATCTTATTGATTTTCTGAGTTTCTATTGTGGATAATCACAGAATTTTTCATGAAGGTCTTACTGAGGGGATTACAGTTTTTTTAAAATAAAGCATAATTGAGTAAAATAGATTTTTTATTTAGGGCTGGGTAACTCCATGGAAGGAGGCTTGGAGGATATTCACTGTTCCACTGTTATGCAATGAACTATTTATTCTTTTTATGCTGCATATTGTTGTTCAGATTTGCAAGAATTAAGGTTATTTTTGCCTTTTCTAAGCAATCTTAGACTACAGACGATTTCATAACAGTTCTTATATTGGAAAGTCCAAATTAGAGATTATCATCATTGTGTAGATGAGGACAAACCAAAATCTGACTAAATTTAGCATTGTTATAATTGGTAGCAGAAAGCTGAAGCATTTAAAATGTTTTCTTACAGATTCTCAAAAGAGTCTCATGATTCACAGTCCACAAATTTATGGACTAGTGGTTAATATTCACAATCACCTAAAAACTTCTGCATAATTTATAAAAAAAGAAAAAAGAACTTTAAAAAGTGTATGTTTTTAATAAAATTATATAAAAGACTTTTTATGGATTAATGAAACAATTATCAACAATTATCGGTATCATAATTATTGGCAGCATTGCCTATTTGGTTGATTGATGTGCTTATCTATAAAGGACATCAATAACTCACAATGGAAGCAAATTTATCTTAGAACTGAATGGCAACAATACCAGATTGCTCCCCAACCGAGGCACTATTAAAAAAAAAAAAAAAACCCTGCAAAATATTAGAACTAGAAGGGACATATAACACAGTGGTCTTTTTTCAACCTCTATATTTTGCAAATGAAAGAAGAGAGGCTAAAAGAAGTTACCATCCATCCAACTTTTCTCAGTTAGGTAATGAGAGAGCCAAGAATAGAATCTAGTCTCTTAATTCCTGATCTTCCTCTGTCTTCACTGTGGTCATACCTTGCACAGAGAGTATTGATTCAAATGGCATCAAACAGAGAACCAGGAAGCCCTATGTTCTGCCCCGTGGTGGGTCACCATTGCCCATGAGGTCTCCAAGGAAATGAGAAGTATAGAGGACAAAGCAGGGGAATTTATAATAACTCAAAGTAGCCCTAAGACCCGATGTAAAATTCATATAAGCTTGGATGAACCATGTTGTTGAACTATCTGAAGTTTTCAATGTTCAACTATTTTACCTATAAAAATTGTTTCAACCTATTATCAACTTGGTTTCAGGAGCATGAAACTTAAGTCAGTCAAGATACCATCTTTTTTCTATGATGACCCCAAAGCCTAAAACTAAAACTTGGATTTAAAAAAAAAAAACTCCAGTATAGAGAAAGCCCATCCAGAGGAGAATATATCATCCAGATGCAAAGGAAAAATGTGAGGATATTGTTCCCAGACATAGAGCTTAGAAAAGAAAGGACAGGAAATTGATAGCTCATAAGGAGAACAAGATAATGAGACCATGATAATGTAGTTAAATGAGAACATATTTAACAGCTAAATGTTTAATCCATTCCTATTATTGTTTTGATATTTAAATTATCCAAATTTGGCCAATGATAGCCCATTTAAACTGTATCCTGAATCTTTTTCATATGATCCCACCATTCTTTGAGCATTTTCCCACCTCCTAGTGCAATGAGATTTCCAGACTCATTTTATCCTTTCCTTCTCCCAGTCTTAGAGTCAGCCTTTTCTCCATGAAGCCCTGTTTCTTGTTAAAGAAAAATGGTAGCCATTCTGTTCTGAGATTGATGATCATAGAGTAGGAAGTTCCTACTTTTATAGGTGGGTTTTTAAGCTGATGTAGAATACATCTAGCTTGGTGCCTTTTAGCAGTGTTTAGATCAATGCTGAGCAAAACAAAAAAAGAAATTGGAAAGTTAAATAACTTAATGAGCATAACAATGCTGTTGTGAACACAATTGTATGAGATAGTTGTTTTCTGACAAGATAGTGTGAAAAGTGTCAGAATAAGGGAGTCTTAATTCCCAAATTGCTAGAGAAGTTCAGCAATACCAGATAAAACATTGGAAACAGAGTACATCCGAGATCTAGTCCACCTCCTTCAAGTGAGTTTGAAGAGTGTTATTTTAAGACACTTTCTGGTTATTGTATATCTTTGTCCTTTTTCTATCTTGTTTCGTGTTTTTTCCTCAAGTCTTTATTCCATGACGTTTAGAGTATTTTCAGTTGTGTTAATTCTGCTTGAGTTGATTCTGATATTCTTAAAATCTTATTAATGTTTTTATTTATTTTCATTTTCTCTTATTGGCACAATTTTTTCTCTTTCTCTTTTTCTAATCTTTATTCCTTTTTTCTTTCTTTCTACTCCCCCTCCCCAACCTCCCCCTCTCTCCTTTCTCTCCTCTATAGTATTATATTTTTCTTTGTGCTTCTTTGTCTGAGAGAACATATTTTTTGTAATGTCTTTGGGACTGTGGGAATTATTTATTTGAGCCTTTATCTGTTTTTTCTGGATAATGATATTTTATTGTAAGCTCTTCTACTGCGTCACCCTCTGTATTAACCAGAGTTTATACTGTTTCCTTTCTGATTTTTATTTATTATTTTATTGTGATAAAATATACATAAGACAAAACTTGACAATTTTAACAATTTTGAAAAGTATAATTCTATGACTTAGGTACATTGACAATGTTGTACAACCATCACCACTATCTATTTCCAAAAATCTTAAAGTATCCTGAACTGAAACTCTGTATCCTTTACACAATAACTTCTTATTCTGCTTCTTTATCCCCATCTCCGATGCCTCCACGAATTTGCCTATTTCAGGTGCCATATGTGAGTGGCATCATACAAGATTTGTGTTTTTGTCTCTGGCTTATTTCATTTGGTATAATGTTCTTAAGATTTATCCATATTGCTTCATTCATCATAATTTTATTCCTTTTTATGCCTGGATAATTTTTCATTATATATATATATATACAGTCATGTGCTGCTTAATGATGGAATGGATGCATTCTTAGAAATGCATTGTTAGCAAATTTATCATGTTACACACATCAGAGTGTACTTACATCAATAAAGATAACTATTATATCACTAGATGATGTAATCTTATGGAACTTTATAGTTTATATGGTCTGTCATTGACTGAAAAGTTTTATGATGCTCATGAATGTATAAACCACATTTTGTTTATCATTCATCCATTATACTTGAATTGTTTTTATCTTTTGTCTTTTGTGAATAATACTGTGTTGTATCTCTCTGTACAGAGTGGCTATGAAATTTAACCCTGCCCTGTCCTTATGGGACTTCAGAATAATTGGTCATGGATGTTTACACTGTGTCTTGCAGGGGATACTCTTTTAACCCGGTGGACCATCTAATGTCTAAGAGCCTGACAAGATGTCTCTCTCATAGGAAGCTTGTGTTTATTTGAAGATACCTTTTTGGTTCTTTTCTGACCCATATGCTGTTGATTTCTGACAAAATAGCCACTGTATTGAAGATTCTTCATGGGGATGAGATTAATTTCAGGTGGGCAACTTGGTGAGACACCCAAGGAAGCATAATAAAAACATGAAGTACAAGCAGTTTTTACACAGGTACACAAGAGAAGAGAGATACTGATGAGGGCTGATGGTACTGTCACAGGGTGCCTGAGATAGACCTAGGGTTCTAAAACATTTATTGGGGTCCTGGGAATTATCGAAGAAGGCTTGCAATTGGGAGTTATGTTTGTTGGGTATAGAGCATGCAGATATGCATTCTATGGTGTCATACTGTGATTGAAAGTGGACTTTGCAGCCTTCTGCTAATCTCTGTATTTTCTACATGGGGTATGGGACCAGTGGGGTGAATCAAGTAGATTGTATTTACCTGTTACATAGGGAGGTGATCATCAGAAGACAGTTATATAAGACTGATACCTAGACTGACCACATGGGGGAACTGAGAAAAGGTAGAAAGCCTGGTTTAAGAAAGTTAAGCCTATATGAATAATGAAGCAATATAAAATTATAGGCATTCACTCTATGCTGCATAAACATTGGTATATAAGCATCTGCTTTGATGTCTGCTTGGGTATATGCCTAGGAGGAGAATTCTTGGCTCGTATGGTAATTCTATGTTTAAATTTTTAAGAAAGTGCCAAACTGTTTTCAAAAATGGCCACGCCATTTTACATTTCCACCAACAACACAAAGTGGTCTACTTCTCTACCTCTTCAACAGTACTTGTTATTTTCTATTTTAAAAAAAGATAGCCATCTTAATGAGTGTTTATTTTATGAAAAATCATGTGGACAGCTGTAGGAGAAATAGGTTAAAACAGTCAACTTCTTAATTTCAAAATCATGTGAAGCCCAGATTCTTGGGACATATTATAATTTGGCGTTTTGACTTCCTCCTTCATCACACTCTAGTTTTGACTGTCTTCATTGACTAGTGCCACCGAGGTACATCAACAAAGGTAACATGTCTCTAAGTCTCTTGTCAATCTGGGGTCACACTGTGTTCCTACAGGAAAATTCATTTGTTTCCTTTTAACTTCCCATCCCTAAATTGAGTTTTTCAGCAAATAAGTCACCATTTCTGGGATGGAACAATGCTTCTTACTGAGTTCTTGAAATAGTTCTTGAAATAACATCTCTCAGTCTCTTCCTTCATTTTGGTGCAACTGAAATTAAGTGTTGGTCTTCTGTTTTATTCTTTTTCTCTTAGTGATCTCATCCATTCTCATTGCTCAATATATTCTCTCATGTCAACACCCAAATTAAATCTCCAGTGCAAATATCTTGCCTCAATTTTAGACTTACGTGTGCATCTGCCTCTTCAAAATATCTTCATGGAGTTTGATAAACATTTTAGACTCAATACATCTAAAACTTAACTACTAAATCCACCCACTACCACCACCACTGTTTAACCTGCTGTATCTATGCCAGTTGGTAGTAATTGCATCCTTCCAGTCCAGATCAAAATCATTAATCATTGTAGACTTCCTTCTCTCTCCTGTATATCATATTCAATCTCTTAGGGAATCCTGTTAATTCTACCCTCAAAATATATCCAGAACCTAACCACCTCATTGCATTGTTATCACCCTGGTCTGAGTCACCATCATTGAGTATTAATAGTCTTCTAACTAGTCTTCCTGTTTTTCATTCTTGGGCCTAGTATGCTCTTCTCAATACAGCAGCCAGAAATCTCTCTTAAAATTTAAGGAAGATAGTGTTAATCTTGCTCAATACCCTGCAATAGCTCCTTATTCCATTCAGAATAAAATCTAAAGATCTAAAAGAACTACATGATCTATTTACCTTTTTCACTGTTCTTGATCGGGACAGGCACACTCCCACTGTTAAACCCTTCCTAGACTGTTATCTTGCCTATATTGTTATCTTCCTATATCTATGTAACAACTTCCTCATCTTCTCTATGTCTTTGTTGAAATATTATATAAAATCCTGCATGATATAGCCCTTCTTGGCCTCTTTCTCCTCAAACACCATCACCCTTCGTCTTGCTCATTCTTCTACATTTTGTCCCTCTTGTTCTTCCTTCAACAGATTTGGAACATGCCACCCCGTGGCCTTGATATGGGTTGTTTCTTTTTCTGAAAGCAGACTTAACCTATCCATCTCCATGACTAACTCTCATCTTCTTTAAATTTTTGCTCAAATATCAACTTTATACTTAAAGGAGGTTAAGAAAATCATTATTTTAAAATAAACAAAAAAGTTAATTCAATATTTGTGACAATAATGTGAGAATAAACTACCACAATTGCAAAGAATTCCTAATAGGACCAAATGGAGACAGATTTAGCCATGATGTGGAAGCAGAAATATGACAATTTGGCAGTAGACTGAAAACATCATGAATGATACTGAGATCATCTTCTTAGGAACAAATGAGGAGAAATGCTGGCTTTGGCAATGATAGAGAATTTGACAGTCAGATGGTTTATTTTTTGAAAGAAATGGTATCTCTGCATCAATAACTAGAATGTTTTAGCTCTCATGAAAAATTTTGAAAAGAGTAAAATATTCGTTCATTTCTAATTCCCTTGCTATAGTTTGTCGGTTAATGTCTTTGCTCTTGGGCAAAACATGGCAAGTATTCTTTTTGTCTCTTTTTTCAATGGTTATATTTCTCCTTTGCTGATAAAAATACATCTTGAATTTTCCCATATAAGCCCAAGACATAAAAATAATTATACATCTCCAGAACTGTGAGAAATAATATTCTGTTTATTGAATTGTGACTGTTTAGTTCATAAGCCTCCCCCCAAATTATATTATTTTGTTACAGCAGCCTGAATGGACTGAGAGCAGGATCCTATAAATATGGTTAATTCAAGTAGACATTCTTGTCCTAATCCAAATCCTACTTTCAAATTAACTTTGATAATATAACATATACCTATAATGTTTGCCTTAAGGAATACATTCTAAAAATCCCATAATATTACAGATAATATATTATTCCATTTATATAGAGTAAAATTTGTGTGTGTGTGTGTGTGTGTGTGTGTGTGAGAGAGAGAGAGAGAGAGAGAGAGAGAGAGAGAGAGAGAGAGAGAGAAGTGGGGGGAGAAAAATATAAGTTTTTGAGGTAAATTATAAGAAGGCAAGAGGTTGACAAACAAAATTCAGGATGAAGAAGTAAGGGAAGAGAATGGGATCAAAGAAGGACATGAGGGGAAATTTTACCTAATTGACTCAAATATTCTTAAACTGAGGGGTAGGTAGAAAGCTAGTGTATCACAATGAATTAATATTTCCATTTCTAACTTTTATCTATTAATCAACTAATGAATCAATTGTTTGAAATTCTGAGATTATCTAATTATTAGAGGCCTAGAATGTGAAAAGGATCCAGCAGAGGAAATTGTGAAATGTGCTGTCAAGGAAGTAGAAGGACCAATTTAAGTACACATGTGTTTCAAGAAGGAGGGAATGGTAAGTTCCTTCAGGCCTTGCTGATTAATCTTGTCACATGGCAATAAGAATTTTCACTGAATTTGATAATGTTGAGGTGACCCTGACCAGAGCAGTGTTGTCATGGTGATAAGTGATGGAAGTTTTACTATGATTCCAAGGAACTGGAGGAGATAAAAGAGGGAGACAGCAAGTAGAAACAAATCTTTCCAGAGTTTTTGTAATAAATAGGGCCTGGGAAGGTTTTTTTAAGATGAGAAAAATAACATGTCTGCATAGCTATGGAATGACCTCATAGAGAAGGAAAATTATGATGGAGGAGAGAAATGAATATTTTCTTTAGGGAAGCCCTTAAATAGTCAAAAGCATGTGAGATCCAGTGAATAGGAAGTGAATTATATCAGAACAGTTTGTTTATTGTAAAAGGAATGAAAGATCTACCAAGACACTTCCATAAACAAAAGATGAAAACCTGGGATGAGGCAAAAGTTAGAACTTGGGATGTCTCAAAAAATTACAATTTGGGGCTATTTCTTTTATTTTTTGTTTTTTAGTTTTACATTAGAGTCAGGTGGTATTTCAGTGTAGTTGAGGTTTGGAGCACTTATAAGCAAACTACAACATTCTAATAATTGGCAGTGATTTCCCAGACTTTATGTTAATGATTCTATGCTGTAAATTATATTTTTCCTCCTATTTCTCCCTAAACTATTATAACCTGAATAGAAGAATGACTATCTGTAGTAGAAGAGTAACTCTAGATGATGGAACTGTTCGTCAAGTCTTATTCAGTTCCTATCCGGGCATGTTTGGATCCATGTCCTCTTCAGAAGCAATCACTATTAGTTATTTAGTTATGTAGGCTATTGTAAAACTACAATAAAGCAAATTGAACCTTGACATTATTGAATTATTCTGATCTATGTGAATAGTCAGAGCAGATATTGAGGACTGAAATTCAGTTTATCTGTGACATGAATTCGGATATAATTTTAACTAAAAATTTTAATCTGAGGAGACAGGAAGATGGTTGAATAGAGGTGTTGCTTCCCTGTTGTCTCCATTATGGGAAACCAAGAAAAACAAACAGGCAGCTTTTCCACAAGGTAGGTAAATTAACAAAAATTAGGGGGTTCTTACTGGAATTTAATACTGGATACTCAAAACAGACTGGGGAGGCAGGTGATTGAATATAATACAAAAAAATAAGGAGGAAATCCCCAGTGTGACAGCCATGGTAGAGGCTGGGTGTACGAGCTAGAACATTCCCTCCATGAACACAGTAAAGCATAAAGGGAATTAAAGGAACCCCCATCCTTGGGAGGACTGAGGCATGTCAGGGTATAGAGATCAGAATCACTGTCAACTGAAACAGTTAGGTGCACTGCACAATATTCTTGTATGGGAAAGAAGCCTCCATCTCTCCCTGCATGCAGAAGACAGTGAAATAAACAATTTTGCAGCCATAGTGCTGAGTCCAGCACCTTGAGAAGTCAATTTCTGGAAGACCCAAGTCTGGCTCAAAAAACAAGCTGGACAAATCCACATTTCATGATAGAGAATGTACTTAAGTAACCAGAAGAAAATCAATATGGAGAGAAGTTTACACAGGGGAATACTGTGTAATTACAGGAAACCCACATGGCTTCCCCCATCACCCTCCAATTCACTTCTTGTAGGACTGGCTGGAAGACAGGTGCCAGCCTGGGAATCCAAATGGGCAGGGGTAGGAGAGATTGAGTTTGGAAACTGAATCAGAGACCAGGAATCATGGGGTTAACAGGTGGCTTAGTAGGCTAAGAAGTGGCTCCTACACCACACAAGTAAAATACAAAGACATTCCTGGGGTGCAGTCTTCCAGCATGGACCAGCAATTGCTAGGCCCCAGAGGAGCCCTGATTTAAAAATCTTCAGACCAAATGGAATTTAGCAAAGAGACTGGAGCATACCTAAACCTAAACTCCATCTCCAGGAGTTTTGCCTTCAGGATCAACCCTCTCACCCTAGTAACTCCACACACAGGGTAGAGCAAGCCTCACATTCCAGAAAACCCCACCAGCTGCTGAGAATCTTTTCAGCTCTAGTGGAAACAATTGTTCGACTTTTGTTCAAGATCTTTTTTCTTTCTTTTTTTCTCTCACATTTCTATCATTTTTGAAACCAATTATTTTTTCATGTTTCAATTTATTGAGGACTAGGATGTATGACTAGTATATTTCAGTTTTGTCTTGTATTTTTACTTTTTTCTATTTTAATTTTTTTTTAATTTTTACTTTGTATCTATTTTTTCTCACACTTATATTTCCTTCAATTTTCTTTCTCTTTTCTCCAGCTAAAAACCAACTTCTATTATTCCCTCTTTCTTTTTATCTTTTTATTTTTTATTTTTATTGGTTATTCAAAACATTACAAAACTCTTGACATATCATATTTCATACATTCGATTCAAGTGGGTTATGAACTCCCATTACAAATTGCAGAATCACATCAATTACACATCCACATTTTTACATAATGCCATATTAGTAACTGTTGTATTCTGCTACCTTTCCTATCCTCTACTATCCCCCTCCCCTCCCCTCCCATCTTCTCTCTCTACCCCATCTACTGTAATTTGATTCTTTCTATTGTTTTTTTTTCCCTTCCCCCTCAAATTCTCTTATATGTAATTTTGTATATCAATGAGGGTCTCCTTCCATTTCCATGCAATTTCCCTTTTCTCTCCCTTTCCCTCCCACCTCATGTCTCTGTTTAAAGTTGATCTTTTCCTCCTGCTCTTCCTCCCTGCTCTGTTCTTAGTTGTTCTCATTATATCAAAGAAGACATTTGGCATTTATTTTTTAGGGATTGGCTAGCTTCACTTAGCATAATCTGCTCTAATGCCATCCATTTCCCTGCAAATGCCATGATTTTGTCATTTTTTAGTGCTGCATAATACTCCATGGTGTATAAATGCCACATTTTTTTTTATCCATACATCTATTGAAGGGCATCTGGGTTGGTTCCACAGTCTAGCTATTGTGAATTGTGCTGGTATGAACATCGATGTGGCAGTATCTCTGTAGTACAGTCTTTTAAAGTCTTCAGGGAATAGTCCAAGAAGGGCAATAGCTGGGTCAGATGGCGGTTCCATTCCCAGCGTAGATCGGGGCCAACTTTTTCTTCTATCTGACGCAGAGTCTCTGATTTGATATCAAGCTCCTTGATCCATTTTGAGTTAACATTTGTGCATGGCGAGAGACAGGAGTACTTGGGGGTAGTGAAGGGCTTAGGTGGACTATAGACCTATTCGTAGTATTCATCTATTTGCATTTAGTAAGTTATATGTAATCTGGGTGTTCATGCTTAAGAGGAAAGATGGGGAAAAGGTAAGGACTCAAACCAAGAAAGAGAGAGGGAGAGAAGAAATAAAGAGAAAAGAATAGAAAAGAAATGATAAAATAATAATAATAATAAAGTGCAGTAAAATAAAAATTACAATTAAAAAAATTACAATTGAAAAAAAAATAATTAACAAAAAAATTTAAAATTAAAAAATTAAAGAATTCAAAAAATGAGAACAGAAAAAAATAAAGGGCACTGTTAGGCTTCTATTTTCTTCACTTCCAGTAGGTGGTGTGTACCCCCCCCACCCCCCACCCCCCACCCCCCCCACCCCCCCCCACCCCCCACCCCCCCCCCCCCCCCCCCCCGCCAAGATTTTGCCCTCTGGCTGTAGGATATAGTCCGTGGGAGGCTGCTCCCTCCTCCCACCCCTGGTGTCTCTCAAAAACCTGTTAGCTTAGGTTTATTCCTGGCTTCTCGTCCCCTGGCTTCTCCTGCTAGCCAGTCCTTCCCCAGTGTGATGCCTCTAGGCAGTTCAAACTGTACTCTGGGCCTGCAGTTTGCTGGGTGTGGAGGGTGGCTATTGGGAACCGGCACCTTATTGTTTTGATTTTTTCTGTTTGCTCCTCCCCCAGAGCTGGCAAGACAGGTTTCGTTTTCGCAGCTGATGGGAGGGGGAGTTGGAGTTGGAGGTCAGGTGCCTTTACCTTTCCCCATGTCTCTATGCAGGCTCCTTCTGATAATCCCTCCCCTGGAAAGCCGGGGAGACATTTTATGCTAATTCCCCGCTGTATGGGAGATGGGCTGAATAACACACACCTGTTTTATTGTTGCAATCTGTTGGAAACTGGCGATGGTGACGTCAGCTCTCCAAGATGGTGGCAGCTGGCTTCCTTGGTGGACTGTCCTGTGTGGGGGACAGGACTGGACTGCTTCCTTCCCCGTCTCAAACCCCGAACTCAGCCCAGAGCTCAATGAGGGCACAGCCGGCAGGACTCCACAGAATCCGCAGCGTGGTTTCTCTCTGCTTGCTGGCTGCTTCTTGGCGTGCCCCACCGTCTATCTATTATTCCCTCTTTCACTCTTCCTTTTTGACTTCTATTTTCTCTCCTCCTTCCTCATAAACATCAAATCCAATACCACTTCTGTTCTTTGTCCATCATTTGATATTATAAACTCTTTTTCAAACTTATTGTTTTTATTGTAGATAATAACTGAACATATTATTTTTGTTTATTGCAACAAATCTGAGGACACCTTAGTGGGAGCTATTGGTTTAAAGCTGTATATTTTTTGCATTGGTTGTTGTTATTACTTGTCTTCCCCTTAATGGCCAGGTACTGGAAACATCCAGGGACACAATAAGTCTACATGGTAGAAACTGTACTGCCTTGGATGCACATGGCTAGATGGGTAGAAACACAACATGAATAAGCAAGGGAACAAATCACCCCAAACAAACCAAGATTCTCCAATAATCAAATCCATTGATATCACAGTGGAAGACATGTCAGAGAAGGAGTTTACAATGAAACATAGTAAAACTGATCTGTGACATAAAGGATGATGTAAGGACTGAGATCAGAGATAATTCAGGAGGTGAAAGAGCACTTCAATAAAGAGAGAGATTCAGAAGAGAAATCAAGCAAAAATTCTTTAAATGAAGGAATCAATAAACCAAATTTAAAAATCCAATGGAAAACATGAACAATAGTCTAGACTGCTTGGAAGACAGAGTTTCAGTCAATGATGACAAAATATGTAATCTTGAAAGTAAAGTTTACCATGGAAAGAATATATTAAGAGACCATGAATAGAACTTCCAAGAAATAATCTTCTCCATGAAAAGATCAAATTTAAGATTTATCAGGATGGATGAAGGCACAGAGATACAAATGAAAAAATGCATAGTTTATTCAGAGAAATAATATCAGAAAATTTTCCAAATCTAAAGAATGAAATGGAAAATTAAATGCAGGGGGCCAACAGGACCCCAAATATTCAAAATTATAACATATTCACATCAAGAAAAATACTTAAAATAAAGAATAAGCATAGAATATTAAAGGCTGCCAGAAAAAAATGTGAGATTATAGTAGAGGGAAACCAATTCAGATCTCAACTGATTTCTCAACATGGACCCTCAAAGCAGGGAGGACTTGGAATAATATACACCAAGCTCTGAAAAAAAAATGGATGCAAACCAAGAATACTATACCTAGCAAAATTAAGCTTCATATTTAAAGGTGAAATAAACCCTTCCATGATAAAGTTAAGAAAATTCACAACTAGAAAGCCTGTACTACAGAACATTCTTAGCAAAACATTCTATGAAGATGAAATAAAAATAAAAATGAAAACCAGAAAATGGAGGAAATACAATAGACGAATATTCAATCAAAGGAGGAAATAATTCAACTTAAAATAAAAAATAAACCAAAAAGACTGGGAATAAAAATTAGACCTCAGTAATAATTGTGAACATAAATGGCCCAAATCAATCAAAAGACACAGACTGGCAAGTTGGATTCAAAAACAAGACCCAACAATATGCTGTCTCCATGAGACTCACCTCATAGGCAAAAAACATTCACAGATTGAAGGTGAAAGGATGGGAAAAAACATTGTTCACATGGATCTCAAAACAAGCAGGGGTTTCTATCCACATATCAGATAAAGTAGACTTCAAGCCAATGTTAATCATAAGGGTCAACAAAGGGCATTTCATTTTGGCTTAAAGGAATTACATATCAACAAGACATAACAACTGTAAATATTAGTGCCCCAAACAATGTAGCACCTATGTGCATCAAATAAACTTCTCAAGTTCAAGAATCAAATAGATCACAATACAATAATAAAGGGTGGCTTTAACACACCTCTTTCACCACTGGATAGATACCCCAAACAAAAACTAAACAAAGAAACTATAGAACTAGATAACACAATCAATACTTTAGATTTAACAGACATAAATGGAATATTTTCGTTTATCAAAGATTCAATACACTTTCTTCTCAGCAGCACATGGATCCTTCTCTAAATTAGACCATATCTTATGCCACAAAGCAAATCTTAGCAAATACCAAAAATAGGTATAATACCTTGCTTTCTATTAGATTATAATGGGGTTAAATTAGAAATCAATGATAAAATAAAAAATAGAAGCTACTCTTAATACTTGGAGACTAAATAATATGCTATTAAGTGATGAATGGATAGCAAAAGAAATCAGGGTTGAAATAAAAAATACTTAAAATTTAATGAGAATAATGACACAACATATCAAAATTTCTGAGACAACTATGAAGGCAGTGCTAAGAGAAAAGTTTATTGCATTTAAATCATTCATTAAAAGAATAGAAAAACAATGAATAAATGACCTAATATTATATCTCAAAGCCCTAGAAAAAGAACAAATCAACACCAAAAGCAGTAGAAGACAGGAAATAATTAAAATCACAACTGGAATCAATGAAATTTAAATAAAAGAAACAATTCAAAAAATTGACAAAAGAGAATGTTGATTCTTTGAAAAAATAAATAAAATAGATAAACTCTTAGCCAAGCTAATGAAGAGAAAGAGACACTACTCAAATGACTAAAATCCATGATAAAAACGTGAAATATCTTGATACACACTACTGAAGTACATATGATAATCAGAAACTATTTTGAAAATTTATACTCCAATAAAATAGAAAATCTTGATGACATCAACAAATTTTTAGAGACATATGACCTACCCATATGGGATCAGCAGGACATACACAATTTAAACAGGTGAAATTGAATGAAATGAAATTGAAGAAACCATCAGTAGCCTACCAACTAAGAAAAACTCAGGACCAGATGGATTCTCAGCCATGTTCTACAATACCTTCAAACAATATTTAACACCAATACTCCTCAAATTATTACATGAAATAGAAAAGTAGGGAACACTTCCAAACTCATTATATGAAGCCAGTATCATCTGATACCAAAACCAGATAAACACACATCAAGAAAAGAAAACTCCAGACCAATATCCTAGGTGAACATAGATGCAAAAATTCTCAATAAAATTCTGGCAAATTGCATCAAAAACATATTAAAAATGTAGTGCACCATGAACAAGTGGAGTTCATACCAAGGATGCAAGGTTGGTTTAACATACAGAAATCAATAAACATAATTCATCATATCAGAAGATCTAAGGAAAAGAATCCTATGATTATCTGAATAGATGCAGAAAAAGCACTTGACAAAATACAATACCTCTTTATGTTCATAACACTAAAAAAACCAGGGATAGTAGGAACATACCTCAACATTGTAAAAGCTATATATGGTAAACCCAAGGCCAACATCATTCTAAATGGAGAAAAAAATGAAAACTTTCTTTCTAAAAACTGGAACAAGACAAGGATACCCTCTTTTACCCTTTCTATTCAACATAATCCTGGAAACAGTATCCAGGGCAATTAGAAGAAAGAAATTAAAGAGATATAAATAGGAAATATATATAGGAAATAGCTCAAACTATCCCTATTTTCTTATGACATGATTATATATTGAAAAACCAAACAAAAAACCACTACACCAGAATACTTCTAGAACTCATAAATATATTCAGAAAAATATCAGAATATAAAATTAACACCCATAACTTAATTGCATTCCTATACATCAATGATGAATCAATTGAAAGAGAAATTAGGAAAACTATCCCATGTACAATAGCACCCCCCTCCCCAAATAAAATATTTGGGAATCAAAATAACAAAAGAGATTGAAAAACCTTTTACAATGAAAACTACAGAACACTAAAAAAAGAAATTGAAGAAGACCTCGGAATATGGAAAGATCTCCCATGTTCTTGGATAGGCAGAATTAATATTGTCAAAATGGCCTTACTACCAAAAGCACTATATAGATTTAATGCAATTCCTATTAAGGCTCTAATGATGTTCTTCATAGAAATTAAAAAATCAGTCATAAAATTCATTTAAAATATAAGAGATAGCCAAAGCCATCCTCGTGGAGAAGAGTGAAGCAACAGACATCACAATACCAGACCTTAAATTATACTGTAGACCTAAAGTAACAAAAATGGCATGTATTGGCACCAAAGCAGACATGAAGATCAATGGTTCAGACTATAAGACACAGAGACAAACTCACATAAATACAGTTATTTCATATTAGACAAAGGTGCTATAAACTTACATTGGGGTACAAAGATAGCTTCTTCAACAAATGGTGCCAGGATAACTGTAAATCCATATATAGCAAAATGAAATTAGACCCCTATCTCTCATATTGCACAAAACTCAAAGTGGATCAAGGACCCAGGCATTAGACCAGAGTCCCTACACCTACTAGAAAAAAAAGTAGGCCCAAATCTCCATCATGTCAGCTTAGAAACCAAATTCCTCAACAGTACTCCTAAAGTAAAAGAAGTAAAACACGAATCAATAAATGAGATGGTGTCAAACTAAAAAAGCTTTTTCACAGTAAAGGAGACGATCAAGAATGTGAAGAGAGAGCCTACAAAATGGGAGAAAATCTTTGCCACCTGCACCTCAGAGCATTAATCTCTAGGATATATAAATAACTCACAAAACTTAACACTCACTCCCCACATAACACATCCCCCAAAAGCAAATAATCTAATCATTAAATGGACAAAGGAACAGAACAGACACTTCACAGAAGAAGAAATATGAATGGTCAATAAAAATATGAAAAAAATGTTCAACATTCCTAGCAATTAGATAAATGCAAATTAAAACTACACTGAGATTCCATCTCACTCCAATCAGAATGGCAATTATCAAGAATACAAGAAACAATAAGTGTTGGTGAGGACGTGGGGAAAAAAGGTACATTGCTGATGAGACTGCAAATTGGAGCAACCCCTCTGGAAGTCAGTATGGAGATTCATCAGAAAACTTGGAATGGAACCACCATTTGACCCAGTTATGTCACTCCTTGGTATATATCCAAAGGACTTGAAATCAGCATTATAAAGACATGCAGCCACATCAATGTTATAGCAGCTCAATTCACAATAACTAAGATATGGAACTAACCTAGGTGCCCTTCAACAGAAGAATGGATAAAGAAAATGTACATAGCTGGGCAGGGGGTCACACGCCTGTAATCCTCACCTCCTTGGGAGGCTGAGGCAGGAAGATTATGAGTTCAAAGCCAGCCTCAGCAATGGTGAGGTACTAAGCAACTCAGTGAGACTCTGTCTCTAAATAAAATATAAAAATAAATGAAGAAAATATAGATATATACAATGGAATATTACTCAGCCATAAAGAAGAATAAAATTATGGAATTTGCCAGTAAATGGATGGAGCTGGAGAATATCATGCTAAGTGAAACAAGCCAGTCCCCCCCCAAAAAACAAAGGCCGAATGTTTGTGCTGATATATGAATGCTAATTCACAATAAGGGATGGGAGTAAGGAAGAGTAGAAGTTCATTGGATTAGACAAAGGGAAATGGAGGGAAGGGAAAGGAATGCAGATAGGAATAGGAAAGTAGAATGAATGAGACATTACTGTCCTATGTGCATATATGATTACACAACCAATGTAATTCTACATTGTGTACAACCAGAACAATGAGAAGCTATATTTCATATATGTATAATATGTCAAAATACATTCTACTATTATGTATAACTAATAAGGACAACTAAATATTTAACTTGTGGAAATGGATTAAATAATATCCCAGTCTCTGTGGTTGCTCTTGATATTACTGGGCAGTACTAGATATTTTTTTTCCTTTGGTTGACCTTTTGCTTTCTTATTTCACTTTCTTTTTCCACTTGTTTAAATAGAATGTTTAAGGTAAAAGTTGAACACCAAAAGTTGGCAAGGCATCCCATTATTAAATAATGTTTAAATGGCTTTTTTTCCCACTCTGTAAACCTTGGTTTTGAGGAAGCGCATTTATCTTTAGGTGTCTTCTCATTTCTTCCTTAAGGAACGTAGATTTTATTTCTTCCTCTTTCTATTTGAGAGAAATGAATCTATGATTCAGTTCTAGAAAAACTCTAATGGTGTCTTTGTAAAAACATTGAAAAATTAAGTCTTGCATTCAATGGGCTGAACTTCGTGGAAGAGAAGGGAGAAAAAAGTGAAGGAAGAAAGAGGTGATCTCCCTATCAACACTGTTAAAAATTTAGAGAGAAAGTATTTCAGAAAAACTAAGTAGTATAATTATGTTTCTCTGCTACAGTGGTAACTGTCTTCTGCTAGATTTTATCTTATGTTTCTCTTATCATTACAAGCAACAACAGAGAAGAATTAGCTTTATGATAATTATGGCTGACATTTATTGGATTTCCATCTAGTAATAACACATTATATATCCTAATTTCATAGTAGGTGTTATTGTCTGTATATCTTGCATCCTCCCAATGTGTATAATTAAGAATTCAATGTTTTTCCAGTTACCTCTAAGTAAGGAATATGTGTCAACAATGCAGAGCATTGATATGATAAAAAGGTTGTTGTCTCATGATGTAAAAGGCTCTGACAGAATCAAATGACTAAATATAGGCTATTAAAACTAGAATTGTTACTTAAAAATTTATGGAAATGTATGAGTAAAATTTACTCAAGCCATTGTTTTCTGAGAAGTTTAAGATACTACTAGTGAACAAAATCTGTTATTAACTGAGCAATCTTGTGTTTAATAGTATAGAGGTTACAAGTGTAGATTGTAAAGATTGATTATAACTGACATTTATTAGCTTAGGTTAGTCGTCAAACCTCCATTTCCTTGTCCATAAATTGGGAATAATAAAACATTATAGGCAATTAAATGATTTTATGTATTTAAAATGCTTAGAATACTGCCTGACACATTTTACAGGTTGTATAAGTGTTAATAAAGTAGCATATCTTAAAGTGGCAGTTCTTCACCCCTAGAAAGCATCAGAATCACCCAGGAGTTTTAGAACCCAGATTTTTCTGGGAATTAGCCCTGAATTTCTGATTCATTAGGTCTGGGACAGATTAGAGAATTTGCTTTCCTTTGAAGTTCCAAAGAGATACTGATGTACATGGTCCATAGTTCTGCAACCACTTTGAAAACCTTTGGCCAAGAGCAACACTTTTCTTATTATGTGTAGAGAAGGAACAGTTGTTTGTTTTATTTGTTTAATTAATTTATTTCAATGTCTCATAGGTCTGGGATCTTTATACTATAAATATAAATTACCAGGATAGTATATTGAAAAAATAAATAAATGGGAATTTTCCATTCATACCTTAGAAAAGGGAAAAAACTCAGAGCAAATGAAGTGAATATGAGCAAAAAGGCTTCATCTTTAGGCTATTCCTTTCTGATACTTAGCAATCTTTTCTTTTTATCCTTTTTTAAAAATAGGGATAAAGATTGAACATATCCATACCTTCCTGGGATTAAAATGTAAATATCTTTGGATGTTATTATTATACCTATCACAGCAATCATCAAAAAAGCGAATTAAGCATATGGTTTAGCTGATTCCCAGTTTAACTAGAGCCACCATAAAGCTCTAGGACATTCTAATAGCCAAAGATACATTTTCAATATAATCTTCCTACAAGATAAAAACAAATAACTCCTGTTTTATAGCACCTATTTTTTATACTTGTTCTTTTTAGTTACTCATGACCATATACTTTGATGTATTTATACAAACATGGAGTACATCTTATTCTAATTAGGATTCCTGTCTTGTGGTTGTACATGATGTGGAGATTCACTGTATTTATATATGTACATAGGAAAGTTAAGTCAGATTCATTTAATTGTTTTTCCTATTCCTTTTCCCTAGCCCTTCCTTTGATTCCCCCTTATCAAATCTACTAAACTTCTTTCTATTCTTCCATTTCCTGTCTTGTTATGTGTTAGCACACATTTATTAGAACATTTGTCTTTGATTTTAGGGATTGGTCCAATAGCTTAGTTATTGTGAATTGAGGTGTTATAAACATTAATGTGGCTGTATCACTGGAATATGAAGTTTTTAAGTCTTTTGGGTATATTTGAAACTATGAAACCAACCTAGGTGTCCTTCAAATGGTGATTCTATTCCAAGTTTTCCGAGGAATCTTCATACTTTCCATAGTGGTTGCACCAAAATGCAGTCCCACCAGCAATGTATGAATGTTCCTTTTCACCACATTCTCACCAACATTATTGTTACTTGTGTTCTTGATAATTTCAGTTCTGACAGGAGTGAGATGAAATTTCAGTGTAATTTTAGTTTGCATTTATTTAATTTCTAGAGATGTTGAACATTTTTCCATATTTTTATCGACCATTTGTATTTCTTCTTTTGTGAAGTTTCTGTTCAGTACTGTTTCCCATTTATTAATTGGGTTATTTGGCTTTTTTTGGTGTGTGTGTATGTGTGTGTGTGTGTGTGTGTGTGTGTGTGTGTTTTAGTTCTTTATATATCCTAGAGATTAATGCTCTATCTGAGGAGCAGGTGGCAAAAATTTTCTCCCATTTTGTAGGCTCTCTCTTTATGTTTTTGATTGTTTCATTTGCTGTGAAGAAGCTTTTTAGTTTGATTATAGTACCTATTTTATGAATCTTCAGAGTCTTGTGATTTTGATTGTATGTGATGTGAAGATTCACTGTAGTATATTTATATATGCTTCAGAGAAATTCTGTCTCTTATATAGGGATTTTTTCCCTAGTTATTTGCCAATTTCATGTAAAAATTAGGAAAAGTTATGTAAAAAAAGACCACTTTCTTCATTGGCTATAAATACCTGGCTCTCAATCCCTTGATGCCAATCATCTGTTAGAATAGCATAGTGACTCTCCCAATGAGGAATGTGCCTATATATTTCTATGTAATTTTTCATATGTCTACCTGACCCAGTTTATTCATAGAAACTACTTCCTGGCCTTTCAGTACATGGTTTGATTTTCTGGCTCTGATATTGAAAGTTTTGACAAGGAAAAGGAAAGCTTCCTTCTTCTTATGCCTAGTTATAACCTCAATTCAAAAGAATAAAGTTGCCTTTAAATTAAGGAAGTCTCTTGTATGGTCCAGTGTAAAATAAATAAATTAATGAACTAATCTAAACATTTTTAAAAACGAATTAAAGAGGAAGTGCGTCATTGTGATTATTTAAAACCTTAAACATTAGAAATAAAAAATAATTATTAAATGGCAGTTTAGGATTATATTACAGTTAGGACTGTTTGCTTGTACCAAGAATGGAAGCCAAAATTCTTTTCTTTTCATAAAAAGAAGTCTGGACATGTAGACCAGTGGTACAGAATAGAAGACACAGAGACCAAACCACATGAATACAGTTATCCATACTAGACAAAGGCGCCAAAAACATACATTGGAGAAAGGATAGCCTCTTCAACAAATGATACTGGAAAAACTGGAAATCCATATATAGCAAAATGAAATTAAACCTCTGTCTCTCACTATGCATAAAACTCAACTCAAAGTAGATCAAAGTCCTAGGAATTAGATCAGAGACCCTGTGCCTCATAGAAGAAAAAGTAGGTCCATATCTTCATCATGTCAGATTAGGCCCCTACTTTCATAACAAGACTCCTAAAGCACAAGAAATAAAGTTAAGAATCAATAAATAAGATGGATTCAAACTGAAAAGCTTCTTCTCAGCAAAGGAAACAATCACTGAGGTGAAGAGAGAACCTACGGTATGAAAGCAAATTTTTACCACACACACATCAGATAGAGCACTAATCTTCAGAATATATAAAGAACTCAAAAGACTTAACATCAAAAACAACAACAACAACAACAAACAAACCAATCAATAAATGGTCTAAGGAACTGAACAGACACTTCTCAGAAGAAGATATATGAGCAATCAGCAAACATAAAAAGAGTGTTCAACATTGTTAGTAATTAGAGAAATGCAAATGAAAACTACTCTAAGATTTCATCTCACCCCAGTCAAGAATGCAAGCAATAATAAGTGTAGAAGAAGATGTGGGGGAAAAGGAACACTCATACATTGCTGGTGGGACTCCAAATTGGTGCAACCACTTTGGAAAGCAATGTGAGATTCCTCAGAAAACTTGGAATGGAACCACTATTTTACCCAGCTATCCCACTCCTCAGTCTCTAACCAAAGGACTTAAAATCAGTATACTATAGTGATATATCTAACCAATGTTTATAGAAACTGAACTCACAATAGCTAAACTGTGCAACCAACCTAGATGTCCATCAATAGATGAATGGATTAAGAAACTGTGGTATATATACACAATGGAATACTTCTCAGCATTAAAAGAGAATAAAATAATGGCATTTGCAGGTAAATGGATTGAGTTGGAGAATATTGTATTAAGCAAAGTAAGCCAATCCCAAAAAACTAAAGGCCAAATATTTTCACTGATTAATGGATGTTGATCTGTGATGGGGTAGGGGGCATGGGAAGAATGGAGGAACTTTGGAATGGGCAAAGGGAATGGTGGGGAGGGGTTATGGTGGTAGGAAAGATGGTGGAATGAGGTGGGCATCATTGCCCTAGGTATATGTATGATTGTACAAATGGTGTATCTCTACACTGTGTACTACCAGAGAACTGAAATGCTGTGCTCCATTTGTGTAAGATGAATTGAAATGCACTCAGCTGTCATGTACAACTAAGTAGAACAAATAAAAATAATAATAATTTTTAAAAGAATAATAGAAAAAATAAAGGAAGTCTGGAAGTGAATTGCCTACTTCACAGTGACAAAAATGTCGAATGACTTCCATTCCCTTTAACCCTCCAACCATCACCCATTTTCCAAGGAAGAGGCAGGAAGAAGGGTCAAAGGTGGAGTGAATACTATACTTCTCTTCCATTTAACTTCATTAGCATTTATTTTTTTTATTGGTTGTTCACAACATTACAAAGCTCATGACATATCATATTTCATACATTAGATTGAAGTGGGTTATGAACTCCCAATTTTACCCCAAATGCAGATTGCAGAATCACGTTGGTTACACATCCACAATTTTACATAATGCCCAATTAGTAATTGTTGTATTCTGCTACTTTTCCTATCCCCTACTATCCCCCCTCCCCTCCCCTCCCATCTTCTCTCTCTACCCCATCTACTATAATTCATTTCTCTCCTTGTTAATTTTCCCATTCCCCTCACAACCTCTTATATGTAATATTGTATAGCAATGAGGGTCTCCCTTCATTTCCATGCAATTTCCCTTTTCTCTCCCTTTCCCTCCCATCTCATGTCTCTGTTTAATGTTAATCTTTTCTTCCTGCTCTTCCTCCCTGCTCTGTTCATAGTTGCTCTCATTATATCAAAGAAGACATTTGGTATTTGTTTTTTAGGGATTGACTAGCTTCACTAAGCATAATCTGCTCTAGTGCCATCCATTTCCCTGCAAATTCTATGATTTTGTCATTTTTTATTGCTGCATAGTACTCCATTGTGTATAGATGCCACATTTTTTTTATCCATTCATCTATTGAAGGGCATCTGGGTTGGTTCCACAGTCTAGCTATTGTGAATTGTGCTGCTATGAACATCGATGTGGCAGCATCCCTGTAGCATGCTCTTTTAAGGTCTTCAGGGAATAGTCCGAGAAGGGCAATAGCAGGGTCAAATGGTGGTTCCATTCCCAGCTTTCCCAGGAATCTCCAAACTGCTTTCCAAATTGGCCGCACCAATTTGCAGTCCCACCAGCAATGTACAAGAGTACCCTTTTCTCCACATCCTCGCCAGCACTTGTTGTTGTTTGACTTCATAGTGGCTGCCAATCTTACTGGAGTGAGATGGTATCTTAGGGTGGTTTTGATTTGCATTTCTCTGACTGCTAGAGATGGTGAGCATTTTTTCATGTACTTGTTGATTGATTGTATATCCTCCTCTGAGAAGTGTCTGTTCAGGTCCTTGGCCCCTTTGTTGATTGGGTTATTTGCTATCTTATTGTCTAATTTTTTGAGTTCTTTGTATACTCTGGATATTAGGGCTCTATCTGAAGTGTGAGGAGTAAAAATTTGTTCCCAGGATGTAGGCTCCCTATTTACCTCTCTTATTGTTTCTCTTGCTGAGAAAAAACTTTTTAGTTTAAGTAAGTCCCATTTGTTGATTCTTGTTATTAACTCTTGTGCTATGGGTGTCCTATTAAGGAATTTGGAGCCTGACCCCACAATATGTAAATCATAGCCAACTTTTTCTTCTATCAGGCAAAGAGTCTCTGATTTGATATCAAGTTCCTTGATCCATTTTGAGTTAACTTTTGTGCATGGCGAGAGAAAGGGATTCAGTTTCATTTTGTTGCATATGGATTTCCAGTTTTCCCAACACCATTTGTTGAAGATGCTATCCTTCCTCCATTGCATGCTTTTAGCCCCTTTATCAAATATAAGATAGTTGTAACTTTGTGGATTAGTCTCTGTGTCCTCTATTCTATACCATTGGTCCACCCGCCTGTTTTGGTACCAGTACCATGCTGTTTTGGTCACTATTGCTCTGTAATATAGTTTGAAATCTGGTATCGCTATACCGCCTGATTCACACTTCCTGCTTAGAATTGCTTTTGCTATTCTGGGTCTTTTATTTTTCCATATGAATTTCATGATTGCTTTATCTATTTCTTCAAGAAATGCCTTTGGGATTTTGATTGGCATTGCATTAAACCTATAGAGAACTTTTGGTAATATCGCCATTTTGATAATGTTAGTTCGGCCTATCCATGAACAGGGTATATTTTTCCATCTTCTAAGGTCTTCTTCTACTTCTCTCTTTAGGGTTCTGTAGTTTTCATTGTATAAATCTTTCACCTCTTTTGTTAGGTTGATTCCCAAGTATTTTATTTTTTTTGAGGATATTGTGAATGGAGTGTTTTTCCTCATTTCCGTTTCAGAAGTTTTGTCGCTGATATACAGAAATGCCTTTGATTTGTGCGTATTGATTTTATATCCTGCCACTTTGCTGAATTCATTTATTAGTTCTAGTAGTTTCTTTGTAGATCCTTTTGGGTCTTCTAGGTATAGAATCATGTCATCTGCAAATAGTGATAATTTAAGTTCTTCTTTTCCTATTGTTATGCCTTTAATTTCCTTTGTCTGTCTAATTGCTCTGGCCAGTGTTTCGAGAACTATATTGAATAGAAGTGGTGATAGAGGGCATCCCTGTCTTGTTCCAGATTTTAGAGGGAATGCCTTTAACTTTTGTCCATTCAGAATGATGCTAGCCTGAGGCTTAGCATAGATAGCTTTTACAATGTCAAGGTAAGTTCCTGTTATCCCTAGTTTTTCTAATGTTTTGAACATAAAGGGGTGCTGTACTTTGTCGAATGCTTTCTCTGCGTCTATCGAGACGATCATATGGTTCTTATCTTTAAGTCTATTGATGTGGTGAATAATATGTATTGATTTATGTATATTGAACCATCCTTGCATCCCAGGGATGAATCCTACTTGATCATGGTGCACAATTTTTTTGATGTGTTTTTGTATTCGATTTGCCAGAATTTTATTGAGGATTTTTGCATCTAGGTTCATTAGAGATATTGGTCTGTAGTTTTCTTTCTTTGAGGTGTCTTTGTCTGGTTTCGGAATCAGGGTGATGTTGGCCTCATAGAATGAATTTGGAAGAGCTCCCTCTTTTTCTATTTCCTGAAATAACTTGAAAAGTATTCATTAGCATTTAATCACAAGGTCACTCCTAGCTTCAAGAGCTACCCGGAAATATCTAGGGATATACACCCACCTGAAAAACTGGGATTTTTTTCATAACAGAGGTGGGAATTATGCATATTATTAGATAACTATCTGCCATACATGTGCTTTTAATTTTTTTCTAATATTTGTATTTCATGTATTTCTATGATACATATGTGTTATCTTTATAAAAAGGAAAAAAAAGATAAAGAAGTTCTATCTCTACCTCTACTTGGCCATTACTTTTGGGGAGGAAAAAAACTAAGGTTGCTGAGGTACTGATTATATAACTCATATTACAGACTTTGTTTCATGAAAAACTGCCTATCATTATTAATTGTATTCTTTATATAGTTCTCCTTTCTTGTTTCTTTCAGTTGCTTGGAAAGAAAGTAATTATGCAATAGATGTGATTCAGGCATAAAAGAAAAGGCTTTATTTAATCTATGAGGCTATTAGATAACTACTAAAGAGGAGCTCACCTAAGATGTATTTTCTTATGTGGTTTTTTCCCCCGCTAGTGACAGCCTAATTCCTTTTAGGGTGCAGTAATGTCAGTGCCTTAAAAACCTGTAGGAGTTATTTTAAGCCATAGTGTAGGCACACTAAGTAGAGTATGCTAAATCTGTGTTTTTAAAAAATGGTTTTACTTGTGCTTCATTCCCCTTGCCATGGGTTTTGTTTTTATTTCAAGATAATATTTTTTTTTTACAAATTGCTAATTTTAATCTATAACAATATGTTTAGAAGAAGGAAAAGAGACTAAACATTTCCTTGTGCGTAAAATCCTGATTAGAAGTGAAAATAGTGGAACAAAACTTTTTCCAGATTATTTTTAAAATGGAAAAGAAACTTCTGCTTACAAGAAATCAGAGCTGTGTGCAGTAGGAGAAGTTGCTAAAGAAATTTAAGAAAGTTTTCCTTCTAAAACTATAGAAATCTCATCTAAACCATGACTAGGACTGACTTTTGGCAAGTGATGGTTTTTATTATATGTGTTCATCTTTCAATTTACATCCAATCTTTTCTTCAACCTGCAAAGGAGGTGGTACTGCCACATTTCACAGGGCCTACAATGATAGGAATTTTAAGAACATTGAGAAGATTTGTATTCTGAGAATTCATGTACAAATTATATTCATAAGTATATAACAGTGAATGAAATATTGAGTTTTCAAAAGAATACAAGAGTTTCATACTAGAATTCCCCTTTGAATAATGATCCATTTTAGCTAACTGCTATCTACCCACTACCCTCTTCATCTGTTGAACTTCTTAATATCTTTAAGGTCTTAGCTTTGAACTTTATGTTCCCTGGAGAAAATTTCCTTGAACTGTGGCTCCCTTTAACACCCTTTCTTTCTACTCCTGTCTCTAACACATGGCTATATATGATCTTGATATATTCACAATGTAACATACCAGTGGAAAAAGGACACATTCTTCAGTGAACGCTGTTGAAACAAGGACCTCTATGTGGAGAAATAAAATCAGATCTTACCACACACAACAAACATTACACATAAATCTGAGCTACAAAATGAAAATTTTAAAAATAAACCATTGCCAGGCATGGTGGCACACACCTGTAATCCCAGTGGCTGGGGAGTCTGAGGCAGAAAGGATTGCAAGTTCAAAGCTAGCCTCAGCAACTTAGTGAGGTCCTAAGCAGCTCAGTGAGACCAGGTCTCCAAATAAAATGCAAAAAGGGGCCGGGGATTTGGCTCAGTGGTTAAGTGCTCCTGAATTCAATCCCTGCTACTAAAAAAAAAAAAAAAAATTAAATTGTTAGTTGAAAATATAAAATACTATCTTTGTGATCTTAAATATATTTTTAAACTAGTATGAGGAAAGAAAAAAACATAAAAGCAAGATTTTATTTTCAAAATTCAAAATTTTAATGTGAATAAATACAAAGTATATCAAAGAAAAATTTTCAGAAGAGGAAACCCAATTGGGCAGTATGTACACAAAGATATGTTCAACCTCAGGTACAAGTAAGGAAATACAAATTTAAGTGGAGATACCATTTCACATGAATGTATCAACTGTGGAGATGTGTGGAAACCTAAAGCAGAATTGGAATTCTCACCTGTGTGTGTATGCAGAGCCATTTTCTAATGAAAATCATCTGTACTTATACTAATTAAAATACATTATACACATATATACATATATGCATACATAAAAGATATATAGCATGCAACTCCAAAATATATACTTTAGAGAAAGACTCAGGGTTTTTTTGTAAATAGATACATTTTATGATGTTCATAGTAATAATTTAGGGGGGATCCTCATGTACCAATAAGGGAAATAAAGTAAATATATGTTCACTTTAGAAATTTTGGAAACCAAAGAAAAGCATGAAGAGCTGAGCTTTGTGATATTTCCCTATTTAAAATATTTTAAAATAATTGAGTTTTAGTAAAAAATAGCATTTACAAAGAGTAAAATCAATAATGATAACAGAAATCTTTGTGTATAGAATTGTAGCTTAAGAGAAAGCCTTATTTTCCATGAGGTATTTAAAACATTATTGATACATAATGCTTTCACATAGAGAGAGGTTGGCAGGACAGGACATGGGGCAAATTTATTGTTGAATCATAAATGCCTTTGTTCCACCAGTGCTGAAGAGCTAAATTTCTAGTGGTCCCCTAACATAGGGCCTCCTTAAGCAGAGTTGCCACAAGAGCCTTGTATTCTGCCTTGTCCTCTCTGGTCTGATTTCAGTATTATTCATTCAATCCCGTCTCCCTTTCTTATGATGAATTACCATTATCTTCTAGTCAAATTTATCTCTGCACCTATCCAATAAGCCCATGCTACTCTCTGTAAATGTTACTCTTAGAAGATAACCTATTCTCTGAAAGAATTATAATTTTTTTAAAGAGTTTGCTGGCTGAATTCACTCTGAAGGACAGTTTGTTAGGGGGGCTTTAAATTTAAAAAAATTAAATTCTTAACCTTTCAGAACATCTGGAGACAACCCTCATTGACTTGATGACAGAGTAGGTCATAGTTTTAATTAGACATTCTTGCAGTGTCTGATGGAGCAGATTTTTTGGTGATCTCATCTGCCATAGACTTTTGTCATCTGTTTTGAGGTATTATTCAATGTTAACCATTTAAACTATTGAATTAAATGTCTGTAATAAAACTTACCATCTGAATCTCAAGGCTGTGAAAATATATATTTTGTGACAATTTAGTCAGATCTGAATCATTTGGAGTCAACAACATAGAAGAGGTAATTTTGTAGTTTTGTGCTTGTGTGCTAAAGTTTTTTTCTTAGAAGTTCATAAATGACTGTCTATGATGTTTACATTAATTGTAAATTACAGCCTATGAGATTTAAATCCTTTAAAATATACCACAAAACAGATATAATTTAACTTTTGTATGTGGTACATATACATAATAGAATATTACTCAGCATTAATAAAATTATGTCATTTGCAGTTTAATGGAGGGAGTTAAGAGAATATCATGCTAAGCGAATTAAGCCATTCCTAAAAACCAATTGTTCTCTCTCATAAGTAGATGCTGATCCATAATGGGGAGGGGGAATGCATGGGGAAATGGAGGAACTTTGGGCAAAGTGGGGGAGGGGAGGGAGGGTACATGGGGGCAGGAAAGATGGAGGAATGAGATGGACATCATTACCCTAGGTACATGTATGACTGCACATATGATGTGACGCTACATTGTGTCAACCAGAGAAAAGTAAAGTCTTGCTGCAGTTGTGTTGAATCAAATGCATTCTGCCATCATATATAGCTAATTAATATAAATAAATAAATGTTAAAAAAAGAATAAAAATATATACATATATATAAAAAAACCACAAAATCAGATATAGCTGCACTGCTACCACCATTGCTGCTGCCAGCCTGGGATTGCTTAGAGGTCTTCTTTCTGGGTTCTGCTGCCACAGAAGAAACCACTGCCCTGGATGAACTGAAGCCTATTCTACTGCTTATCCCTGGAGATCTCCTGGTATGCTGCCTCCGTAGCTTCAGCTGCTGCTACTACTGACCTGTTGCCTGCTGCCAACAACCACTGCCACTACTGCTGCTACCACAGCCTAGAGTACTGCTTCAGGAGAGACTCCAGATTTGGTTACATGTAGCTGCACCCATTTTGGGACACCAGCCAGGGCCTGGATGCCAGCAGGTTTACCACCACAAACACCCCTGTCTGGGGACTCCAGCCTGGGACCTGCAGGTCCAGTGTGAGGGTGCCTGAAGGTTTGGAGGAGCCTGGGGTCTTCCTGCTGAGAGTGCTGATGGTCCTTGTCTTGCTGCATCGGGGTTGCTCTTTTGCATGAGTGTATACCTGGTGTTCTCTCTGAAAGTAGAACTTGGATCTTGGGACTGCAGAATGGCTGAGACTGAGGTATCTGAAGCCCAAATCAGTGGGATAGAGACTGGGTTTGCAAGGGCTGATCTGGTTTTGGTGAGCCTTAGGGACGTCAGAGACAGGGCTGAGAAACTGTTGAAAACAGAGACAGTTCAACTTTCCAACAAGATTATTTATTTATTTATTTATTTATTTATTTATTTTTATTTTTTTTATTGGTTGTTCAAAACATTACAAAGCTCTTGACATATCATATTTCATACATTAGATTCAAGTGGGTTATGAACTCCCATTTTTACCCCAAATACAGATTGCAGAATCACATCGGTTACACATCCACATTTTTACATAATGCCATATTAGTGACTGTTGTATTCTGCTACCTTTCCTATCCTCTACTATCCCCCCTCCCCTCCCCTCCCATCTTCTCTCTCTACCCCATCTACTATAATTCATTTCTCTCCTTGTTTTCTTTTCCCCATTCCCCTCACAACCTCTTATATGTAATTTTGTATAACAATAAGGGTCTCCTTCCATTTCCATGCAATAACCCTTTTCTCTCCCTTTCCCTCCCACCTCATGTCTCTGTTTAATGTTAATCTTTTCCTCCTGCTCTTCCTCCCTACTCTGTTCTTAGTTGCTCTCCTTATATCAAAGAAGACATTTGGCATTTGTTTTTTAGGGATTGACTAGCTTCACTTAGCATAATCTGCTCTAATGCCACCCATTTCCCTGCAAATTCCATGATTTTGTCATTTTTTAGTACTGCATAATACTCCAGATGATTCTAATATGCACCCAAAGTTGAGAATTACTTCTGTAATATGTTGAAGGTAAAGCCATAAGCATTTACACAATAGTGGGGCTAGTTCAACGTCCAGCTTCTAATATTCTAATATTAGTAAACCTGGGCTTTCTGTGCCTAGATTTTAGGTTACAGTTTGACAAAAAGTAGGTTTTATATATGACTAACTACCCTCTCACAATCTTTCACCTGGGAAGAAAACTATTTTGAACTCAGGATTATGTGGGAAGTAAATAGGGTTGCCTTGCTTTTGAACTGATAACTGTTTGGGAGAGGTGGAAATGTTATCAGGTAGGTTTTGGCAGGCAGAATTGTCAAATTCATGTCAAAAAGCATCACATCCTGATGGAGAGCAATGATTCATTTACGAGGGTTTTAGGAACTCTGGAAACCTGAAGGGCCTGAGAATGGCCCTGGAGTCTGCGAATGATTTTCTTCTCACGGTCTAAAGAGACCTTCAATGATGACTAAGATTTTTTTTTGTACTTGAAAGAATATAGTTGAATTTTGAGGAATCTGGTTAAGTGTGGAGAGCAGAAACATGAAATTACTTTCATTCTAACCTGAATGTTGATTTAGCAGCAAACTGACAAAGTTACATATTTCATTTATCTTTTTCTCAAAGTTTTCTGATTTTAGTAAAATTTTGGAAGAATTCTGTTTAACCAATGATAGATTCAATTTCAGGGTATAGGAAGAAATTCATTATGATTCAGTGAAAAGAGAATTTCACTGAAGTATGATAGGCTAAGGTATTCAATACCCAAGACTTACAATCCACTTTGTAATGTCACCCAATGAATGCTCAACCCACCTTTCAGAAGAGCAACTGACATACATACATCCTGGGATATCTTTCTATGAAAATGATATGTTGAATCTCAGTTATCCAAGAGCTCAGGGTATTCCTTCTTGTTCTTTGAAGATCATGTGTTATTTATTCCGTGCCTTTGTGTATTTCCTATAGTCTAAACTAATTTTTTGCTTTTTGAAGATTTAGCTAGAGATTCCTGCTTTCACGGAGCTTATATTAGAGGAAACAAAATTAAGTAACAAATGAACATTTCATATGGAAGAGGAGGGGGGCAGTGTATTGATGCAACAGTAAAAGACAAACTGTGGAACTAGCCTAGGTGTCCATCCATGGATGAAAGGATAAATAACATGTGGTATATATACAAAATTGAGTTTTATTCAGTCATAAAGAAAAATAAAATTATGTCATTTGCAGGAAAATGGATGGAATTTGAGAATATTATGTTAAGTTAAATAAGACAAACTCAGTCAAAAGTCATGTGTTTTACATGTGGAAGCTAGAGAGAAAAAAGGAAAAGAAATGTCTGTGAAGGAGTCTGATAAAAATCAAAGGGAAATCAATAGAGTAGAAGAAAGCCATCAGTGGGAGAGAAGGAGAGAGAAACAAAAAATACTAGGGAATGATATTGGCCAAATTATATTGTTATATTGTGTACATGTTCAAATATGTAGCAATGAATCCCACCATTATGTACAACTATAGTGCATCAGTAAAAACATGGAAAAATGAATAAAAACAACTCTGCAGAGGTGGCATGTGATATGGGATATAAATGAGGGGAAGGAATCATTTTTGTGAACATTTATAGCAACAGCATTCTAGGCAAAAAGAATACCTCCCAAGGCTGGAGTAGGCTTTGACATATTTGTGGATGGACAAAAGGGCCAGTGTTCTTGGAGCTGTAGCAATGAGTTTAGAGAGGTAGACAGTAGCTAAATTGTGTAGGACCTTGGTGGACACAAAGGAGTTTGGATTTTATTCTAAGTTCAAAGAGTAGCCTTTGAGCCCAACAGATGATTGCCTTCACTGATTTGATTAAACAGATTTGTCTTAAAAGAAAGAATCAATTATTCTCAGGTTAAACATTTGTGATTTTTCTTTTCAATTACATATTAACTTGATGACAATTACCGTGTTATCAAAGGAAGATGTCAGAGAGACATGTGTTTGAATTCTTGCCCTTTACCTGGATAATAATTGAGCTTGTGGTCTGTGACAATCATCACTTTAATTGAATTTGGTTTGCTGAGAGCTGTGAACTTCTTTGAAAAACCTCTATTTTATAAAATTAGTATCTCTATGTAGTATAGGTAAATATGGAAAAAAGCACTGGTGTGAGACCTTCATTGGCTTTTAGAATGATATTTGCTTTTAATTTGATGGTCTACTTCAACTTTTAAAATCATATGAGAATCACTACCTGCCCCTTGACCAAAAAAATAAAAAATAAATAAAAGAAAGAAAGGAAAAAGAAAGAAACAAAGGGGAAATGAAAGCATGGATTGAATTTCTATCATTTTGAAATCCTGAAAGAAAGAAGGTCCTTATTAAGTTACTCTGGAATGTGATATAACCTTTACACAGTGATTTTATATGATCAATCTTAACTAAATAATCAACTGTTTATTTGTTTGGAATTAAGCAATTAATTCTGGCAGATTTTCTTTGTTTTTCTTTGCTCACCTGTAGAACTGGTTGAGCTTATTTTGAGGCAAATGCTTGTATTCAAATTTTAGTGAGGTATAGACTTCATGAAGTAACTGGTAACTGAACAGGATTTACAATTGCAAAGTTCTTGCACATGGCAGATTATTGGCATATAAATTAAACTGCTGCAAGGCATAAAAAAAGAGAAAAAAGTAGGTTGCTGTGTAAGATCAAATTAATTTGGGAATCATTTAGACATTTTATTCCTCTGAAAACAGTTTGCTTGGAGGTCTCCAGCTGTGTTTGGAATCCAACCAAATTACATTTTAGAAAAATGTGCTTTTGAGAATGAAAATTATACAATATGCATTGCTATCAATCTAACATGTGCATAAATGAATGGATGCTTTATGAAGTTAATTTAATTTCTGGTAGGAAGTAGAAGCCAGAAAGGGCACAGGGAAGAGCAGGGTCACAGACCTGTTGCGGGCAAACTGGACAGGAAAAGTTCCTCAGATCAAAGCACAGAACATAAAAAGTCAAAGGCAGCTGTGGGTAGAGAATCGCTGGGAAAGCATTCAGGGATTAACACCGGATAATAAAGGGTCTCCCCAAAGGGATGCTGCACCACACAGACTCACTATAGGGGCAATGGGTCCTCCTTGCTCATCCTTGAAATCATAATACAAATGCCACTTTCTTTAGAGGGACCTTTTTTGACCATCTTATAAATACCTCTGCTGTTGTTTCCTGTCATTGAACCTATGATCATTTGAAATAATATTTTTATACTCATTTATCTCACTTACTAAATTAAGCACAATTTGCACTAGGGCAGGGTCATACTTTCCTGATCAGTGTCCCAGATACTTGCCTAGCAGATAGTAGGCATTTAGAATCTATTTGTTGAATGAGTATGTAGAGCCTGGAGGGAAAAGTCTGAGAACTATTGTTGATTGGGTCATGCCATAAGCAGAACAGTCTTGGAAATGTGGCTTTGGTCAGGGTGCACTGAGAGACTTATGAATATATGTTCCCTATCCAGGTAACCCTAGGATATCAGATTTGAACCTGAAGATTGGGACAGTGATTGTACTTGATAAATTTTTCTAATAACTTCTGAAATAGGGAAATCATAGTTCTTCCTATTTTAGTTTTTAGCAGACAGAACCTTTATTATAAAATAAGACTGCCCAGTTTTCATGATTAATGAATAGCAACACCCAAATTTGAACTCTAAGACAAGTTCCTGACTTCCTTCCATCTCATATTTTGACATTGCTCTCCCTACACTTGCCATTGCCAGCATTTGTAAACAATTTGTCTCCCTGTATACACCCAAGTACCAGTCATTCCTGAGTTCTTGAAAGCTTCTGCCTCCAAGGCAAAACTGCTGCTATGAAACATGCCCTGTGTCTGGAGAGATTACTGGCTCTGATTCCTGGTTCTTGAAGTATGACAATTCAGCCTAGGATAGTCCCAAACCAGGAATGTCTGAATATGATACTATTTTAAGCTTCCTCTGAGACAGAGATAGGGTTATATAACCTCATATCAGTCATAACTACTTAGACTGATTGTAAAGTAGATTCAGCCAGGGTGTTTCCACAAAAAATTACAGTCCCCAGGACCTTTGCTAGGGGAGAAAACTACTATGCATTGAGCCCCTACAATTTGTCAGGAACTTTATGTAGATTATCCTAAATAAAGTGAACCAAGGAAACTGTAAGATTCAACCAGAGCCCTAAGGGATGCAGTAATTTAGAACCATATATAGGGAGTCACCCTGGTACCAGCACTGTGACTGAGGGTCAGTGTGGAGCCACATTGAAGTCTGGTATACTAGAAATAAGCTGGTTTATTTTCCCTGTCTTTGCTGAGCAGAGATACCCTATAGTTAGTAGGTTTTAAATATTGGAAGACTAGCCTGCAAAAAAGTACAGTGTGCAAACTAAGAGGCCAAGAGATAGTAACCTCCAAGGACATGTTCTATAGGCAGGACCACCTCTATTGCCAAGGAAATAGATTGTAAGTTTCAATCAAGGAAAGGCTTTGAGTTACATTTATACCTTCTCATTCTTGCATGTACCCCCTTCGAATAGGTGCTATTGTATTTATAAGATTCTTTCCTAAGGACATTTGTATGTTTATTAGTCAGTGTTTTATCACTAACAAAATTCCCAAGATAATTAACTTGTCAGACGAAAAGATTGACTTTGGCTGTGGTTTTGGAAGTTCCAGTCCATGGTTAATTGCCCTATAGCTTTGGGCCTATGCCAAGATAGCACATCATGGTGGGAGTGTCTGGTGGAACAAAACCACTCAGACCATGAGCTGAGGAACAAAGAGAAGAGAGGAAGATAGGATGTGCACTTTCAGAGCATACTCCCTGTGACCTAGGACTTCCCATTAAGGCCTCTCTTCTTCATTTGGGTTCAATTCCATGAGTTCAGAGCCTACATTATTTATTTATTGATTATTATCCTTTTTTTAGCACAGTGCCAATCCCATGAATTCAAATACTTGTAGAATAAATCAATGAGTGAATGACTGAATAAATGACAGTGTGACAGAATTATTAACCAAATACCCCTGCCTTTTACCAAAATTCATGAGCCTTCCCATTTAACTTGCTCTGATCTTCATTAATCTCTAAAGGATATACCTGTAGCCTAAGCTTGGAGCCAATCTCTTACCTGTTTGGTTCCTTACTTCTTAGACCTTGACCAGCTTCCATGTGGTGAACACTATTTTATAATACATTATCTATGAGATATTGTTAGTTATCCTATCACCTGTAGAATCAATACCAACAAATGTAGGTCTCCAGTCTGCTGCCTTTGAGGGCCTTCCCACTGAGACCACCTGAGAAAGGTCTTCCCTGAATGACCACATCATTGAATACCTTGTTCTTTAACATATCACTTCCTACAAAAAGGAGTGTGACTTTTTTTTTACTGACCCAACATGTTATCATAGCTGAATATTCTGACTCTAAAATATTCAAATATTTTATCCTTTAATGGGAAATTTTTAATACTATCACATGTAATATGTGCACTGGATTAGAAACCTGAGTCTTGGTTCCAGTTAACCATTATCTATGTGAGTTACAGATGGTTACTTGTGGAGTTGAGAGCATCAGCTCTAAAATAATACTATCCAGAATTTAATCCCACTCCACCACTTACTAACTGTACAATCATAGGAAAATTATTTAATTTTTATATGCCTCACTTAATGATAAAATGGGAATAGTAATAGTACTTATCTCATAGGATTTATATGAAGATTAAATGATATGTGTGAAGCTTAGAACAATGCCTAACAAATAATAGATATTGTATCAACAATTGTGCTTATTTTGATGGTGACAATAACAACTATAGCCCACCTCTATGTATTTATTTGTTCTTTGTTTTTCATTTTTAAGTAAAGGAGACATGTGAGATAAGTTCTAAAGATTCTTCCAGATTCAGCCAGATTCAAGTGTCCTTGCTACTTTGTTTCTAAGCCTAGCATTCTAAGCATGTAGAATAATTCCTCATCATAAACTGCAGGCAAATCCCAAACTGTCTTCTAACAAATAAGCCATTTGTACTTGCCTTATGCTTTAAATAATAGCATTAAGGGAATTATCCCTTCCATTAACATTGCCTTCAAAGGTGTCATTTTATAAAGCCTCATGAAGTTATAGTCATGCAGAGAACATTCAAAAAACTGCTCTCCAGAAAGTGGGTTCCAACTAAGGCTTAAATGGTGGCTATCCATTGATAGAGTCATAATCTAACCAAACAGTGGGATGACTTAAAGAAGTATATAAACATATAAAGGAAGAAGGTAATTTTTGAAAAATTCTATTCTATTTTTGTGAAGCAATAGAAATTTATAGGCTATGTATATAGAAGACCACTTTCAAAATATGGTTTATTCTATGACATTTTAAAATATAGGTGATGCTGTGTCCCTGAAAGTATATCAACAAAAATGAGTTACACGGATGACTGATTTCATTTTTATCCTGTGATATACATAAAACAAGCATTTTGAAAAATACAGAAATCTGTCCCCCAAAACTAAAATAATTCAGAAATTACAAAATGCAAAAAAAAAGAATTTCAAAAAGATCATAGAGATAACTACAGAAAAAAATAGCAAAAGTAGTTCAGATAGTAAAACATAGCAATTAAGTGCAGAAATCAAAAGGAATTTTATAGGAAAAAATGATTATAACTAGTTAGTCTCTTAAATGTATCCCATATGGTTTTGTGGTTTCATAACTTGGCCAGAAATGAACCACAAATTTGACTTGGAACTTCCTAACAGCTAGCACAAAGTGGAAACATAGTTACATGATTTAAAGCTTGCCTGAGATAAAAACAAACCACATTTAGCATATGTGTTCTCCAGACTGAATCCCAGAGATTCTCATGAAGAGACAGCTCTGTTGGATTTTCATGTTATTCCAACAAATGTAGAAATGAATTTCTTAGGGGTGTTTCCTAAAACAGTTATCAGTGAGGGCTGAAAACATGCCACTAAAATGCCATTCAGCAAAATCTCTAAGGGTCCCATCAATGTAGCATGTAGCACTCTAATAGTGTGCCTCAATTGGGCTACTTAGGAGTAGCTAGAAGAATACAGGATAATTAGTTCTTTCAACTTAACTTTTACTACATATTGATTATCATAAAGTTATGTACTCTAATACTCAAAGTTCAAACATTATGTATTATTATTTGAGAATGTGGTAACAGCCCAAAACTCTATTGGTTTAAAATAAGAACTTTGTTTCTGGTTCATGCTTCACATCCATTATAGGTCAGCCTGGCTCTCATCTATATGCTTACTGTCCTCATTCTGGGACCTAGGCAAATATATGGACATTGCTAGCTATGGGGACAGATGGAAAAGACAATGTGACAAAGCACACACTTGTTCTTATATCTTCTGACTGAAAGTCATAAGGTCATTCCTAATATTAAGAGGGAATATTTGAATAATTTTACCATTGCCTGGAAAGAGATAGAGATTTATAAAAGATACTAATAAAAACTACACTAAGGTGGGGCACCCTTTAAAAAGTCTCATCATTCAGAAAGAAGAGAGAACCAGAAAGTGCACAAACTTAAGGCATTTCAATATGTCTTTAATACTAGCCATAGAACCTAAGCAACTGACAGCCTAAAAAATGTACTACAAAATAGTAAATTTCATGTTTTTTTTTTTTATAATTCAAGAAATTCGGACTGGGGTTGTGGCTCAGCTGTAGACACTGCATGCCTAGTACATGTGAGGTGCTGGGTTGGATCCTCAGCACCACATATGAATAAATAAAAAATAAAGGTATTGTGTCCACCTACAACTAAAAAAGTATTTAAAAAGAAGAAATCCATGCCATGTTCGTGTTTCAAAGATTCTACAAAAAAAAATTATACATCTGTCTATGGAAATAGGTTGATAGCAATTTTTATATAACAAAAGAAGAAAAAAACATGCTCTATTAGGGAAAATCTCTTATAACTCTAATGATATTGCAATAATTATCTGAAATGACACTAATCATTCAGAGACATTATTATAAGGAAAAACTCCATTCATCAGTTAATTTCTCTTTATGGCAAAGGAAGAAGAGGGAAGTTCTGAAGTTTCTTTGACTCACTAAAGTATTCAAATATTTATAATTTCAGCAATCTGAGACTCCAATGTGAATAGTTACTCAAGACAATTAATTTGAATATTTAGTAAGAAAGGACCTAAAATATTAAATTTATACTTCATGTGAAACTTAATAAGGTAAGATTCTTTTAAGGTATGAATAAACAGGATAATCGCAGCTACAAATTTTCACCCAAATTCCTGTATCAAACAAGGAATACAGGTAGTATTTTTTGTGACCATTTTGGTCTTCAACTTCACTTTAATTTTTAGAATTAGATTATGTTTCATTTTATTTTAGGTAACTGCCTTAGCAATTGAATAACATCAGAGCTCTATTAGTAATAAAGAAGAGGAATTTCAATTGGACCATCAACTCAACTATATTTATGAATACACCATTATTTGATATGATAGTTCAAAGGAGAATTAAAAATGTATCTCTTAGAGAGCTAATAAATTAGCCTAATAAATTAGGCTTTGGGGTATTAGTAACTTTATAAGATTAGAGAATTAGCATAGGTAGTCTCAGAAACCATTCTCATGTCTTTCAGTTTTAGGAAAATGTCCAGAAATATTCAAATGAACACTTTCAGTTAGTTCCTGTCAACACTGTTACCCTCAAGTAGGAGGCCAGAGCTTGATATGGTCAAAATAACAAATCCATCACTATTCAAGATGTAGAAATATTAAAAAAAAGAAAGAAAGAAAAAGGAAAAAATGTAGAAATATATTTGAGTGTTGTTTTCAAGGAAATTATAGGCTTTTTCAAAAAGAGAGATTCAAGAGTAACAGTCCCATTTTTCCTTGTATCCCTGCTGACAATAATGCCAACTTTAATCAAGTTCTCCTTGGCTTTACTAATGAATTTTGAATATTGGGGGAAATGAATGATGAAACAAGAGATCTAGGTTAAACTCTGTTTGAAGGAAATTAGATCTATTTCATTTAATTCACTATAAAGATAGAAAAATAAGATGAAGAAGGTTAATACACAATTTACTATCTATATACATATTTTATTTTTTTATTTTGAAATGGAGTCTGGCTAGTCTCCAACTCCTGGGCTCGGGTTATCCTACTGCTTTAGCCTCCAAAGTAGCTGGGACTACAGGTATGCACTATGGCACTTGACTCTTCTACATAAATTCTAAAGGTTACAAAATAAAGATCATATATTATTTATAGATTCATATAAATGGAAAAAGAGTAGAAAGACATGTCTTGGATATATATACATCAAATTCATTTTAGTGCTTGCATCTAGAGAGGGTAGAAGACAGTGGAATTATGAAAGAGATTTGGAAGTTTCTAATATGAGTAAAGTTTTATTTTAAAATCCAAAGTAATAATGGATTTTATCCATTATTACTTTGGATTTTAAAATAAAACTTTATATATATATATATTTGTGTGTGTGTGTGTGTGTGTGTGTGTGTGTATATATATATTTGTGTATATATACATATATTTAAATCCATACACACACACACAGTGTTAATTTTCATGGTGAGAAATTGGCTATTAAATTTTTCTATTCTTTTAATTTCAAAAAATTAAAAAATGGTAGTAAAGAGTACTCTTTAGAACTGAGTTGAAGTGGATGTACAAGTGGAACTGCCAGGGTTCAGGGTAAGTTATTAAGGCAACAAGACAAAATATGACAGTCAAGCCATTAATTACTTAATATAAACAAGAGGCCAACACAGAGAAAGTATCAGGAAAGTACCCTTCCCACTATTTCATTTTTGTCCAGGGGCTGGCCCTAGGCACAAGGAGCAGATGGATTAGCACAAGCATAGGAAATTGTCTCACTGAATCAAGAGGATGAACAAAAGACCCCTGAAGTTTTATGAACCCAGTGTATAGGGGCAGGACTAGGAATGGCACAGTACCAAGTACTGAATCGGAGTGAAGGAAATGTCTTCAAGTTTCTCTGATCAGGAGACCTCAGGAAGGCAGTATCTATGCTCAGAATAATACGTTAACAGCTTAACTGGCCGTGGAGCTGGTCCTTTTATGTCTGTAGTCCATCAAGACTGTGCATCAAGTCTGGGGCAGGGAGGGCACATTTCTCTCACAAGGTTTACCAGGTAAACTCTTTGTAATTGCCTGTGGTTACACCTGAAATATCATCAGGATGCCATTATAAATCTAAATATTTTATAAATAATAACAGAACTTCAAATGCATAAAATAAAAATTGATAATTTCAAACAATAGATTTTAATCAAGTTAGAGATTTTAAGCCCTATCTCAATAATAAATAATACAAAAAATACAAATATACTAAAAAAACAATAGTGATATATAAGATTTGAAAACAGTTGATGTAACTGAGATATATATGTATATATATTGATTGATAGATATACTTTAAATATGTATGTACATATTTATACTGGGGATTGAACCCATTGGTACCTAACCACTTAGGAACATCCCTAGCCCCCCCCTTTTTAAAATTTTTTATTTGAGACAGGGTCTCACTAAGTCACTCAGAGACTTGTTAAATTGCTGAGTCTGGTTTTGAACTTGTGATCATCCTGCCTCGACCTCTTGAGCCACTGGGATTACAGGTGTGCACCACTGTGCCCAGTTACATACCTGACATTTTTAGCATATTATATCCAACAGCAGAACAACACACATTCTTTTAAAGTACATATGAAATGTCCAGCCAGATCACCAAATAGTGTGCCACAAAATAAATCTCAATAAATGTTATAAATGAAAATCATAAGTTAATTCTATGATTTCAATTAGAATTAAATTAGCATCAAATAATATGTTAGCCAAAAAGGCATAAAATTATTGGAAATATAAAAATTTCTAAACAACCATAATGTCTCCTGATCAGAGAAACTTAAAGACATTTCCCTCACTCCAATTCAATACTTGGTACTGTGCCATTTCTAGTCTTGTCCCTATCCACTGGGTTCATAAAATTTCAGGGTTGTTTTGTTCATCCTCTTGATTCAGTGAGACAATTCCCCATGCTTGTGCTAATCCATCTGCTCCTTGTGCCTAGTGCCAGCCCTGGACAAAAATGAAATAGTGGGAAGATGGTAACATAAGACAATCATAATGGAGATTAAAAAATATTTCAAAAAGAATGATAATGAAAATACATGATATCAAAATTAGTAGAATTCAGTCAAAACAGTGCTTCTAGGGAATTTTATAGGATTAAAGGCTAATGTTAAATATAAATTCTGATTCTATCTTAAAAATGTAGAGAAAGAGTAAATCAAGCCCAAAAGTAGAACTAAGAGAATAATAGATAAGAACCTCTTAGAAGTGAAACAACAAAGAAAATAAAAACCAAAAATTTGTATTTTTAAAATTATATTATTGCTAATCCCCTAGCAAGACTGACAGATAACAAAAAGGGTATATAAATTATAATATCAGGAATAAAATAAGCTATCATTAGAGGTAGTGTGAAATTGAAAGGATAATAAGGCAACTTTACAATAAAACCTTATTCCAACAAGTCACGTAACTTAGATGAAATGTACAAATTCTTTGAAAAATACAATTTACCAAAATTAACAGAAGATGAGATAGAAAATCTATGTTCATTAGAGATATTGGTCTGAAGTTTTCTTTCTTTGATGTGTCTTTGTCTGGTTTTGGGATCAGGGTGATATTGGCCTCATAGAATGAGTTTGGAAGTGCTGCCTCTTTTTCTATTTCCTGAAATAAATTGTAGAGTATTGTTGTTAGTTCTTCTTTAAAGGTCTTGTAGAACTCAGCTGTGTATCCGTCCAGTCCTGGACTTTTCTTGGTTGGTAAGATTCTGATGGCATCTTCTATTTCATCACTTGATATTAGTCTGTTTAAATTGTGTGTATCTTCCTGATTCAATCTGGGCAAATCGTGTGACTTAAGAAATTTGTTTATGCTTTAAATGTCTTCTATTTTATTGGAGTATAAGTTTCAAAATAATTTCTAATTATCCTCTGTATTTCTATAGTGTCTGCTGTGATATTATCTTTTTTGTCATGTATGCTGGTAATTTTGAGTTCTCTCTCTCTTTCTCTTCATTAGCGTGGCTAAAGCCTGTCAATTCTGCTTACTTTTTCAAAGAACCAATTTTTGTTTTGTCAATTTTTTCAATTGTTTCTTTTGTTTTGATTTCATTGATTTCAGCTCTGATTTTAATTATTTCTTGCCTTCTACTGCTTTTGCTGCTGATTTGTTCTTCTTTTTCTAGGGCTTTGAGATATAGTATGAGGTCATTTATTTGTTGACTTTTTTTCTAAAATCTAAGTAAGCACATTTGTATTAAATAAATTAAATTTATAAATTAAAAAAAAATTCCTAGAAAAAATATAAACTAAGTTGTTTAAGGAAGAAATACTATCTCTGTTGTATAACTCAAAAAAAAAAGAGAGAATAATAGATAAGAACCTCTTAGAAGTGAAACAACAAAGAAAATAAAAACCAAAAATTTGAAGAAGAGGGAGCTATTCCCAACTCATTCTTTGTCATATCCTAGTATCAATTTATATCACCACACTCTGTCACCAAAACCTGGCCAATGTATTATAAGACCACAAAATTAACAAACAATATTCCTTATGGAGATTAAAAATTCCTTAGCAAAATGTTTAGCATATTTGATCTAGAAGTATATAAAGATGATAACACAAAGTGGCCAAGTGGTATTTACCCAGTGATTTAAGGTTAGATTAATATTATTTTTAAAAATAAATAATATAATTCACTACAGTGATAAGGCGGAAAATTCATATAACCATTCTAATAGATATAGACAAAGCATTTGGTTTAAATTCAATATCCATCTTTAATTAAAAATCACCTCTCAGTTAACAAGGAACAGGAGGACTCTTCCTCAGTGTGATAAAGAGCACTTATCTAAAATCCATTAATAATGAAATAAGGTAAACTTTTCCTAAGATTGAAAATAAAGGAATATCAATTCAAACTATTTCTATTAAATATCATACTGGAGGTCTTATCTGGGAGAATAAGGTAGGAAAAATAAATAAAAGACTGCAAATTGAGAAAGAAGTATTAAAATAACCGGGTATAGTGGCACGTACCTGTAATCCCAGAGACTGAGGAGATTGAGGATGAAGCATCACTCCTTTGAGGCGAGCCTGGGCAACATAGTGAGTCTATGTCTCAAAAAAAAAAAAGTGCTGAGGATTTGGCTAAATGTTGAAGTGTCCCTGGATTCAATCCCCAGTACAACACACAAAAAGTTGGGCTGGTGGCACACACCTGTAATCCCAGTTACTTGGGAGACAGAGGCAGGAGGATTGCAAGTTCCAGGCCAGACTTAGAAATTTATGGATACCTTGTCTCAAAAAAATAAAAAAGGGCCAAGGATGTAGCTCAGTGGCAAAGCACCCCTGAGTTCAATCCTAGTATACCCCCCAAAAATATTAAAATATTTTTATTTACAGACAACGTAATTGTTTGTATAAAATATCTGAAAAATCTACAATAGAATAAGTGAATTTGTCAAAGTTGTAAGATACAAAGTCAACATACAAAAATCAAATATTCCTATAGACAATAGCAAACTACTAGAAAATTATATCCTTAAAATTACACATATAGTATCTAAAAGCACTAATACTTGGATGTAAAATTGTTAAAAAATGTGCAAGATATGTACACTGAAATCTACAAGATATTACAGAGGAAAAATAGAGAAAATCTAAATAAATGAAGAAACATATGATAGGTATGAATTAAATGCTGTCATTTGTTTCCAAATCGGTATCATACAGTTGTAATCAAAATCCCAACAGACTTTACCTGGAGTAATTAACAAACTGATCCTAAAATTTGTATAAAAAAGGATCTAGACTAGCTAAATCAATATTTAAAAAGCAACAGAGATAGAGAACTTATATTGTCAGATTTCCAGAGTAACTCTAAAGCTACAGGACTCAACACAGTGTTAGTTGTTCTAAGGATAGATTAATAGATCAATGGGCAAAATAAAGCAGCCAGAAATAGACCCACACACATAAAATCAATTGACTTTTTAGACAGGCTTCAAAGTAATTCAACAAGGAAAGTCTTTTTAACAAATGATGATGAAACAACTGGATAAAAGTGTGGGGAAGAATGATGACACCTCTGGGTTCTGCTCATCAGAAGGTATCTTTAGAAAGTCTTTGGTTGCAGGGAGGGGAAGATAGCTAGCTATCCTGGAATTTTGTCTGGCTACTTAAATATTGCCTTCAACTGTATTGTGTTCTTTTACTAGCATGCACAAATAGAAAATAAAAACATCAAGGAAGGATTACCAATACAAATGCAATATGAAGAAATTGTGGTAAAACATTAATACCACCATAATTTATTGGTGCAGTAATCTTATCGTTGCTAGGTCTACTGACTGCCTTTTGGAGAAAAGCCACTCTTAAAATGGCCTTCTTCATTCTTAGCCATTAGGGACTTGGCCTGACCTTTCACTTTCAATAGTTTCCCTGGTTTGTGCAGTGGGCTTTGGTTCTACTTCCCAGATCAACCTTCTGGAATAATGAGCAGGGAATTTGCTGGGGGAAGAAAAAAAAGTGTGTGTGGGGGGAGGGGAGAATTCTGTAGTAATAATGGCACAAAGATAGACATAGAGTTATGGAAGTTATATGTTCATATGGGGCAGCACTTTTCCAGGTAATATCAAGATCCAAGATACAACCAAAGGTATAAATCACAGAGGACAACCAGCATTGAAAGACAATGGAATAAAAGCAGTAGAGAAATTAAGTTAGGGTGCATTGAATTGCAGAGGAGAGTGGCAGGAATTAAAGGGAGAAGATGACAGAAAGCAAATTCTTCTGTGGACAAAAAGTCCCTTAGAGTTTGGCTTATAGATTCAAGTGGATTATGAACTCCCATTTTTACCCGGAATACAGATACAGAATCACATCGGTTACACATCCACTTTTTTACATACTGCCATACTAGTGTATGTTGTATTCTGCTGCCCTTCCTATCCTCTACTATCCCCCTCCCTTCCCCTCCCTTCCCCTCCCATCTTCTCTCTCTACCCCATCTACTGTAATTCATTTCTCTCTCTCATTTTTTCTCTTTCTCCTCACTTCCTCTTATATGTAATTTTGTATAACAATGAGGGTCTCCTTCCATTTCCATGTAATTTCCCTTCTCTCTCCCTTTCCCTCCCCACTCTCATCCCTGTTTAATGGTGATCTTCTTCTCATGCTCTTCCTCCCTATTCTGTTCTTAGTTGCCCTCCTTATATCAAAGAAGACATTTGGCATTTGTTTTTTAGGGATTGGCTGGCTTCACTTAGCATTATCTGCTCTAATGCCATCCATTTCCCTGGAAATGTCATGATTTTGTCATTTTTTAGTGCTGCGTAATACTCCATTGTGTATAAATGCCACATTTTTTTTTATCCATTCATCTATTGAAGGGCATCTAGGTTGGTTCCACAGTCTAGCTATTGTGAATTGTGCTGCTATGAACATCGATGTAGCTGTATCCCTATAATATGCTCTTTTAAGGTCTTTGGGTAATGGACCGAGGGGGATAGCTGGGTCAAATGGTGGTTCCATTCCCAGCTTTCTGAGGTATCTCCAAACTGCTTTCCAAATTGGCTGCACCAATTTGCAGTCCCACCAGCAATGTACAAGTGTACCCTTTTTGAATCAAATGTATGAAATAGGATATGTCAAGAGCTTTGTAATGTTTTGAACAACTAATAATTAAAAAAAAAGAATTTGGCTTATAGAGACCTGAAAGGGAGGGGGGCCTATTGAATGAATGAATTTTAAAGGGAGAAAATCTTTTGTCTAAGTGTAGAAAAATAGTTAAGTACATGAATTATGCTTATCTTAAAATGCTTAGGTTGTGGAGCAATTAATTAGTAATTTGACTTTTGCCAATAAGGCAATGCAACTTATGGTAAATAAATAATATGCATTATTTAAAAAGAAGAAACCTTCTCTGAAAATGTTGACAATTGATGATAATTCCACCTTTTATATCTTTAAGCTATGTCATCATTGATCAGTCACTTAACCTCCTAAGGATCACGACTTAGGAACAAAAAAAAAATCAAATATGTAATAAACAACAAAAACCCTACGTACATTTTAGTTTTTATTATTGGCCATTCTGATGTGTTAAAAGAACTGTCTTCTGAAAACCAGAAATAGAGGATTAAAGAAAATCCATTTGTTATAGCTTACTGAGAAATTCTGAAGAGCACTTATGGCAACCTACAGTTAGACACTTATTTTCAGCCCCTTTTATTTGGAGCTGAGTAATAAGAATGTGTCCTCTTACCAGGGATGAGGCAATTAGTCAGACTGAGGGAGCTGGCAAAGAACTCCCTCATCACAGGAATTTTATATTATTTATGCTAATTCGCCACTGAGAGAATTTATGAGGGTCTGATAGAATCATCTAATGTTCACTTTAAGCAAGAATAAAAGGGGTTTTATGTTGATATTTAAAGAATAGAGAAGAAGTGATTATACCAACTTTAGTTACACTAGTGCTTCTTTTACTCATCCTGAGGAAGGAGAGAAGGGAGCATTATTAATTGAATTTTCTAGGTGTAGAAGGAGATAGGTAGAATGAACAGCTTGAAGTTACACATTTAGTAAATTGCAGAGCAGTTCCTTGTGTCCACAAATCCTATAATCTCCCCACTATCCTATCTTGCTTCTCAAGAAGTGTAGTCATACCTACGTATTTAGTGGGATTCATTCCATGACCCCCTGTGGATACCAAAAGTTGATGAAGATACTCAAGTCCTTTATATAAAATAGTATAGTATTTGCATAACCTATGCACATCCTCCTGTATGCTTTAAATCATCACTAGATTGCTTATAATATCTAATAACAATGTAAATACTTGTTATGCTGCATTGTTTAGTGATAATGGTAAGGGGAAAAGTGTATATATATATATAATATAAGTATATATATAATATAAGTATATATATATAATATAAGTATATATATATATATATATATATATATATATTACATTACAGATGTAATTTTTGTTAATTCTTGGAATCAAACCCAAGGCCTTTCAGTTGCTAGGCAAGCACTATCACTGAGCTATACCTGTCAGCCTCTGTTGCAACTTTTTAGAAAATGTTTTTGGTCAGCAGTTGATTGAATCTGCAATATGGAAGCCTCAGATAGGAGGATCAACTGCTTATTCTTATTTTTGCCCATGGTATTGAGAGTTAATACTGGCAATGGTAACTTCTCCATAGAAGGAGAAATATGACTAACAGGCCAATTCTAGCCTAGGTTGTGACTATAGTTTGCATTACATTTTAGATTTATAGTTTAAGTTGTAGTTTATTAAACCTATTGTATTATATGTTTTGTACATTTTCTTTACCTGAATTGGGAATGAGGACCATTGATATAAATCTTTGGACTCTAAATGGAAAGATAGTTGTTGTTTTTCCAGTGAATGATCTACATGAAATTATCAGTGAAAAGAATGACCATAATACTGAGCTGAACAGAGTCCATTGTCAGGGATAGGAGTGACCTAAGAATCAGAATCCTTTTGTATTCTGTTCTGGACTTCAAAAGAGCTTTTTCCTATAATCATTTTTTGTATATTGTGTCTGTTCATCATTTTTCTTCCTTCTCTAATTGTTATGTACTTCAACTCTTCTGAGAAATTCTGTTGCTCATTGAGGTCTAGGGTTCTTGAGATTCTCTAGATTCTCTTGAGTAATTTTCTGTATCTTACCCCCTCCACATAATGTCACCTCATAATTATACCTATGGTATTTTTTACATTTTGCTCTCTTACCCAGTCCTTAGAAATCATTCTTCTTACCCCATTTTAAGAGCCAGGCATTTATAGTGATAACAATGAATCTAGTTGAAAATCCTTTCATGCATTTTAATTCCTTTATAATAAGAGTGATATATTTTCATTGTTAAAAATATCAATTAGTACCAGAGCACATGAGTTAAAAAGTAAAAATCTTCTACCTCCTTGCTTTCTCAATCCCCAGTTCACCTACCCAGAAATAGTCTTAATAGTCTATTGAATATTCTCCAGGCATTCCTTTTGATACAGTCAGATTTTAATATTTCTCTGCAACTTTATTATTATTTAACTATTTCTCTTAAAGATGTTTTCACAACAACAAAATTAGGTCTTTTTAATTATTTAAAATTTCAGGGTTTTCCATTTTATGGATGTAATATGAATTACTATATTTAAACTGTCCCCTATTAGTGGAAAATAGTTTCACTGTTTATGCTCTTACAAAGTGTTTAGTGAATATTTTGGGGTGTACATCTTTGCATATTTTGAATGTGTGTATTTAAGACATTTTTCTAGAAGCTGCAGTTTAGTAGTTCTCAGACATTTTCCTTACCCTTCCCTAGGCTTAGTCTGAACTCTGGCTATCCTAGTTCTACATGCTTCTGGGCTGTAAGCTGGTACAGCAGCCCTTAGCCCTTGTTAAATTAAAAATACCTGTGGATCCTCAGAAGCAGAAAGGAAGGAGGAAAGGAGGGAGGGAGGGAAGGAAGGTAAGTAAAGCAAGAAGATGCAGGAGGAGGAAGAGATGGGGAGTGGGGTGAGAGAAAGAGACAGATTTTTTTTAATGTTTTTAGTTGTAGATGGACACAACACCTTTACTTTTATGTGGTGCTAAGGATTGAATCCATTGCCTTCCACATGCAAGGTGAGCACTCTACCACTGAGCTACAAACAACCCCAGCCCCAGATTTTGATTATTCAGTTAATCTCTTGGCCTTACTGAATTCAGAGTTTCCATGAGTGTAACCTGGATTTCCGTATATTTTAAAACTGCCATAGGTGGTTCTGATGTTCAGTCAGAGTCAAATGTCACTGAATTGGTTCCTAGCTTTTATTTTTTCCATGTTTGTGACTACATCTTTACATCTTTCTGACTCAATAGTTCAGTCTGTGGGATGTCACTCTTTCCTTTCACATTTTTCTCTTCATTTTAGTCTTTTTAAGCATTCATTTACCCACTTGTTAAACTCACTCTTTAATTATATTTTTCACTTCTTTTAACTTGCACATTATTTTTTTTACCATATAAACAATATTATTCAGTCAGTCCCCTCCTTGCTCACAACACTGAACATGTTGGCCATAGTTCTAAGGCACCAGGCTTCTAGAACATTCAGCCTCCAACAAAGACCACCACATTCACCTTTGAATTTTTATCTTTCTTATATAATGATAGGCAATAAAGTGATGTTATAATAACCTCAGGCCCTACACTCAGTCCAAGTATAAACCCCAGCTCTCCCATATTTTAGCCATGTGACCTTGTATAAATTCCTGAACTTAACTATGCCTCAGCTCCCCTATAAGTAAAGTGGGGATAATAATACTTGTTAGTATGTATTTCATTGCTTTAACAAAATATCTGAGGTAATCAACTTATACATAGGAAAGTTTTATTTTGGCTTGCCATTTTGGAGATTTTAATCCATGGTTACTTGGCCCTTTTGCTTTGGGGTCTGAGAGGAGGCAGCATGCCCTGGTAGAGAACATCTAGTGTAGCAAAGCTGCGTACCTTATGGCTTGGGTTTGAAAGAGAGAGGAAGACAAGGTTCTGGGGTCCTACTATAATTTTCAAAGTCATAACCTCAGTGACTAGGAGCCCTGCCACTAGGATCCTCTCTTAAAGTTTCTGCTATCTCCCAATAGTGTTGGGAATCAAGCCTTTAACACATGAGCTCCTGGGGGATATTCCAGATCCAAGCCATAGTATCACACCCTTGGACCATCCAAAGCTCATTCATACCAATCTCATAAGGCAAAAATACATTCAGTCTAGCTCCAGGAGTTTTCAAAGTCTTAACTGTTCCAGCATTGCTCAAAAGTGCAAGTACAAAAATCTCCCTGAGACTCTAGGCAAACTCAGATGCTAGCCCCTGTAAAAACCAAAAGGAAATTTACATATTTCCAAGATACAATGACACAGGGTAAACATTTCCATTCCAAAAGAAATGAATAGGGAAATAATAAGGAGAGACAGAACCAATGCAAGACTGAAACCCAATAGGGAAAACACTAAATCCTGGGCATACCAGTTTCTTTTTTGTCTGTTTGTTTTTAGTTTTATTGATTTTATTTTTTTTAAATACATGACAGCAGAATGCATTACAATTCTTATTGCACATATAGAGCACAATTTTTCCTATCTTTGTATATAAAGTATGTTCACTCCAATTTATGCCTTTATACATGTACTTTGGTTGTTTTTTGCATTACAATTCTTATTACACATATGTGCCACAATTTTTGATATCTCTGTTTATATATGAAGTATGTAAAGTCTTCATACATGTACTTTGAATAATATCCATCACATTCCATCGTCCTTGCTAATCCCCTACACCCTTCCTTCCCCTCCCACCCCTCTTCCCTATCTAGAATTCATCTAATCCTCCCATGCTCCTCCTCCCTACCCCACTATGAGTCAGCTTCCTTATATCAGAGAAAACATTCGGCATTTGTTTTTTTGGGATTGCATCAGTACTGTGTGTCCTACCACCCAATAATTTTTTTAAATAAATAAAAACTGTTCTCACAACCCCACTAACAGAAATTCCAAAGCATGTAATACCTCATTCACCCGTTAAAGTGATTTAATTCACAACCAGTTTCACTGAACTGAAGCAAATAACACTTGAGAAGCCAAGTTAAAAGGTAGAATTGCTGTGTTCAACACTATTACTCAGATTCTTAAAATATCAGATCTAAAACATGAGCTTCAGCCTTTTACTCCAAGAGCTTTGGGAACAGCTTGGGACTATGCTGTCTTCTGACCATTGCACCTCCCAAGCATTCTTCTTTTAAAAGTGTTGGGTGTTGAGTTATGTGTGCTGAGCAGACAGTGGTTTTGTCTCTGATGCTATGTCTATATTTGCAAAAACTGTTATTCTGTTTAAAAATTCTACTTTGTGCATATTTGAGAAGCCTACTTAATAGTATTTTCCTTTGTAGTTATCTCTGCTGTTATTAGCTGTGTTCAGTATCCAAAGAGTGTAGGCAATCAAGCAGACTTTGAAACATGGTGAAAAATTACATTTGATGAAATAGGAAAATAATCCATGGAAGGCCATCTCCACCACAGCAATACTTTTAAAAGCTTAATGCCGAAGAACTCAAAAACCTTATCACAATAAATGGTTAAAGGAACTTAACAAACACTTCTCAAAAGAAGAAATACAAGTGATCAACAAATATATGAAAAAAATGTTCAACATCACAAGCAATTAGAGAATTGCAAATTAAAACTACACTGAGATTTCATCTCACTCCAGTCAGAATGGCAATTATCAAGAATACAAGTAACAATTAATGTTGGTGAGGGTGTGGGGGGAAATGTAAACTTGCACATTGCTGGTGGAACTGCATATTGCTGCAATCCCTCTGGAAAGCAATATAGTGATTCCTAAGAAAATGTGGAATGGAACCACCATTTGACCCAATTATCCCTCAGAATATAGTCAAAAGACTTAAAATCAGCATACTACAGTGACACAGCCACATCAATGTTTATAGCAGCACAATTTACAATAGCTAAGCAATGGAACGAACCTAGTTGCTTATCAACAAATCAATGGATAAAGAAATTGTGGTATATATAAACAATGGAATATTACTTTGTCATAATTAAAAATGAGTTTTAGACATTTACCAGTAATTGGATGGATCTGGAGACTATCATGCTAAGTGAAATAAGCCAATCCCCCAAACCAAAAGGTTGAATGTTTTTGTTGATTTATGGAAGCTAAACCACAATAAAGGAGGGGAGAGGAAGAAGAGAAGTTCAGTAGATTAGACAAAGAGGAATAAAAGGAAGGGAGGAGTGATAGCAATAGAAAGACAGTAGAATAAATCTAACTTAATATTCCTATGTACACATATGAAAACACCCAAGTGAATCTCACCATCATGCCCACGAACAAGAATGGGGTCCTAATTAGAAGAAGATATTTTCCCTGCTTGTATAATTTTATCAAAATGGACTCTATATATTCTACTGTAATATATAACTAAGAAGAACCAATAAAAGAAAGAAAAAACTCAATGCCTAATGTAACCCACCACTAAAATCAGCCAACTGATTTTGTAAGTATCTGAAAACAATTGCTATAATTAAGAACCAAGTCCTTAAAAAGAGCTACATTAGGCTTTCACACTTTAGCCTTACTTTCAAATAGAGTAGAGGCACCAAACTTCTGGTAAAATTATAGCAAGTTACTAACAAGCTGTATTTAAGAAAAATTGATGCATTTGATATGACTCTGAATATGCTCTTTATTTTTCAACTACCTCCTTCATCTAGGAGGTCTTATTCTATAGCACCTATAATTTATACTCTATGTACAGTCTTCCAACAGCTATACATGCTTTTCAGTCCTTAAGTTACTCAATGAACTGAGTGGTACACATATTCTGCTTTCTATACATATGATACAATATATTTATCATTAGTCTCTGGTATTGGAAAGAATATGGAGATAGTATTACCTTGGACTATATAATTTGAAATTATGTCTTCAGCAGTACTTTCAGTACAGAAACTTTATGCATTCTGGTTTTAAAACTATTTTGATAATCAGGGTAAAATTAATTAACTCCATCAAAATTTGGTCTCTTTTTCTTTAAGATAAAAGTAATATGTGTACTTTTAGACTCTAAACATAGATAACATGTTTAGATTAGTGATCAATATGAGTGTGGTTAAGTGTCTGGATCCATTTTCTGATGCTGTAATAGAATACCACAGACTGGATTATTTATAAACAGTAGAAGTTTATGTGGCTCAAAATTTTGGATGCTGGGAAGCCAAAGTGTAACACTGGCATCATGCTGTGTCATAGCAGGCTGAAAGGCAAGCAAGCATTGGCAAGTCAGAGAAAACTCAGAACAAATTTATCCTGTTAATCAGGAGAAAACTTCCTTGATAACTATTCCACTCCTGCCATAATGGCCTTAATCCAATCATGAGGGCAGAGCCCTTATCACATTTTAAAGACCCTACATCTTAATACTATTGCAATGAAAATTAAATTTCAGCGTGAGTTTAAGAGGGGACATTAAAGCCATAGCAGTAGCTATTATTATTGTAACTTAAAAAAATAACAGTTACCAGTATAGTATTAGTAGAATCATCATCATTCAAAGATTTTTCAAATTAGTGGCTTAGTTTTCCTCCATCTCTTTCTCCTACCAAAGTCTATTATAAAATGTTATTAACTTGAGCTTTGGGAAAGGTTATGTGTTTTATAATAATCTTGTTAGACTATGTTTACATTTGTTGTTAAACAATGAAATGTTAAATATCAGGGTTTGAAAGTACCTGAAACATTGTATTTTCACTTTGGGCTTTGTTTTTTCTAATTATACAGTATATTAACCACTGTAAGCTAAATATGAATTGGATCCTCTATGCAATTTATATCATTAGTATATCAAAAAGTGAACTTAATTTTTCTCCCCTTCTTGCATCTTTCTCCTTTCTTTTCTTTTTTAAAAAAAATCTCATTGTTTCCGCATGCATATATTAGTTATCTATCATTATCAAGTATTATACCAGGAAATGGGCATGCATTTTGAATAATATAGTTCCTTCCCTTATGTTTGTTTTATAAATTAGCTCGGGAGACTCATTAAACAAATGAATTACAGATATAATTATTTCAAAATAGTGTTGATGAGTGCAATGAAAGCAAACTTAGTATTCAATGATAGTAAATGCAAACAAGATAGGGATCTAACTTAAGTCTGTGGGATGTGAGGAGAACTGAGTTGCCAACCCTGAACTGAGATAGGAAGGATGAGGTGGGGAAATTTCTAGGTAGAAGTATTATAATTTTCCTCAGACTTATGCCTCCTTTTCTTTTTACATCCTTCTTTAGTCACCTAGACTTAAAAAATATCACATATCTGTGATGTTTGGTTCTCTTTTGCCTTCACAAATAATTAGCTGCCTAGAGTTTTCTCGAGTCAGCATTTTCTTTCTTCTGGTCACATGAAAGATTGAATTTCCAATTGTACAACATTAGTTACAGCCAGCTGTACTTTTTCCTGTAACTTTATATTTTTTTCTTTCACTCAACAAACATTTATTGAGACTTTTCTGCATGTGAGGACTCCATTAGCACCAGTGTCACAGAAATAGACAAGATGAATATGGCTGCCACAGAGCCTGCAACCTGCCAGAGGGAAGAGAGGATTAAAAGTAGGGATTTTATGCTAAGCCATGGAAAGGCCCTTCTCTTTCTAGAGTTGTATAAAGCACATGCAGTCAAAAGAGACTGCACATGGGAAAATTGGAAGGGTTGTGTGAGTGGAAAATAATGATGCAGTTAAGATGAGCTGGATTCAATTGTGAAGGGCCTTGCCAGCCATCTTAAATAATATTGACTTTTCCCTAAGAATTCGGAGAGCCATTGAAAGGTTTTAAGCAGGACAGTGAGGTAATCAGGAATCTCCCAGCAGTTGACATTTGGGGACTAAAATGAATAATACTGCAATAAGATAGGGAAAAGAAAGTTTGGTAGGAAGATAATGAACTCATGTCCTTTTATTTTTCCTTCCACCTGTTCTCTCACATTCAATCTCTTCCTTTTCCATTGCCCAACTAATTTTTTGACATGCTGCTGATGGATTAATTCCTTGGTGCACACTTCTGATCTTAACTCAAAAAAATTTTAGTGGTGTGTCTATTGCTCATGGAATAAAAATTCATGTTCATGGAATAAAATAAATTCCTCACCCTATTAGTCAGTGCTTACACTTATCTAGTCTCATCTCTATTTTATAGCTTTATTTCCAGTATTTCTCTTTATGTCCTGACTGTAACTGTACTCTCCACACTCTGGAACTTTCCCACAACATATTTTCTTTTGGGTTCCCTCCCTCTTTCCTGTTTACCTACAAACTTAAATCTGTTCCTCCTCAGGTTCTTACTCAGATGTCATCCCTCCTAGTAGAACTTCATTAGTTTTTACTGAAAGTAATTTCTCCCTCCTCTAAAATCCTTACACTACAGTTCACAGGATAATGACATAGGTCACCTTCCCTGCTAATGGAGCCCTTTTGAGAGACAGAATCACCTAGTTTTCTTTTGAGCATGAACTCTGGAGTCAAACTACTTGCATTCAGATCCTATCTCTGACACTTCCTAGCTTCGAGACCTGGGGATATCACTTAAATTTTTTATTCCTCAATTCTGTAAAATAAATGTCCCTAATTTATAAGTGTTGTGAGGATGAAGTGATTACATGTATGTAAAAATGTTTTGTGCCTAGCATATATTAAGTACTGTGTAAACATTTAGCATGATCATATCATTATTTTCATCATTTACATGCAATGTCCACTCTACTAAATTATAACCAGTTTGAGGATCTAATCCATATCAGATTTTTTATGGCTTCCAAATCCTTTACTTCCCTACACAAAGTAAGTAAATATCGAAAATTAGAATCACAATGATTTGCGAACCCTAATCAGTTTTTCCTGTGCAACTTAGTGAGATCCTCTCTCAAAGTTAAAAACAACAACAACAAAAAAAGAGCTTGGGATGTGGCTCAGCACTCATGAGTTCAATCCTCCCCACAAAAAAATAAAATAATTCATTAAAATAATGGGGTACATTGGCCCTAATCTCCATCACATGGGGTAAGGCCCCAAATTCCTTAATAAGACACCTATAGCACATGAGTTAAAACCAAGAATCAACAAATGGGATGAGTTCAAACTAAAAAGTTTTTTCTCGGCAAGAGAAATAATATGTGAGGTGAATAGGGAGTCTATATCCTGGGAACAAATTTTTACCCCTCACACATCAGAGCTCTAATCTCTAGGGTATACAAAGAACTCAAAAAGTTAAATAACAAAAAAACAAATGACCCAATCAACAAATGGGCCAAAGACCTGAACAGACACTTCTCAGAAGAGGATATACAATCAATCAACAAATACACGAAAAAATGCTCACCATCTCTAGCAGTCAGAGAAATGCAAATCAAAACTACTCAAAGATACCATCTCACTCCAGTAAGAATGGCAGCCATTATGAAGTCAAACAACAAGTGCTGGCAAGGATGCGGGGGGGAAAAGGGTACACTTGTACATTGCTGGTGGGACTGCAAATTGGTGCAGCCAATTTGGAAAGCAGTATGGAGATTCCTTGGAAAGCTGGGAATAGAACCACCATTTGACCCAGCTATTCCTCTTCTCAGACTATACCCAAAGGACCTAAAAACAGCATACTACAGGGACACAGCCACATCAATGTTTATAGCAGCATAATTCACAATAGCTAAACTATTGATGAATGGATAAAAAAATGTGGCTTATATACACAATGGAATATTACTCAGCACTAAAAAATAACAAAATCATGGCATTTGCAGGGAAATGGATGGCATTAGAGCAGATTATGCTAAGTGAAGTTAGCCAATCCCTAAAAAAAAAAAAATGCCAAATATCTTCTCTGATATAAGGGAGGGTGACTCAAAATGTGGTAGGGAGGAAGAGCATGGGAAGAAGATTACCTCTAGATAGGGAAGAGAGTGGGAGAGAAAAGGAGGGAGAAGGGGAATTGCACAGAAGATGGAAGGAGACCCCCTTCGTTATATAGAATACAGGTATGACGAAGTGAGGAAAAAGGAAAAAAAAGTGTGTCACATTAGGTTGCGTAGAGAGAAGTGATGGGAGAGGAGAGGAGGGAAAGGGGGGAAAGGAAGGACATCAGAATAAAATAGACTTTATTATTGCTGTGGGTATATATATGACTGCATGACCAATGTGATTCTGCAACCTATACACTCAGAAAAATGAGAAATTATACCCCATCTGATTCAAATGTATGATATGTCAGGTCATTGTAGTGTCATGTGTAACTAATTAAAACAAATAAAAATAAATGAATAAATAAATAAGGGGGTACAATTATACTATAATCAAAATGGTAACTTTGGAACAAAGAATAAATATATCAAATCTCTTAATAACATTAGCCAATGCTATTGAATATTCAAAGTACCATGCACTGTTTTCTTACCCCACATGATTGCATTTAAACTTCAACAACCCCAGAATGAAGTAGTATTAATTTTTTTGTCTGTTTACAAATGGGTCATCTGAGACAATGTTAAGTAATTTGTGAAAGTCACACAATTAATAAAGAATAGAAATAAGACCATCCACATTGCCTCTGTACACCCAAAGCACAAATTCCTGTTCATTATTTACTGAACTGTTTTTAATAATACATTTTATTAAGTTCATAAGGAGTTCATTTTCTATGACTTTTTAAATGTATACCACATCCTTGGATGCTTAAAAAATGGCTCATTATTTCATTTATTTCGAACTCAGTCTTCCCTTATAATAACAAGCCCTCAAATTCTTTATCTCAGAGATAAAATTTTGAAGGTGTATCAGTAGTTCCCAAACAGTGGAGGAGTAATTCTTTACTTTAAATTTAAAGCATATGCAGAATTCTGCATTATAATTATTCACCTTTGCTCTTCATTTACTCATTCAGAGATAGCTTACTGAAAAATGGTAAGTTTTACAATAGCTCCCAGGATTTTTGCAGTCTCAGGAGTCCACTGTACTAGAATTATTTCTAATGCCATTGCTAGAAGAAATTTTTTGAGATTTTATGTGTTCTATATTTTAGATTCCTAGTCTCTAATCTGTATTTCTCCCAGGCATAAAAAGGAACATGTATATTCCCCAAGGTTTCTCTTTTGTTTTCCTCCTAAGTTTTCTTTCCATTTTTCAGCTTTGATTCCTTAATAAACAATAGAGCTTGCTTTGCAGAACTCATAATTAATGTTAGATTCTTGTATTATTGAAATATCTAAAATATATGAGCTAAAATATAATACAAATTTATAGAAACAAGTCTAAAATGTATGAGCTAAAACAGAATATAAATTTATAGAAATATAACCTGTTTTGTGAAAATAATAAAAAAGAAGGGGATTTATATTATTTTTTGAAATTTTGCCAAATTTAAACATTTTTCTGAAAAATTCTGAAGACAAATCTTGATCCTGTATCTTTACAATACCTAGTGAATTGGAAAATTAAAGTACTGTGTACATGTACGGCCCCAGGAATGTATGTCTCTGGTACAAAACAACAACAACAACAACAATAGGGTTTTGGCAGTGGCTATATTTTCTGTTGTGATGGTCTTGATTTCAGCAGAATCAGTTCAGGCCAACTGCTCTACCAGAATAACATAAATCTGCATTTTTCAACAACATTAATCCTTTAGTGCTACACAGAGCTCTTTAGGCATGGTCAAACCAATTCTTAGTTTACAAGACCTTGCTGAAAATCAAACAGCAACATATGAAAAGTGATAGAATGCCTTGCAATATCTTTTGGCTGCCCCATGCCCCATCGTCATTTACAATGAGCTACTCAGTTCTTAATAGTCCTACTGGAATTATACAGATATTCACCATAGTGTCTATATTACTTTAATTCAAACCCCTATTTACATTTCTTTTCCCTCCTAATTTGGATCTTGTATCAGCAGCACATACCACAATGCCCAAAATGTTTAATTATTACTTGTTGAATGAAAATTCTGGAGTAAGAAGCAAGGAGTTAGTGAATTAATGGACCCAAATAATATGAAGTAAAAATGAGCTGGCTATTCCTATAATCCCAGCTATCCAGAAAGCTGAGGCAAGAACAGTTCAAGGCCCACCTGGCCAACTTAGTGAGACCCTGTCTCAAAATAAAATGAAGATAAGGCCTGAGGATGAAGCTCATTGGTAGTGCTTGCCTAGCATGCACAAAGCCCTAGTTTTGATCCCCAGGAGTTCAAATGAAGAAAAAAAAATAAAAATGAAATGAGGGATTATTTACAGTGAGTGCAGTCTGAGGTGATCTTAGGAATCTTAGGACTACCTCAGAGAGCAGAAAGGTACTGTAGGTGGGAATAAGCAAGGGTGTGGTGGAGAATGGCAATGGGGGTCACCTAGATTGCCTATGTTGGGAAGTAAAAAGAGGATAAGTTTGGACTACTAGAGACATAGAAATAGTTAATAGAAACTCCTCAATGTTGCATATAAAGAACTTATATTTTATTTTGAAGTAAAAAAACAATTTGAAGTCCAGACTGTAGTCTTTCAATCTGGACAATGAGTGATTAAAGCAACATTTTAAAGAATTATTCAAATAAGTTTGTGCTTATATAAACCTCAGGTGTACAAAACATCAGGTTATGAAATAATAACTTTAGTCTGTGGGTCATCAGCTGATCCTGAAGTTTTCTTTCTTTGTGTTCTCATCCTACAGGTTGTTATTTTGTACTTTAAGCCAAGTACATTTCGCTGTATTCTTCTAAGATGGGTCCGTCTTCTTGGTTTTGCCACTGTTTATGGAACAGTCACTCTCAAGCTTCACAGGTATATTTTATTAGTCTTTCATTTCAATGGAAAGATCAGATTGTTTGGTTTCACATGTAATTGTAGGCTGGATTGGCCTTCAATGGTTTAATTTCAAGAATTTAGATAGCAAGATGATATATATTTTTCAGTTTCAAAGCAATTACTTTAAAGTCTCTAGGGAAATTTTTACTATAACAGAACTCTTTGATGCTTTAGTAAAATGTCCTCAATTATGGAAAGGGTTAGTTCTAAAAAAATTAGAATGTTAAATAGTATTTACTAGCTAAAAACAGGAAGGAATGCAAAGACAATACAGCTGAAATGATGATTCATGTATGAGTTACCATGGAATCCTGTATGGGAGAATTGAGCTATATGCTTGTTTGACAAAAACTATTGTCCTCCATTCCTAATCTCCATGTTCCAGGGTAATCCTGCTGATAGATTCTATGAGCAAAGTTAATTTCTTGGTTTTCATCCTTAACTAGTATGTTTCAGTGATTATCAATCTTGACAATGAAGAATACCATAAATTTCTTTAGACTTGGTTTCAAAAGTAAATATACTAATAATGAGGCATTAAAACAAACTACCTGTCCACAGGGGCAAGGGTTGGCTTGAAATTATTTAAGACTTTTTTCTTGCCTCCTGTTTCCAAGTTTAAAAAAAATCTCAGTGATGTTGTGCCAAAAAACATAGGAGAAAGAATTCTCCAGTAGGAATAAACTGTAATCATATAGAGAAAACTCTTGTATGAATTATCTTTAAACTTTTTGAAAACCATAGTAAGCCATTCATGCTAATTTGATAATAAGTGTTTCTAAGTAAAAGTCTTCGAATATGAGTCTGTATTACACAATGATTTATTTAAGATGTCATAATATGCTTCAGAAACATAATAACATTTGTTTTTAAATGTCTACCCTTTCAACCGTTTTTAAAAAATATACTAATTACACCACATAAGAATCTGTTTTTTTTCTTTTCCTTTCCTTTGTCTCTCTCCCTCCCTTCCCTTTCTAAATCTCCTTCCTCCTCTCCTTCTCTCTCCTTCTCTCTCTTTCTTTCCCCTCCCTCTCCCTCCATCTATCCATCCCTCCCTTTTTTCCTTCCTTCCTTCCTTCCTTCCTTCCTTCCTTCCTTCCTTCCTTCCTTCCTTCCTTCATTTTCTTCTTTTCCATACTTAATTACTAGGAATGCTCCAAATTATCTTTTTGGAACAAATATGAATATTCTTGACTCTCAAGATTTCTTTGTTATATACATGGTAAATTGCAAAGAATATTGGAATGACTTTGAGATGATCCGATTTAAATCTGAATTTGGCTTCTTATCTAGGAAAGCAAGGCCTGTCTTTCTTATAAAGGAGAGGCTTGGACGATCGAAAATGTTCTTTCTGGTTTTCCCTCACTTGTTCCACATTATAGCATACTTTGCTGCTGTTTCCTTCTGCTCTTGAAGTGCCTTCCAGATTTCCCATTCTTTATATGATAGCTATTTCAACTGATACTCACTAAAGAAGATAAGAAATCAATGGGAGCATTTAGTATACTATAACCCTTCTAGAAATTCTGAAAGAATAGGTATACTTCTGTGTTTTGAAAATTACCTCTTACCCTACTAGTCTAATGCTTAGTGTCTATTGGGGTCTCTGTTGTAATACTTTCACAGCTTTATAGTTTTCTTAATTATTTTTCTTCTTCACTAATTTACCTTCTCCTTGAGAGTCTTACCACTGAACCCTAGCACTCAGCACAAAGACAGACTGATACATGAAAGGTATTTAAAACTAAAAAGCTGCTTTTCAGCAAAGGAAACAATCAAAAAGGTGAAAAGAGTGCCTACATAATGGGAGAAAATCTTTACCACAAGCACCATTTGACCAAGCTATTGCAGTCCTCAGTATATATCCAAAGGATTTAAAATCATCATATTACATTGACACAACCACATCAATGTTTATAGCAGCTCAACTCACAATAGCTGAAGTATGGAACCAACCTAGGTACCTACCTTCAAGAGAGGACTGGATAAAAAAATATATACACAGTGGTATATTATTCAGCCTCAAACAGGGATGAAATTATGGCATTTGCTGGTAAATGAATGGAGCTGGAAAACATCATGCTAAGCAAAATAAGCCAGTCTCAAAGAACCACAGGCCAAATGTTTTCTCTGACAGGCAGATGCTAATTCACACTAAGGGTGTGGGTAGGGAAGAATAGAGGTTACTTTGGATTAGACAGAGGGGAGTGAAGGGAGGGGAGAGGGTAAAGAAGTAGGAAGGATTGATTGTAGAATTAATCAGACATTATCACCCTATGTGCATGCATGATTATACCACTGGTGTAACTCTACACCCTGTACAACCAGAAAAATGAGAAGTTATAGTCTATTTATATATGATTTGTCAAAATGCATTCTTGTGTCATGTATAACTAATTAGAACAAATTAAAAAACATTAATGGATGAGTGAATGAATGAAAATGTCAGATGCAACTTGGCAACACTACTCATAGTGCTCACCACACATAATATATTCACATTCCCTAAATTACTGTGTGCTACCCCATTGTATTCCCAAATGTCTGGAACACATAACTCTGTTTTGAGTGAAGGAAATTTGGTAGAATTTGAACACAGTATAAAATACCACTGAATGATAAAGTGGTAAAATTACTTCTATTCTGATTCTCTTTCAATCATTTTGATTATTTCCAGGAGAAAGACAGAACTAGTAGGTATTAATACCTGTCTGATAGTTGATATTGAAACAAAGAACAGATCAGGCTTCAGGCTCACAGTTTTTCACTGTAATTTGCTTTTTTAAAGATTCATTATTTTTGTTTTACTCTCTATATTTTTATAGTTATTTTTCATTTTCAAAAATTGTTATCTATTGTTTTTTCTTTAAGATAATATAAAGTTTTTAAAAAATATTTTAAAGCAGAAATAGAAACTGATTTTAAAAAAATACTAGCTGGTCCACAGATAATCTTAGGGGTGTAATTTGAGAAACTAGTTTACTTCATTATCTCTTTTGTTCATTTTAAAGACTGGAACTAAAACTATTTTTTTCTCTATGTGGCTCTGAAAGTCATTGCAGTGAAGAATTACTCCACTAAAGGCTTAAATTGGCTGGAAACTATTTCTAATTTAATGAGCTGAATTATTCTTATCCTGTTATGAACCATATGGCTTTACTATTATATTCTGGATTTTATTTTCCATATTTCTTAAATTTAGCAGGTTATAATACTGTTTGTCAGTAAACTGAACAATCAGCATCCAAAAAAATGTGAGCAACTTGAAGGAAGGATGGCTAAGCCAGCTTTGTATTAGGCTTTACTTTGCCCATATTATGTATTCAGGTAGTTTTTTTTTTTTAATAAATGAATGGGTGGATGGTTCTAGTAAATGGAGCCACAAGGTATGTTCTTGGTTGGTATTCCTGAAGAGTCAAGCAACCTGTAACTCTGAATAAAGGACATCTAAGCTTTTCAGTGACAAGATAAAGAAGAAATGCATAAATCTTGACAAACTAAATTTGAATTTCATTTCTACCATTACCTATTTATACTAGCAAGAATAAATTAACATCTGAGAATCAGCCTTCTTATCTATAAAATGGTTTAATATCTCACTTGAAAAGTTGGAAATATTAAGTATAATTTGAATGTACATAAATATACCCGTTTGGAATTGGGAGTTGCGAACCACAAGAACTGACATTAAACATTAAAGGAATTTACTGGAAGGATGTGGGGAAGGTCACAGAATTAAAGGGAAAGTTACAGAATCAAGCTGTAGGAGGACCTGATCCAGAGTATGTTATCAAAGTAGACTTGGCTAAGGGGTAATGTCTCTTGAATGCCATAGTCCATTTTCACAAGAATTTCATTTTTCATTTCAAGATTGTTTAAAGTAAAATTAAGTCATATCCCTCTACACAGAAAATTCTAAGAAAATTATGAGTATAGATATATAAAATAAGTGTTAGAGTTCCTTAAATTGGCAAGAAAGACAGGAGTTTTCATTTTATTCCAGCATTTCTCTCAAGCATTAGTGGAAATATTGAACATTTCTTTCTCTATCACCTGGTGTGGCACTGATTGATTATAGTGTTTATAGAATTTCTAGAGCATTGAAAACTAAAGGACACATGAAGAAGATATAGGATCTTGTTGTATCTTTGGAAATGGTAATGTTTAGTCTGGGAAGGAAACTTAAAAGCATTTACTTTTTTATTATTTATTTATTTGTTTGTTTGTTTATTTATTTATTTTGGTGGTGCTGGGAATTGAACCCAGGGCCTTGTACATACAAGGCACTCTACCAACTGAGCTATATCCCCAGCATTTACTTTTATCAAATCTCTGATTTTTTCCTCTGGTGATCTCTTCCTACATTTGCAGCCATACAGCCAAAGACTATCCTAACAATCCAAAGGAAAAAGCCCTCTGATTATTAACACAGTACAACACAAAGGTGTGCAAAGTTGGGGTCAGGTTGGGGTGGAATGTTCTGTCCTTTCTTAGAGGAGTATTTTAGCACTGACATAATTTAGAATCACCAGCATTCGGGATGATCCAAAGCAAACCAAATTTTATTTGTTGATCAGTTTATTTATAGTTATGGGGATTGAATCCAGGGCCTTACACATGGTAAACACTCACTCTACCACTGAGCTATATCCCCAGCCCCAGACAGACTTTTAGTTATCTTTATTATGCCCTTTCCTTTTCTCTAGACAACAGTCTGTCTCCCTTAATGGCAGGCCATCCATGCAATGCAGTTTATTTGAACCTGAATCTGTACCTCTTTAGAGAAAGAAAAAGAATGGAATTAGTTTTTGCTAGTTAAGTATCAATCATAAGGGGAAAAAAAAGAACTGAAATAGGCAAATACAAAGAAGATTCATTTATAGAAGGTATTTGTTTCTGTAACCAGAGATAAATTTGATTTGGTACATGAATGATGTCAGGTGGATCTAAACAGACATCTAACACTTCCATGAATATCTGCTAAGCTAGTTTGTTTTTGTTGTTGTTGGTGGTGTGTGTGTGTGGGGGGGGGGTTCTTTCTTTGTTTGTTTTGTTTGTCTTTCTGTTTTTAAATTCTCAGTCTAGGCTCAGATAAGCCAGGATACCTTCAGGAGGCAATGTGAGGAAATGATTTAAATGAAAGGGGATGGGGAAGATTTAAAAACAATGCTGGAAAAAAATACTTTCTTTTCCCTATAATAACGTTTCTGAAAACACATTAGCTTTTCCTTTTTCTAAAGCTAATCAAGAAAAAACAAAGGACTTTTTTTGTTGTTGTTGTACTTTGTTTAAGATGAATATTTAAGCAAGCTATGAAAAGCATTTTTCTGGCTCTGGACTGGGATTTGTCATTTCATGCATTATTCAGCTCTTCTTGCTCTGGGTACAACCCGTAGCAGTTTTCTCTGCTGTGCTCATTAGCACCAAATATTTACAGTTTGTGGGAAGGCTTATTTTTTTATATGTTTTAGTTTATTCCTAGTAAATTTTAAAAAGTGAAAGGAAGATATTTATATTTGTTGTATATATTCTTCTAAAGACACATGAAATATAGTAAGATAACTTAAATTTTTAAAAAGGTAGCTATCTAGAAAAGGCAAGAGCTTGTAATATATTGAAGATTGTTTCTTTTAGCTTAACTTGTAACAACCATAGGTGGCAGAGAATTTTAAATGAAGCTTTATTTAGCAAATGCCAGAAGTGCCATTATTTTACCTTATTGACTAAGGATAGACTGATCTGCCTTAACAGACCATTGTTAGCCCTCATTTATGAAAGCTGCAAAATAATGGCATTGATTCTTAGGTGACTAGGCAAATTCCTATGGGAATCCATAACACTCTTCTAAAATTCTGCTTACATTTACCCCTGCACATACATGAATGGTGTTTAAAATTTTTATTAGTCTGTTCCTGTAACAAAATATCTGGGGCAGGCTAACTTTATATAGAAAAGGAATTAATTTGTCTCACAGTTTTGGAGGATGAAAGTTCAAACAGCATAGTGCCACTACTGGCAAAGACCCCATGGCATAGGACATCACATCTCAAACTAGAGAGCTACATGGGGCCAGACTTATTCTTTTAATAACAACCCTCTCTCAGAAATAACTCTGGGTCCCATGAGAACTTCTTTAAAACTTCCTAAAGGCAGCACCCCAATGACCTCAGGACTACCACTAGGTTCCATATGTCCCACATAACTTCACTGGGACCAAGATTCCAAGACATGAACCTTTGGGGGACATGCTCAAACAATACTCAAACCATAGTAAGGTCATGACGGTCATGACCCATAGTATTTGTTTTGTTTTGTTTTGTTTTGTTTTGTGGGAGTAGTGGGGATTGAATCCAGGGGCAGTTTTCTGCTAAGGTTGGCAATTGCCAACCTCAGCCAAAACAGTACAACATAATTTATCTTTCAAACACATACACTTTGGACATTGTGTTTTGACTAGAAATTGAAAAGCCTGCCATGTGGCAGTAATGTAGATTCCTGGCAACCCATTTTGCTGAGCTCACTGTGGTTTCTCTTCTTTATTAGATGCCTACTCTGAGATGAAGAATACCTTCAGATGTAAAATTACTCATAGCAGCTTTTCTTAAGAGCCACATTGTTCACTAGAGAATAGGGATTCATTGAATGAATGAATGAATCAGACATAACTTTCCTTTGCTAATATATGAATATATGACCAGTGTATGTACAACCACAAAATGAGGATCCTAATTGGAATGTCAGGTATATTAAAAACAACAAATTTAAAAAGAGAGAAAGAGAGAGAGAGAAAAGGGATTCGCGCTTCTGAGGAAGGTCTTTCTTCCAATCAGTGAGTACACTGTTTGAATAGGAAGCTGAGAAAGTTCCAAAGCTAAAGAAAGTTACTTAACTTCAGGGGAAATTGGAAAATACCTGAGACTTTCCTCATGCACCTATGTTTCTCATATACTAAAAGAATTACTAGATGTCTTAGAAAAATGGCATGATTAATACAGATTTTTAAGGATTAAAGTATTAAACTGATGTTTCAGAACTCTGATACTGGCATTTTAGAAATATTAAAAAACAGTTTTGTGAATGACTTGACTTTCTCTTTTCCTGTTTAATAATTCATTAAGTGCCACTGTGGACTTTCTGAGGTTAAGATTTAGACAGCCTCACTGGAGACACTTTTATTATTTTAAATCATATTTAATGACACAGAAAATATCAGAAGTCATTTGGTTCTTAACAAATATAAATTTACTTTGTAATTTCATTAATTAAGGAAGTATCAGTGTGGCATATATCAAAGAAACTCACCTTAGTGCATAGACTATTCATGTGCTATCATGTTTCTAGGTAATCCTCAGAAACTCTGTGTAGTCAGAAACCTTAGCTTTTCAGACTCTACGTTTTGTCATTCCCATCACTTGTAGGTTTGAAAGCTAGTAACAAAAGTGAGGACCATGAAGACATGAGCAATAAGCAAGCAAGGCTCTCTCACTGCTTTCTGTACTCATCTTTTTTCTGTGGCATATTTGCAGTCTGTCTGGAGCTACCTTAGTCTGTGTCCCTTAGGACCTGTACACAGCTAGCTATTATGAATGGTTCCCATAGGAGCCATGGAAAGAAACCTCCAAAGCTTCAAAAAGTTTTTAATTTTAAAAACTTCAGTCAGAAGATAATTCCCTCTACTCATTCCTCCCTACTCTGCTCCCTCCATTGACTTCTTATCACACTGTCTGTCCACAGTGCTGCAGGGCCTCAGCTGAATGATAGTATTAATGCTAGTATTAATTGTGTCACTCATATCACTTTCAGAAACTAAGAATTTTTAGTAAAATAAAATGGAGGCAAAATTCATTTTAATTATTCTTCCTTTAAGGACAAATTACTATTAGATATGAATAAAATAGGAATGTAACTCACCCAGAAAACTGAGACTTAAAACTTTATTTATTCTAATTTCAGATGTCCTACTTCCTTTGTTATATGACATGTATCTTAGATATGCACTTTATTTTATAACATCTATGCTCAGTCTTTCAATTGTGAGCTTCCATTTTTAAAAATATTTATACAGATGCTCTAGTTTCCTAAGTATAGGAAAAAAGTCTTTCATTAGTATATGCAGTTTAGGCGCTGGAGTTGTGGCTCAGTGGTAGAGCACTTGTCTAGCACATGTGAGGTCCTGGGTTCAATCTTCAGCACCACATAAAAATAAATAAATAAAATAAAGATATATACATTATATCTTTATTTTATTTATTTATTTATATATAATATGTAGTTTAATGACTATGTATCATGTTTGAAATATGAAATGTTGAAATATGAGATTTTTGTTACTTAGGTTATGATTTTAACTTACTGTGTATATGTATATTCTAACCAACTTGAAAATGAAAACCAATCTTTTAACACAGAATTCATACTTCTCAGACTATAGCTTATAAATATTTTATTGTCCTGATACTTTTTGTTAGCAACTCTATATCAAATTTTGTATGTTCTCAAGTGAAAATATTTTCCTTATGTGAATAAGAGAATAATTGAAAATGAAGATTAATTCATTCATGCAGCAAAGAGAAGGGGAGCAAGTCTTCTTTAAAAGCCAAGTTTGTTTCTTTCCCTGCTGTGTTTTTATCTGGTTTTGGGAACAGGATGCAACTGGCTTCATAGAATAAATCTGGGAATTCCCTCTCTTTATATTTTATGGAATAATTTGAGGAGGATTGGCATTTGTTGTTCTTTAAAGATTTGGCAGAAGGCAGCTGAGAATCCATCTAGTCTTAGCCATTTCTTTGTTGAAAGTTTTCTCTTTCTTTTGATTTTTTAATTGCTGCTTAAATCTTATTGCTTGATATTTGTCTGTTTACATTTTCTGTGTTCTCTTGCTTCAATTTGGGCAGGTCACATGCACCTAGAAATTTGTCAATATCATCTAAATTTTCCAATTTACTTGAATATAAATTTTCTTCTAGATTATAAAATTTTCTTCTAGATTTGACAAATGTCTGGTGATATCACTTTTTCATCTCTAATTGTGTTGATTTGGTCTTTTCTGTCCTTCTTGTGGGTAATTTGGCTAAGGGTTTATCAATCTTGTTTACCTCAACAAAGGTGCCAAAAATATATGTTGGAGAAAAAAATAGCATTTTTAACAAATGGTGCTGGGAAAACTGGATGTCCATATGTAGAAGAATGACATAAGATCCCTATCTCTACCCAGCATAAAAATCAACTCAAAGTGGATCAAAGACCTAGTAATTAGACCAGAAACTGTAACTGCTAGAAGAAAACATAGACTCAACACTCCAACATATGGCATAGGCACCAACTTCCTAAATAAGACTCCTAAAGCTCAGGAAGTAAAAATAAAAATCAAAGATGAATAAGTGGGTTGGTATCAAATTAAAAAGCTTCTGCACAGCAAAGGAAACAATAGCACAAAAAAGAACCTACACAATGGGAGAAAATCTTTGTTAGCTTCTTTTTTTTCTATCTTTCTTTTCTTTTTTTGTATTGTGGATTGAACCCAGGGGCACTTTACCACTAACCCATGTCACCAGCCCTTTTTATTTTTTATTTTGAGACAGGGTCTTACTAAGTTGTAGAGACTGGCTTTGAACTTGTGATTTCTTTCTTAGTCTCCAAAGTTACTAGGATTATAGGCTTGCACCAGCTTGCTAGGTATTATTCTGATGGGGGATAAATATCTAGAATATATAAAGAACTCAAAAAAAAAACTTAATACCAAAAAAACCAGCAACAAATAACCCAATCAATAAATGGGCAAATGATCTAGAGACATTTTTCAAAAAGAAGATATTCAAATGTCCAACAAATATATGAAAAAATGTTCAACATCCTCAAAAATCAGGAAAATGCAAATCAAAACTGAACTGAGATTTTTATCTCACTCTAGTTAGAATGGCAATCATTGAGTATACAAATAACAGTGATTGTTGACAAGGATATAGGGAGAAAGGTTCATTTACACATTGTTGGTTGGACAGCAATTAGTACAACCATATCGGAAAGTGGTATTGAGATTCCTCAAAAGACTGGGACTAGAACCATTGTTTGACCCAGTATTTCCACTCCTTGGTATTTATCCAAAAGAATTAAAATCAACATACCACACTAACTCCTTCATACCAATGTTTATAGCAGCATAATTCCCTGTGACAAGTTATGGAGCCAGCATAAGTGCTTGTCAACAAATGGATAAATAAAATGTGGTGTGTAAATACACAGTAGAGTTTTACTTAGCCATGAAAAAGAATGAAATTATATCATTTGCTGGAAAATGGTTAGAACTAGAGAACATAATGCTAAGTGAAATAATCCAGATTCTGAAAGTAAAGGCTGGGATGTTTTCTTTCATGTGTGGAAATTAGAGAGAGGAAAAAAAGGGAAAAAATGAATTAAAAAAATGGGATCTCATGAAAATAGAGAGAGACCATTAGAGTAAAAGGAGATCAAGGGGAAGAGGAGGCATGGGGAAGTACTAGGGAATGAAACCTACCAAATTATGCTATGTCCATGTGTAGATAAACCATAATGAATCCTGCCTTTATATATAATGTGTTAATTGAAAAAAAATAATAGAAAGGAGATCAGTAGATTAGAGCAATTGAATCAGGAGAAGGGAGGAGTGGAGGGAAAGGAAAGTACTGGGGAATGAGATTGATCAAATTATATTGTGTGCATGTACAAATATGACATAATGAATTCCACTATTAAGTATAATTACAATGTACCAATAAAAATGAAATAAAAGCCAATGGGAAATAGCCTGCAGCTGTCACTTGTCCTATCACCTAGACCCAGAGTCAGGTCCTTATAATGTTTGAGGATTGATACATTATGATCCTTCCAATGTGGCAGCAGTTCACTTGGCCTCAGACCACTCTGCTGCCCTTCACCCAGAATCTGCACATATCCAGTGAAAAATATCAGAGTTGTATCAATAAAGAATTAAATAATGGAAGTACAACTATTATAGATATTCCTGGAAAGACAAACTATGAACAGTGATTCAAGAAGAAGCAGAAACTAAACATCTGTAATAAGAGAAGACATTGAATTAGTAATCAAAAAGTTTACCACCAAAAATATCCAAAGACTAAATAACTTCATCAATGCATTATAACAAAGACTTAACACCAGTTCTTCACAAATCAAAACCAGATAACTATATCACAAGATAATAAAGCTATAAATCAATATTCCTTATTAATGTTGATATAAAACTTCAACAAAAAATTAGCAAACAGAACCCAGGAACTTCTAAAAAGGATTATATATCATGACTAAGTAGGATTTAGCCCAGCAGTACAAGAATGATTCAATTTTCAAAATATCAATGTAACAGAATATAATAAAAGATAAATCCCATATGTTGGAGAAAAAGAATTTGACAAAATCCAACACATTCTCATGATTTAAAAAAAAATTCAACAAACTGGGAATGTAAGAATACTTAACACCACTTGCTAAAACCCATCCACACAAAACCCCATAGCTGACATCATGTTTAATAATGAAGGACAGAAGTCTTATCCCTTAAGATCAGGAACAAGATGAGAATGTTCTTGCCACTTCTATTCAACATTCAACATTGTCTTGAAAGATTTTGCCTGAGCATTTAGACCACAAAAAAGAAATAGCCAATATAGAGATGGAAGTAAAAAGTAAACCTATCTCTATTTGCAGATGACATGATCTTACTAAAGAGAAAATTATTAAGAACGCACTGAAAAACTACTAGCACTAATAAATAAGTTCACCAAACTTATAAAAGATCAATATATAAAAATCAATTCTATTTCTCTATACTAGAAATACACAAACTAAAACTCAAATAAAAATTAAATTTAGAGGAGTATAACAGTAAATTTTTAGAAATTAACACTGAACTATGAGACAGGTGCACCAAAAACTATAAAATATTGTTGAAAGAAATTAAGTTTTAAATAAATGGAAATACATCCATGTTACTGGTTTGGAAAACTTAGTATTGTTAAGATTGCAATACTACCCAAATTGATTCAATATAATTACTATTAAAAAAACAGCTATTATTTTTGAGAAATTAACAAGTTTATCCTGACATTAATGTGGTAATGCACAGAACCTAGAATAGCTAAAACAATCTTAAAAAAGAAGAACAAAGTTGGAGGGCTCACACATCCTGATTTCAAATTTTACTCCAAAGCTACCACAAGCAAGGGAGTGTGGTATTGGAATAAGAAAAGAAATACAAATCAATAGAATAGAATTGAGCATCAAGAGCTAAACCTGTAAGCTTATGGTCAATTGACTTTTTTTTTATAAGGCTGCTAAGACAATTCAGTGAAGAAAGACAGTCTTTTCAGTAATGCTATTGCAAATTTTGGTGTCCACATAAAGGGGCAGCCAGATAGCCCAGATGAAAGAACAAAGTCGTCCCTCTATCTTACACCATATACAAAAATTGATTCCAGATGAATAGAAGAACTAAATGTAAGTACTAAAACTGTAAAACTCTTACAATAAAACAGGTATATATATTCATAACTTTGGGATGATAGCAAAAGAACAAGCAATGAGGGAAAAATTGGCCTTCAAATTTTAAATTTTGTGCATCAAAACACACTATCAAAAAAGTAAAAAGAAAGTTCACAGAATGGGAGAATATATTTGCAAATAATCTGTCTAAAAAGGGTCTGACATCTAGAATATATAAAGAATTATAACTCAACAACTAAAGGACAAAAAAAAACATTTAAAAATTAGAATTGAGTTTTCCAAAGAAAATATGCAAATGGCCTAAATTGAAAAGATATCCAATGAAACTAGTAATTAAAAAAGAGTATTTTAAAATATATATAATTTTCAATATTAGTAAGTATCCAGTGAGGTAAGACACTAATAGTATCCTGGTGTATGTGTGGGGTGGGGGATGGGAGTGTTAATCAGCACTCTATCAATATTTAGTACAATGTATTAAGAACTTTTTAAAAACTGAATTTTTTAAATTTCTGAAATCTAAAGAAAGCATAAAAGTGGCATAAAACAAGGAAATCATTTGATTAAATGGTTGTGTGTTATCAAAGATCATGACATTTACAAATACAGAATTTTATTCAACAATGCTTAGATATCACATATGGAACAAAGCAAAATATTATATACTATAACCCTAATATTATAAAATATTTTATTTATGTATAAAAAAATTCTAGAGAATAAAATTCAACTAAATGCTATTTATATATAATTGCTTCTCATTTCATTCTTTGTTTATGATTTTCTAATTTTATATTTTGACCATATGTTATAGTTTTAATGGAGGAATCAATTTACATGTAAAAATAGATTCATCTTTGTTTTAGTTTATAACACTAATGATTTATAATAGGCAAGGCAAGATAAAAGACACTTTGGGACCTACAAAGAAATTTAAATAAAAGAGCTTTAAATCTAGTAGTGAGACAAAATATAAAAAATTAAATAGCACAACAACCATAAGAGCAATCAGAACAGCACTTTTAAATTAATTTGCAAGTTTTATTGACAACTGAAAGTTCTTTATAAACATTAATAAGATATCTACACATTTAAAAATATTGGCAAACCCAACAATGGTTATGTGTTAACACAGTTACCTCCTAAATTTTATCTGTGGTTGCAGCCTCTGTTTCCTGGCTCATAAATCTTGTGTATTTTACTGTGGGTTAATGTTAAGGTGAAAACAAAGATTTCTTTAGGGTTTTTAAAAATACTATTTTTAAACATTTCTTTTATAAAGGACTAACATCTAAAAATAGGTTAAAGATACTGATGTGCAACTATTCTTTAAAAAGTTAGTAGTTTTGCAACATGGCGCTGGGTGGGGAGGTAGCACTCCCATGACCTGCTCCACTTCGCTGGCAGAGAGCGAGTTCAGAACAACCGGATGCTGTCTTGTCAGGAACATCCAGCAAAGTTGGGCAGCGGTGAAACCTAAGGGAGGAGTTTGAGCATCTCAGAGGCTGTGGTGTGCTTGGGCACTGATTCAGCAGAGGTACTGGCTGGTTGATTGGCAACCCGCCACAGTCGGAGGTGACTCAGCTGCTACAGTGACCCACGAGTGGCGCTGAGAAACAAAACTTCAGATCCTGTGAGGAGATGCCAACTGAGCTTCCAGGGGCCAGTGGACCAAGATCTGAGACTGGGACTTAGGAGAGACAGACCAGACCCACCCTTCCCATCGGACACCCCAGCAAGGAGACTGGTGTCCACCACGGCAGAGAACTGACGTCATCAAAGTTCCACAGATGGATTGCTCCACAGTGAAATTGGCGACCACAGGTGTGTGACCCTCAGCCCACCATATCCATACAGCTGGGAAAACTCAAAAATCTCTCCCCAGTTCTCCTTGAACATGAGCCCAGGGAAACAGGAAGGGCACCTGACCTCCAACTCCCCCTCCCACCAGTGGGGACAGCCAAGGCATTTTTCACCAGCTCTCAAGGGCTTAGCTATGGAAGGGAATCAGGCAAAATAAGCTGCCAGTCCCCAGCTCCTGCGTTCCACAACCTTGGGTCTGGGTGAATGGCAAACAGAGAGAGCGCCCAGGCCTTCAAGACAGCAGGACATCCAGGGGACTGCAGGCCCAGAGAGTAGCTAGATCTGTGCAGGACGGCACCGGTGGGTGAGTGGGGCCTGGCTGGCAGGAGAAGTGGGGGGGGGGGGAGCTGGAGACCAGGAGCGGCCTTGGACTACCAGGATTGGAGAGCCGCCCAGCTGGGGAGGAGGAGCCTCCTCACAGGGATTGTTTCCTGTGTCTTGAGGGCAGAAGCTTGGCCCGGAGTGCACAGCTCCACCTACTGGAAGAGAAGATAATAGAACTTTCTAAGAGTGCTTTTTTTTTTTCAATTTTTATTTTTCCCTTTTCTTTTATTCTACCTATTTTTTCTCTCTCTTTCTCTTTAGTGACTTCTTCCTTCCTCTTCCCCTACCTTTCCTCCCAAGCATTATGACTTCTATTACATGTAATTAACAAATGCAAATAGGTGAATGTTCTGAGGCTGTCTATAGTGCTCCCAAGTCCCTAGCTACACCCAAATACTCTGATCTATTCTCCTGTTAATATCCCCCTTCAGTAGAGCAGTCTTCCAAGATAGCTTAGATACACTAAGCCCATACCATCACATCACCCAACCAAAACATAAAGTTCTAAGACCAAACCACAGTTCCCTATACACCATTAGAATCCATATGTATTTTATGAAATGAATGAATTTGCTTTAAATTACAATAAAACCCAACATCTCTAAATATTGTCTCCCATCAGAAAGGAGAGATCCCGGAGATATACAAAACCAAAACAAAGTTACAGGAGAAAATAGTAACACAACAGTCAAACAGTGCTGGAAAGTAACATGAGAATCATGGAAAAAACAAGGAATTAAAGGATCACAAACAATGCAGGACAGCTTAAATTTACAGGAACTCAAGGCATACCTGACTCAGATGGAATGGAATCTTAAAGAGGCCATTAGACAGCAAATGCAAACAATGAAAGATCACTTCGACAACAAATTACATAAACAAATTCAAGAAGCAAAAAAACAACACTACCAGGAGATGGAGGTTATAAAAAAAATCAAACAGACATACTAGAAATGAAGAAAACCAAATTAAAAATAAACCAAATTAAAAACTCAAATGAGAGTATTACCAGTAGAGTAGATCAAGTAGAAGACAGAACATCACACAATGAAGACAAAATATATCATCTCAAAAAGAGTCTAGTCAACTCAGAAAGGCTGGTAAGAAACCATGAACAAAACATCCAAGAGATATGGGATATCATTAAAAAAAAAACTTAAGAGTCATTGGGATACAGGAAGATATAGAGGTCCAAACCAAAGGGATGAGCAATCTGTTAAATGAAATAATGTTAGAAAACTTTCCAGACATGAAAAATGAAACGTATGTCCAAATCCTAGAAGCCTACAGGACGCCGAATGTACAAAACTACAACAGAACAACTCCAAGACACATTATTATGAAGATATCCAACATACAGAACAAGGTAAGAATATTAAAAGCTACAAGAGAAAGGAGACAGGTTACATTCAGGGGTAAACCAACTAGGTTAACTGCTGATTTTTCATCCCAGACACTGAAAGCGAGAAGATCCTGGAACAACGTATTTCAAATGCTGAAAGATAATGGGTGCCAACCAAGAATATTGTATCCAGCAAAATTAAGCTTCAGGTTTGACAACAAAATAAAAATCTTTCATGATAAACAAAAGTTAAAAGAATTCGCAGCCAGAAAACCAGCACTGCAAAGCATTTTGGGCAAAACACTACACAAAGAGGAAATGAAAAACAACAACCAAAACCAACAATGGGAAGTACCTCAGTAAAAGGGGGGAAAAACTAATCAAAGAGGTAAAAACAAACCAAATTAGAAATAAATAAATAAATAAACAAACAAATATGACTGGAAGTACAAACCATACATCAATAGTAACCCTAAATGTTAATGGCTTAAACTCACCAATTAAGCGACATAGCTTAGTAACCTGGATTAAAAAAACAGATCCAACAATATGCTGCCTTCAGGAGACTCATCTGATAGGAAAAGACATACACAGGCTGAAGGTGAAATGTTGGGAAAAATCATACCACTCACATGGTCCTCGGAAGCCAGCAGGGGTGGCCATACTCATATAGAATAAAATCGACTTCAAGCCTAAATTAATCAAAAGGGATAAAGAAGGACACTATATACTGTTAAAGGGAACCATTCACCAATAAGGCATAACAATTATCAATATTTATGCCCCAAACAATGGTGCTGCTACCTTCATAAAACAAACTCTCCTCAAGTTCAAGAGGCAAATAAACCACAACACAATAATTATGGGTGACTTCAACACACCTCTCTCACCATTGGACAGATTTTCCAAACAAAAGTTGAATAAAGAAACTATAGAACTCAATAACACAATTAATAACCTAGACTTAACGGACATATATAGAATATATCAACCATCATCAAGCAGATATACTTTTTTCTCAGCAGCACATGGATCCGTCTCAAAAATAGACCATATATTATCCCATAGGGCAATTATTAGAAATTATAAAGGAGTACAGATAATATCATGCATCTTATCTGATCATAATGGAATGAAACTGGAAATCAATGATAAAAGAAGCAAGTAAAAATCCTACATCACTTGGAGTGAACAATATGTTACTGAATGATCAATGGCTTACAGAAGACATCAAGGAGGAAATTAAAAAATTCTTAGAGATAAATGAAAACACAGACACAATATATTGGAATCTATGGGACATAATGAAAGCAGTTCTAAGAGGAAAATTCATAGTTTGGAGTTCATTCCTCAAAAAAAGAAAAAACCAACAAATAAATGATCTCACACTCCATCTCAAAACCCTAGAAAAACAACAGCAAATGTAGTAGAAGGCAAGAAATAATTAAAATCAGAGATGAAATCAATGAAATGCAAAGAAAAGAAACAATTGAAAAAATTGACAAAACTAAAAGTTGGTTCTTTGAAAAAATAAATAAGATCGACAGACCCTTAGCCATGCTAACGAAGAGAAGAAGAGAGAGAACTCAAATTACTAGCATACTGGATGAAAAAGGCAATATCACAACAGACACTACAGAAATACAGAAGATAATTAGAAATTATTTTGAAACCTTATTCTCCAATAAAATAGAAGATAGTGAAGGCATTGATAAATTTCTTAAGTCATTTGATCTGCCCAGATTGAATCAAGAGGATACACACAACTTAAACAGACCAATATCAATGGAGGAAATAGAAGAAGCCATCAAAAGACTACCAACCAAGAAAAGCCCAGGACCAGATGGGTATACAGCAGAGTTTTACAAAACCTTTAAAGAAGAACTAATACTAATACTTTTCAAGCTATTTCAGGAAATAGAAAAAAGAGGGAGCACTTCCAAATTCATTCTACGAGGCCACCATCACCCTGATTCCTAAACCAGACAAAGACACTTCAAAGAAAGAAAACTACAGACCAATATCTCTAATAAACATAGATGCAAAAATCCTCAATAAAATTCTAGCAAATCGGATACAAAAACATATCAAAAAGATCATGCACCATGATCAAGTAGGATTCATCCCTGGGATGCAAGGCTGGTTCAATATATGGAAATCAATAAATGTTATTCACCACATCAATAGACTTAAGAACCATATGATCATCTAGATAGTCACAGAAAAAGCATTCAACAAAGTAAACCATCCCTTTATGTTCAAAACACTATAAAAACTAGGGATAACAGGATCTTACCTCAACATTGTAAAAGCTATATATGCTAAGCCTCAGGCTAGCATCATTCTAAATGGAGAAAAATTGAAGGCATTCACTCTAAAATCTTGAACAAGACAGGGATGCCCTCTCTCACCACTTCTGTTCAACATAGTTCTCAAAATACTGGCCAGAGCAATTGCAATTAGACAGACGAAAGAAATTAAAGGCATAAAGGTAGGAAAAGAAGAACTTAAATTATCACTATTTGAGGATGACATGATCCTATACCTAGCAGACCCAAAAGGTTCTACCAAGAAACTTCTAGAGCTAGTAAATGAATTCAGCAAAGTGGCAGGATATAAAATCAACACGCTTAAATCAAAGACATTCCTGTATATCAGTGACAAATCCTCTGAAATGAAAATGAGGACAACCACCCCATTCACAATATCCTCAAAAAAAAAAATAAAATACTTGGGAATCAACCTAACAAAAGAGGTGAAAGACCTGTACAATGAAAACTACAAAACCCTAAAGAGAGAAATAGAAGAAGACCTTAAAAGATGGAAAGATATACCTTGTTCATGGATAGGCAGAACTAATATCATTAAAATGGCGATATTGCCAAAAGTTCTCTATAGATTTAATGCAATGCCAATCAAAATCCCAATGGCATTCCTTGCAGAAATAGAAAAAGCAATCATGAAATTCATCTTGAAAAATAAAAGACCCAGAATAGCAAAAGCATTTCTAAGCAGTAAGAGTGAAACAGGTAGGATAGTGATACCAGATTTTAAACTATACTACAGAGCAATAGTAACAAAAACAGCATGGTACTGGTACCAAAACAGGCAGGTAAACTAATGGTACAGAATAGAGGACACAGAAACCAACCCACAAAACTACAACTTTCTTATATTTGATAAAGGGGCTAAAAGCATGCAATGGAGGAAGGATAGCATCTTCAACAAATGGTGCTGGGAAAACTGGAAATCCATATGCAACAAAATAAAATCGAATCCCTTTCTCTCACCATGCACAAAAGTTAACTCAAAATGGATCAAGGAGCTAGGAATCAAACCATAATCTCTGCATTTAATAGAAGAAAAAGTTGGCTCTAATCTCCATCTCGTGAGATCGGGCTCCAAATTCCTTAATAGGACACCTATAGCACAAGAGTTAAAATCAAGAATCAACAAATGGGACATATTCAAATTAAAAAGTTTTTTCTCAGCAAGAGAAACAATAAGAGAGGTAAATAGGGAGCCTACATCTTGGGAACAAATTTTTACCCCTCACATTTCAGGTAGAGCCCTAATCTCCAGAGTATACAAAGAACTCAAAAAAATTAAACAACAAGAAAACAAATAACCCAATCACCATTGGGCTAAGGATCTGAAAGACACTTCCCTGAGGAGGATATACGATCAATCAACAAATACACGAAAAAATGCTCACCATCTCTAGCAATCAGAGAAATGCAAATTAAAACCACTCTAAGATACCATCTCACTCCAATAAGAATGGCAGCCATTATGAAGTCAAACAATAACAAGTGCTGTTGAGGATATGGGGAAAAGGGTACACTTGTACATTGCTGGTGGGACTGCAAATTGGTGAGGCCAATTTGGAAAGCAGTATGGAGATTCCTTGGAAAGCTGGGAATGGAACCACCATTCGACCCAGCTATTCCCCTCCTCGGACTATTCCCAAAAGACCTAAAAAGAGCATACTACAGAGACACAGCTACATCAATTTTCATTGCAGCACAATTCACAATAGCTAGATTGTGGAACCAATCTAGATGCCCTTCAATAGATGAATGGATAAAAAAAAATGTGGCATTTATACACAATGGAATATTACTCAGCACTAAAAATAACAAAATAATGGCATTTGCAGGGAAATGGATGGCATTAGAGCACATTATGCTAAATTAGCCAATCCCTAAAAAACAAATGCTGAATGTCTTCTTTGATATAAGGGGGGGGGACTTAAAACAGAGCAGGCAGGAAGAGCATGAGAAGAAGATTACCATTAAACAGGGACAAGAGGTGGGAGGGAATGGGAGAGAGAAGGGGAATTGCACAGAAGATGGAAGGAGATCCTCATTGTTATACAAAATTACATATAAGATGGTATGAGAGGGAAGGAAAAAAAAGAGCAATGTGTTACAGTAGATGAGATAGAGAGAGGTGATGGGAGGGGAGGGGAGGAGAGGGGGGATAGGAAGGGGATAAGAAGGGCAGCAGAATACAACAGGCACTAGTATGGCAGTATGTATAAATGTGGCTGTATAACCAATGTGATCCTGCAATCTGTACACATGGAAAAATAAGAATTCATACCCCATTTGAAACAAATGTATGATATATGGTATGTCAAGATCATTGTAATGTTTTGAGAAACTAATAAAAAAGTAGTTTTTGTAAATGATCACACATTTTCAATAGGGAAATATAATTGATCAAATTATGTACATGTGCAAATGTGGCATAATGTATCTCCCTATTATGATTATAATGCATCAATAAAAAATAAAGTAGAAATGGTAATCTCATATTTGCAAAGAATTTTGTTTTCTTTTTGTAGTTTCCTATCATCTGACACCATTCCTTTTTTATAAATGTATGTCAAAAAGACTGAAAAGGAGGGATGGGGATGTGGCTCAAGTGGTAGCGCGCTTGCCTGGCATGCGTGTGGCCCGGGTTTGATCCTCAGCACCACATACCAACAAAGATGTTGTGTCCGTCGAGAACTAAAAAGTAAATATTAAAAAAAAAATCTCTCTCTCTCCTCTCTCACTTTAAAAAAAAAAAGACTGAAAAGGAAAAGCCACAGGTCTTATTAAATTTAAATTGTCCTTGGAAAGAGAAACAGTTTTTGCTATTATCATTTCTAACATACCCTATAATCTGGGCAATCTTGGTTAAAAACAAAACAGATTTTAAAGTCTTTCCTTTACGATATCCCTGGGACATACTTATGTATGATTAATTTCTATTTCAAAGAAAAGGCTTTTTTTAACATTGCAAAACTAAATCTTCAGTGATGAGTAATAAATCAAGATTTAACTATTAGCATTAAAATGGTGCAATTTTAAGTGTCTTTTTTGCTTAATATTTTGTAGGAGGCCATCCATTTGGATTGAGCACCTTCACTGGGCCAACAGACCAAACCAATATGGAATTTAATCACAGTAACTGAGCTTGACTGGTTGCAGAAGTACTTGTAGCCAGTTAGCCAAGTGAACTGTAAACAACTGAGTAAATTGTAACCAATTACCTGGCTGATTTACTAAGCTGTAGCCAATTAAGATGCTTTCAATGCCCCACTTCTGTTTTCCTATAAATGCTGTCTGATTGCTTTGTTGGTTGAAGTTTTCAAAATCTGCTCTGGTTCTGGGAGCTGCACTATTTGTGAATCTTTTTTTTGTTTTGTTTTGTTTTTGTTTTTGTTTTATTCAAGTAAACTTGACTAAATTTAGTTGGTCTAAGGAATTATCGTTTAACACAGTCTACAAAGCCATGCAATTAGTGATGCTTCTCTTTGGAACTTGTGATTAAATTGTTTATTTAAATAATGATGCTATTAACTATCTGTAATAAGTTTGTTTTATAGTTTCATCTGAAATCATATTGCTATATACCTAAACATTATATTAAATAGAAAAAGGCTAAATTTTAAAAATATATAATCCTGGAATAAAAATGTAATTTAATATTTTTCTTCTGGTTAATCAGTGCTAAATAATTGAAATATAAGAGCAGAATATATTCTAATAGGTACTTGGCAGACAATGGTCCTACTATTCATAATTATTCTGGTTATAAGAAAAGGAACAAGCATATGATTTCTAATCAGATTTTTTCTTGATCTTCAGAAAAATTGTGCATCTGCATATTGTTTGAAATATTTTTCTGTAATAAGTTAGAGCTCGGAGAGCAATGAGGAGGGACCAGTAGTTTCTACATTTAAATTTTTTATCAGTAAACTTTGTGCCATACTTTTCAAACTAAGCATGTTTGCAGCACAAGCACCTAAATGCTCTCAATGATCTGCAATGTTGTGACAACTTATATAGCTTCAAAGATGTGATTTAAGAAACAGGTGTTTATGCTGAGTTAAAATAAAATTGTTCTCATTTGAGGTCAGTTCGAATCACTGACCTCTATCTAAGGGAATAGCTATTTTATACTTTCACATTTCCTCCAGGATTAGACAATGTTCATTCCAACTAAATGTTTGTCCATTTTGTTGATCTTTTGACTTACATTTGTTGATTGTATTATTTTACATTTTTCATTCTAACATTATTTATTTCCTTTACCTTGCTTTGTGTTTAGTTTGCTCTTCACTTTTTAAAATTTCCTTACAGTAGGAGGTTAGGTTATTGATTTTATTTCTTTTATATTACTTCATATAGATATTTGCAATTATAAATTTCCCCATTACTGCGTTTACTGAAACCCCTAAGTTTTGAAATATTGTTTTCATTTTTATTTATCTCAAATTATTTTCTAATTTCCCTTGTTATTTCTTCCTTAACTCACTGGTTAAGGGTGTTGTGTTCAATTTCCATATATTTGTGAGTTTTTCACTCTTCTTTTGTTACTGATTTCTAATCCAGCCCACTGTGATCAGATAAAGATTCTTTATATGATTTTAGTGTTTATAAACTTATTCAGACTTGTGGCCTAAGGTATTCTTGGTAAAGTTCCATGTGCTCTTAAGAATATGTATTCTGCTGTCAAGTAAAATGTTCTACATATCCGATCTAGTTGGTTTATGTCATCCAACTCCTTTGTTTGATTATTGATTCTCTGTCTAGATGTTCAATCCATTATTGAAAGCAGAATATTGAAGTCTACAATTTCAGTCTACATTGAACATTTTCCCCTCAACTTCTTCAAATATTATGGATCTCTGATGTTTGATGCATATGTATATATAATTGTTTGGCTTCTTGATGGATTGACACTTATAATTATACAATATCAACCTTTGTTTCTCTTAACAAATACTATCTATAAGTTTATCTTGGCTAATAATATAGCTATCCTAATTGCTCTTCTTTGGTTACTATTTGCATGGCATATTTTTTGCCTTTCTTTTACTTTTGACCTGTTCTTTTGATCTAAAGTGACTCTCATATATAATAAATGGTATAATTTTTAATTCATTCTGCCATTTCTACATTTTAATTGGAGAGTTTAATTAGTTTACATTTAATGTAATAACTCACAAAGAAGCACTTCTTCCATTTTGTAATATGTTTTTAATCTTGTATTTTTTTTGTTCCTCAGTTCTTCTATTACTGCCTACATTTGTGGTAAATCAATATTTTATAGCATATCATTTTGGTTCCCTTCTCATTTGTTTTATTGTTATTTGTGTTAGTTATTTTCTTGGTGGTAGCCCTGGGAATTACAATTAATACCCTAAATTTATAAAAATCTAATTCAAGCTAACACCAACTTCAATAATATGTAGAAACTTTCCTCCAAAATAGCTCTGTTCTCTCCTTTTACATTGCAAATTATATTCTTAAGTATTGTGTGCTCATCAGTATAACTTATACTTGTTTTATGTAGTTGTGTTGGATAAAGCAAAGAAGAGGAATTACAAACTTCAAATACATTAGTACTGACTTTTCTATTTACTGAGTTACCTTTACCAGTGATCTTCATTTATTTATGTGAGATTAATTTTCTGTGTGGTAGTCTTTAATTTCAACCTCAAGGATTCCCTTTACCATTTCTTGGAGGACATGTACACTAGAGACAAACTCCTTCAATTTAAACAAAAAATCTGTTAATATCTTCTGCATATTTAAAGGAGAATTTTAACCACCTATTGGATTCTTGGTTGTTGTGTAGATTTGTGTCCATCCTCAAATTTAGGCTGTTACAGCCACTATTTTTTTTATTATTTTTCTCTTATTCTTTTTTTTTTTTTTTTTAGTTTTGTGGTGGTGGTGTTCTTAGAAGGAATTTAAATTTTTTAGAAATTTTATTGGCACATTATATTTATTAATAATAGTGGGATTCATTGTAAGATATTTATAGTTGGCATATAACATAATTTGTTAATATCACTCCCCAGTAACACCCATTTCTTTTCTCCCTCTCCTTAATTCCCTTCCTCTACCATAGGGGGCTTCCTTCTATTTTCACAAGGTCCCCTTTTTGTCTCCTTTTTTCTCTCTAGCTTCCACAAATGAGACTTGACTTTCTGAGGCTGGTTTATTTCACTTAACATGATGTTTTCTAGTTCCATCCATTTTCCTGAAGAGGACATAATTTTATACTTCTGTATGTCTGAATAAAACCCCATACCACATTTTTTTTATCAATTCATCTGTTGATGGACAACTTGGATGGTTCTGTAAACTGGCCTTTCTGAAATGAACTGCTATAAACATGGATATGCATATATTTCTACAATATGCTAACTTGAATTCTTTTGGATAAATACCAAGCAATGTTATAGCTGGGTCATTTGGTGTTCCATTCCTAGTCTTTTGAGGAATCTCAAAAAGGAATCATTAATCATACTGATTTACACAGTTATACTAACTTGCAATTCTACCAATAATGTGTAAGAGTTCCATTTTCACCACATCTTCAGCAGCTTTTATTATTATTAAATTATTATTTCATTTATTATTAAATGAAATCTCAGTGTTGATCTGTATTTCCCTAACTGCTAGAGATGTTGAACATTTTTCATATATGTTTTGATCATTTATATTTCTTCTTTTGAGAAATGTCTTTTTTGCCCATTTTTGTTGGTTAAGCCTTTTGCATTCTTTATATATTCTGGTTGTTAATCCTCTCTCAGAAGAGTCTCAGGCAAAGATTTTCTTAGATTTTATAGGTTCTCTCTTTACACTCTTTTGCTGTTCAGAACCATCTTAATTTGATGCCATCCCATTTATTAATTTTTTAAAATGGTCCCATTTGCTTTTTTAAAAATTATTTTTTTTAGTTTTGGGGACACGATATTTTTATTTTACATTTATGTGTTGCTGATGATTGCACCCAGTGCCTCACACATGCTAGGCAAGCACTCTAGCACTGAGCCACAATCCCAGCCCCCATTTTATTAATTCTTGATTTTATTCCTGAGCTTTATGAGTTCTTCCAAGTAAGTTGTTGCCTGATCTTATATGCCAGAGTGTTGACCCTATGCTTTATTCTAGCAGCTATAGAGTTTTTGGTCTAAATCCTAGGTCTTTGATCCATTTTGGTTTGACTTTTGTGCAGGATGAAAGATAGGGATCTAATTTCATTCTTCTACATATGAATACACAGTTGCCCTTAATCACTTGTTAAAAAGACTCTTTTCTCCAAAATATTTTTGAAACTTTTATAAAGGAGCAGATTAACTGTGTCTGTGTGGATTTGCCACTGTTTTCTATTCCACTGGTCCATGTGTCTGTTTTTATGCCAGGTTCATGCTGTTTCAGTTACTATAGCTCTGTAACATAATTTGAAATTCAGTATCGTGATGCCTTCAAGTATTGGTCTTTTTACTCAAAATTGTTTTGGCTAATCTGGGTTTTTTTTTATTCTTTCATATGAGTTTTAAGATTTTTTTAATATTTCTGTGAAGAATGGCATTGGTATTTTAATGGGGATTGTATTGAATTCGTAGATTACTTTTGGTAATATTTCCATTTCTACAATATTAATTCTGCCTATCCATGAACATGGGAGGTCTTTCCATCTTCTAGTGTCTTCAATTTCTTTCTCCATTTTTTATAATTTTAACTGTAGAAATCTTCAATTATTTGGTTAGATTTATTGCTAGGATATTGTTGTTGATGATGATGGTGATGAAGATGATGTGTGTATTGGCCATTATTTTTTCAGATTTTTTTCCCAGATCCTTTTTTTTTTTCTTCTATGTTCCTGAGACTCCTATATTGTGCATATGTTGGTATGCTTGATGCGATACCACGGGTGTCTTAGACTTTATTCAGATTTTCCATTCTTTTTTTGTTTCCCATTTTGTGTCATTCTTGAACCATAAACAAAGATAAGTGAGGTTTGAATCAGTTTAGATAAAAGGGATGGTAATCAAGACTGAGCATCTGGATTACAGAGAAAAATTCTTGGAAAAATAGTAGAGATGTGACATGTTTGGAGAAGCAGATTCATGTGTTTTTAAAAGATAATATGTTTCTAAACCAGCTTATATTTCTCTTTTGGTAAAATAATTGAAAAAACTACTCACATAAGAGTAAGAGGATCATTTTGTAATGATTCCGCTACTCACTGACTATAACTTTGGATAAATGACACCCCCCCCTCCGCCGCTAAGCTTCATAGTTCTCTCCTTTTTTTTAATAGGATCAGAACAGATAATTCCAATATTTATTCCAGGTCTGACCATCTAAGATTTAACCTATAACAGTCTTACAACTTAACCAGCCCTCCCTCCCTTCCTTACTTTCTTCTTTCCTTTCTTTTTCATCATTCCTTTTTATTCTATCTACCTACTATACGGTGAGAAGAAAAGAAAAACAATGTGTAATATGAAAAATTGAGTAGATCACTGAAATTGGTAAAAACATACATATTTGGGAGACCCAGTTGTGACTTTCTTTCTTATAATAGCAGTAACAGTATATCAAAATAGTCTCGTTGAACTACATGTCTGAAAAATGTCTAAAACCTATTTCTGTCCAGCTGATACCTATACTTTGTAATGTTTGCCTAAAATCCATCCAGTGACCAAAAAGTATTTTTAGTTTACTTCTGAAAATGAGATTTTGAAAATTTGATGAAAGGGTTGATGTATGGGGGAACTTGTCACTATTGAAAACAAAATGACAGGCAGCAACCTGAAACTCTTTTTGTACAGTTTACTCTCCATGCTTTTTTTTGTCAAGAATTGGATGGCTTTACATACACAATAGGTATCCATCTCCTCAAAACTTTTATAACAAGAATTTATTGAGTTTCTATGAAGGTAGGAAGATAAATAGGACTTGACTCAAATGGAGAACTAAAGAATGTTAGGATTATTCCAATTAAATTAATAAATGGGATAACTCAAAGATGTATATATTCATTCCTTTTTATAAATAAAAGAGATGCTATAAAATTACAAACAAATGCAAATTTTCGAAAAGTGGAAAACTCACTAGCAGCTTTAAGTTCTGGTGTCAGCATAATGAAAACTCAAAAACTATCTAGCAGGCTAGAGCAGCCTATTGGAAAGGCACCTATACCTATTTTAGTAAAAAATAGTCTGCAGCAGCAATTCTTAAACTTAAACCTTTGTCATAATTGCTTAGAGGGTTTGTTAAAATAGATGGTTAATCCTCCCTCCACTTTCTGAATCTATAGAATTCTCATTTCTAACAATTTTCTAAATTATATTGGTGCTACTGATTTGGGAACCATGGGTTAGAACAAACAACATTTAAACTGAGATATGAAGGGATAAATAGGAGATAGCTGTATTTTATGTTTGTATTGTTTGGAAGAGCGGCAGTGAGGAAGATGAGAGCAAAGATTCAGATAGACAATGCCTACATGTAATCCAGAGGGATCTGAAGGACTGTGGGAAGGAGAAATTGGTGAGAGATGAGGCTACCAAGGTGAATATGAACCCACATTTAAAAGCCTTTTACATGAGTCAGTCTCCTTATATCAGAGAAAACATTTGGCATTTGTTTTTTGGAATTGGCTATAGTGGGGTAGGGAGGGGGAGCATGGGAGGACTAAACGAACTGTAGATAGTGCAGAGGGGTGGGAGGGGAAGGGAGGGGGAAGGGGGTTAGCATGGATGGTGGAATGTGATGGGCATTATTATCCAAAGTACATGTATGAAGACAAAAATTGGTTTCAACATACTTTGTATACAATGAGAAATATGAAAAATTGTGATGTATATATGTAATAAGAATTATATTATATTCCACTGTCATTTATTTTTAAAAAATATTTTAAAAAGCCTTTTACATAGGACAGAGGCACCAACGATTTGGGTTAATACACATGGAAGAATTGTAAATATGGGAGCAACATGATCAGAGTACAATATGGAAGGATCATGTAGCTTCAGCATAGAATATGGACTAAAGGTGGGTAGGCAAAACCAGTAAGGGCAATTCAAGAATTGTCTATCACTATACTTATCTGCTACTGCTTTCTCACTTCTTACGCATTTCTGGTTTGAAATCATATGACTTCACTGTAAGGACTTGTACTTAGATTATTAATTAACTTATTCATATGCAATTGGTACCATAGTAAAAATAGGATAGGATTTATATAGTGACAGTGAGGATGGAAGAAATAGAATTTGAAAGATAATTAAGACATATAAATTAATTTATTGATGATTCATTTTATTTCTAGAATGTAGGTGAGGAAAAAAAATCAAAGTTCATTCCTAGGTTTTTACTTTGTGCAGTTAGGTAAGGTGGGTAACAGAGCCAGATGGGTTGAAAGTGGGCAGAGTAGAAGGAAAACTGATTTTATTTGGGGACCTGCTCATGTCCAATAGACCATTGAGTATATAGATATTGGGCTAAGGAGACTGGTCTGAACTGATGATATAGATTTGGGACTTATTGACAAATAGTTGGCAAGTGAAATGTGGTAACAGATGGAGTTGTTTAGGAGTGACATAGAGAATGAGAATAGAAATTGTGACATTTAGGAGATCCTTGAAAAACACTGCCATTTAAAGGGAAGTCTGAGGAAGAGGAATCTGCAATGGAAACTAAAAAGGAGCTGACAGGAAGAAATTCAAGATAACGTGACACAGAGGAAGCTGTGCACTTCAATCATGCCAAAAGCTGAAAAGAGATCACATAAAATAAGGAGTGAACAGTACCAACTGCATATGCATAAGTTAATTAATAACTTAGTACAAGTCCTTACAGTGAAGTCATATGAGTTCAAACCAGAAAGGTGTAAGAAGTGAGAAAGTAGTGGCAGATAAGTATAGTGATAGACAATTCTTGAATTGCCCTTTTTCTTCATCATTTCAGCATTATTTCCATGCATTTATCTATTATTAACAATGATGGCTAAAATTATACTTTAAATATGTCTTCATAATAAATTCTGGAAATATCTAGCAGTTTTCTCATATATGCTTCTTCAGAAATAGTAAGTCTTCTGAACAGATGGTTTCCTAAAGATTTACCTTTGAAAAAATAGTGGAAAGGTCATCTACATTGGAAGTTTAATGACTGTATTTCTTTTTACAGCTGGATTTCATAAAAACACATGTCTAAGTATTCTTTTTTTAGAATTTGGATTCTAGGAGTGAGCTTGTATAAACTAACAAGTGCTCATGTATTTTAAAGGTATAGCCGAAGGTTCTCATTTTACTTTAAGGTAGTGCTAGAAAAGTGCATCTTATCCCATGTTACAAAAACCAATATACTGAAATACATAGGTTTAAATACATACTTGTATAATACTTCCTATTATTTGAGAGCCAGTAAAATCAATCATGAGGGCTTGGTCTTAGTTTTTGCTTTTACATCTCTGGAGATGAGATTATAGGATCTATGGCAATCTTGAATTCTCAGGATGTACAATAAATACCCAAAGGGTCATGTGGGAAACATCAACATTTCTGATAATTTAGAAGTAGAATTTCTTGATTAAAAGATTACCAAAATTAGATCTTATAGATTCACTCTGCAATCAAAGTTCATTTGATTAAGGAAATAGTTATTTAATGAACTCACTATTAACTGAGTTTTAGTGTTTCAGTGAGGATTATAAAAATCTTCAAGTGTCAGAAAATGATTTATTTTCTACATTTTGCCATGGAAATAAAATGTAGATAATAACTACTTTTCTCTAAGGCAGTGGTTTTTCAACCTTATAAAAATTCCTTGTATAACTTAAAACTCCCTAGGAGTTCCTGGATATCAGGGATCAAACTCTTCCTTCCAAGCAGTTCTACCCACCATCCTCAAAGATAACTTGTATTTTTCTGCTTATACTTTGTGATTCCCTTCAACCAGAATACCTCCTACCTTGTTTATTTTCTCCCATTTCTATGCATTGATGTCTATCAAGGTTCAGATGAAATACCACATGTTGTATTAGGGTAGTAGACTTACTAGCTACATACAACATGTACTATTTATATTGTTTCAAATATTAGCAATTTCAGACTTATTTTGAGTTAGATTGCAAGCTTTTAGAAGATAATAATCATATCTTATGCCTCCCTTGTTGCCCAGGTAGCTAATGCATGATTGTTACTATTTGTTCATTATAATTATCCTGTAGATATTCTAATTAAGAGTAAAGTTAGAATTTGTAATAGTATTTTTTCCCTAGATAAAATATAGAAGACCAGAAAAATAGGTCAGGTTTTCTCTGTTGAGAGCCTTAGTCATTCCCAATTTAGAACTCATCCAGTTATAACCAGAAATGATTATGTGTTCACAGTGATGCATGCCTAGTGAAACATGCATAGCATGTTTCTCCTGCAGAAATAATACTGGAACTTGCAAAAATATTAATTTTCCAAAATATTTCTGCCATTTTTTGTGGAGTTCTTTTGAGTCTTTTGATCTGCTAATTACAATGAAAGATTTCTTATCCAAAATAATTAAGAGTAATAATACTTGGTCAATTAATTTATAAGGTTGTTTAAACAAAAAGGCATTATGTAATACTTTACCACTCTTTTTGAAATAAGGCCTCTTCTTTGACTATGGGTCTGATATTTAGATTTTTGTTGTTCTCTTTTTAGCCTAAGTCACCAAAATGCATTATCTGCTACACTATGTTGTAGTAGTTACATTGGATTCATGATGTGTGGGTTCTTTAAATAGGAATAAGAATCTAAAAATTGTTTTGGAAGAAATCTGAATGTAAAATCTTCCTAGATTTATAAGTTTATGGACTATCCATATATGTTGATTTAAGTTAAACCAAAATTTTGTGAAAAAAAAAAGTCAGACTAGTAGTAAAGAGTTAAAATCAGCTGAGAATATTCTATGGATGAAAGTGAAGAATGAAGATAAAGGATTCCTATAATAAGGTTGAATTTTGACTTTCTACAATATTTAAATGAGGAACAATTCTAACATAGCATTTAATCCAATAGTTCTTAACCCTGGCAGTTTGAGTCATATATACAGAAAATACTCCAAATTTTTAAAAATCACATTTCTTATATCATCCCAATCTCCTTCATTAATGTAATGATCTAATGCAATTAACCTAGTGCTTAAATATCCCTCATTGTTTTTATAATTATTTATTATTATTTTTGGTAATGTGGTAAAATGACTGTGGAATTTTGTCCAGAAAATACTTTTGATGATACTCTTTTATGAAAACAAATAATTGGTTCAAGGAAGAATTTAACTTAATTTAATATTTTAAAAGCCAACTACTTACTTTCAGAACTATTTTTGATCCTCCAGAAACCCTGTTATTTGGGTAATGTTTTTCTACAGATTTTTCTAAGTCTTCAGAATTTTTCTTGAAATAATAAGACATGTTCAAAAGAATTCCATCAGATATGAATTTGTTGACCCAGTGGCTTCTAATGAATATATTTGTTCAACTATTGGAAGGTAAACTAAAATGAAATAAAAATATGAACAAAGTGTTTCTGGTTTTTCTCATGTTTAAACTTTGTACACTTGAATTTTGGTGGCTTTAAATTTTAGATAGAAAAATAAGATATTTTATTTTAGAGTTTTACTTTCTGTTAGGTTTACTTTCACGTTTGATCTTCTGTGTTTCTAGGGTTTTGAAGGTGTTTCTTTCACGAACAGCACAACGAATTCCATACATGACTGGTGGCCGGGTCATGAAGATGCTGGCAGTAATACTCTTGGTAGTATTCTGGTTTCTCATTGGCTGGACTTCATCAGTATGCCAGAATTTGGAGAGGCAGATTTCACTTATTGGCCAGGGGCAAACATCTGATCACCTCATCTTCAATATGTGCCTCATTGACCGCTGGGATTACATGACAGCAGTTGGTATGTGATAACTGGTTCCATGTGATTGTCTTGTCCTTTTTTTTAGTAGCATTAAAATTGACTTCTTTAAAGCTTTGCCAAATATTTTCATGAAACATAAAGAAATTTTACCTAATATGGTCTTGGTTGAACAAAATTATGAAAATGAGCCTGATGACTTATGGAATACAAACTTTTTCCAGAAGTTTCCATTCTTTTTCAAAGGTATGTAGCTTTGTTTAAAAAAAAAAACATAATCAGGTAAATCAGAATTGAGAAATGCTGTGAATAAAGGCAACTTTTGTGTGCATAGAGATTTTCTGTTTTCCATCTTATCAATTGGCCTCCATTTTGATTACTAATTGTTATTATCTTGACTTATGTGTTTAGTTGGAAGGAAAAATAAGAAGCATGTCAATATTTTTCTATACTTTTAGTCCTGTGAGATATCAGATTTGGTATGTAGAGTACTTTTTGTGAAGAGATTGCCTCTGCAAAACTTCAGATTCATTATTCTTTCCTATGCTTATCTCTAAAGAAAATTTATCAGTTGTTCTCTAGAGATTCAGTATTACACAAATATCGAGCCATGCTATTGGGTAGGGTTGCCAGTGGTATGTGGCAAAGAAACTGGAGAAAGTAGAAGAACCACATCATGACGTAGGTTAAAAATACTTTTCTGGCACTCCAATTTTTAAAAAATAATAGAGATGTAATACAGAGATAACAATACAGAGATACAAAAAACAAATAATAAAAGAAAATTCTTTATTATTTTGTTGTTGTTCCCTCAATAAACGTAGAACAGTACTTAATTTTGAGGGTAATACACAAAAAATACAGGGGCTGGGGTTGTGGTTCAGTGGCAGAGTACTTGCCTAGCATGTGTGAGGCACTGAGCTTGATTCTTAGCACCACATATAAATAAATAAAGGTCCATCAACATTTAAAAAATACTAACATTAGATACAAACATATCTAATAAATATATATATTTATTAGATTACAATTCAAATGTAGAATATTTTTCTGGGCAAAATATTTTAGAATTCTATGAAACTGAATCTCTAAAATGAAGTAATGTGGGCATATAAAGGGAAGGGTTATAATTACAATATATTATTGTATATTTATCATTGTATCTTGAACGATATGGCTTTCAGAAAATAAAGCAGAAAGTAAGGTAGAAAGCAATTCTGATTTGACTTTAGTATTATCATGAAAATAAATCAATTAGTATAAAATTTCTACATGGTAGAAGCTTCTGACTCCTTATTTTATACTTTTTGGTTCAAGTTAACCAAAGTAAGAAAAGTCATTTCCTTGTATTGATATAAAGAAAAGGTCCACTAGTTTTCTGCTATTTTATTAAAAATAAAACTCAAAATACACGTGTAACACAAACAAGCAGATAGTATGACCTATCTACCTAGCATTTTTTACACATTGGCTTTAAGATGTCAAGAACTTTTTAAAGTTTATATTGCTCTCTGAATAGTATATATATATTTCTATATGTAGACATATATAGGAATATAAAATTGACAATATTCTGTAATTCATCTTATATAAACTTTATTGAAAACTAAGAATTATGTACTATTAACAAGATTCACTGGGTACCTATAGTTCTTATAGTGCTGTGTTGAATACTTTTGTGGAGATATACAGTGTTTAAAGACCGTATTTCTTTCATCAAGTCACTTACCATTGGTTAATATAAATAAATAAGGTTTGTCACAAATTATTAAGAAGCACAATTACGTGTCAAAAACTCTTGATGCATTAATAGTTCAATTAAGGAAGGCAAGAGTTTGGACCAAAATCAAGAAATCTTTATAAAGAGGCTCCTTGAGCCATGGATAATGTTTAGGCTATTATAAAGAGGTGTAAAGAACATTCCATTTGATAGGAATAGTGGCAGATGGAGGTGGGTGGGAATTGTATGAAGCATGAAGGAAATGTCTAAGTAGAAAAGAGTTGAAATACATTGTATTTGTAATGATGCTAGATGGCTGTTTATTGAAAATATCTAAAAGGAGTTTAGAAAACCAGGAAAGTGATATGAGGTATCAGTAAATTCAATCTTGATTGCTTTCAGGATGTGTTTTTTTAAAAAGACAAATGTACCAAATCCAGAGTGTGGGTTGGAATTATTACAAGGAGAAAGCTTTAAAACACTGATCCTGAAAGCATGGCCCCATGAGCAGCATCACCTGGGAACTTACTAGAAATGTAGTTTGGGGCCACATTCCAGACTTTCTCAGTCAGATGCTCTGGGACCTAGAGCCCAACAATCTGTGCTTAATAAGCACTCCAGGTGAATCTCACAGTTCTCTAACATATAGAAACACTTACTCCAAGGGAGTAATCAGATGAACTTCCTACAATATAATGATCACTAATCGCAGTCCAACTCTGGCTGTTTCATAACATTCTTACAGTTCCCCCTGATGAAGGACCCCTGGAACATTCTTATAATGATTATCTCAAGTCTCATGTCTTTCCTCCAAACTGTCCATGTTTCTTTTTCTCTTTGCAAATGACCTCTGCTTGAAAAAGAAATAAATAAGAGCCATCAGATCTTAAAATTCTTGCCTATGTATCTGGAAATCTTCTTATATCCATACTTACTCATATCTTTTCTCCCACACATGATGTTAGCAGATATCTAAACCTGTGCCACTCTCAACCAATACTTTAATCCCTTGATTTCCAGTGATCTCTCCTACTTTATATAACCTTTTTGCCATTTTAAGCTCTCCTACTTCCACAATCAATCACTGAAGAATTCCATTCTGACCACAATGTTCCTAACTCATTTGCTTAACTACTACTCATCCAATAGCTATTCAGTATCACAGAACATATTCATTTTACAGTCACATACCACATTATAATGTTTGGGTTAATGGCAGTCTGTATATTCAAAGGTGATCCCATAAGATTATAATGGAGCTGAAAATTTATTACCTACTGATGTAGTAGCCATCAAACATCATGGTTCAGCACATGACTCATGTGTTTATAGGGATGCTTGTATGAACACACCTATTCTACTGCCAGTCATTTGCCATATACCATTATGTACAGAAGCTAAAATTTGATAATGATCATAAATGACTGCTACTGGATTATGTATTTACTATAAAATACTTTTCATTGTTATTTTAGAGTATGCTCCTTATACTTAAAGTTTACTGCAAAACATTATGCTGTGTTGCTTGAGAAACAGTTTTATGCATCTCATTTTTACTGAATCTCTTGATGCCACATCAAGTGACTAACCTATCCATATATGCTTGTGTAAGTACACTTCATGGTGTTCACACAATGATAAAATTGCCTAACACATTTCTCAGAATGCATCCCCAACATTAAGCAGTGCATAAGTTTACATCCACTAAATTCTGCCCTCCTTCAGAGAAAAAAAAAACTTAAATAGGTAGCAATTTTTTTCTACTAGTGAGAAGGGAACTATAAAAAGCAATGGGTATTTTTTATACATTAATTCTGGATAATTCTGGGAAAGAATACCTAGAGAGCAAAGGGGACTGATCCTACTTCCCATTTATGAGGGAAGTCACTCAGGACAGAATGAAGATGCACAGCTTGAGAGGGCTGCAGTGAATTCAGCTCCTTAGCTAGAACCAGGTCTACATTCAGGTAAGAAGGTTAGAGAAACTAAAAGAGATGAATGATGGAGCCAGAGTTTAGGTCATGACTTTAGGAATTAGGCAGAAGTAGCAAGACTTGAGAGACAGAAATTCAAGCACTACTCCCAAAGGTGTTAGGTGATAACATTAGGATCTCAGAAAATCAAGACTTTAGTGATAAGGGAACAGGGACCTAGAAGCAAGAGGAAGTTAAATTGTTGGGTGGTGATGTTTTCATTATCTCCCTATCAGTGTCTTTGTCCTATCAATTTAGGACTGTTGAAAGTATGAGCCAGGAGGTTGATGTAAACTTTTTTTTTTTTTTTTGGTACTGAGGATTGAACCCAGGGACACTTAACCATTGAACCACATCCCCAGCCCTTTTTATTTTGAGACAGGGTCTTGCTAAATTACATAGAGCCTCACTAAATTGCTGAGGCTGGCTTTGAAGTTGCAATCCTCTTGCTTCGGTTTCCTGAGCTGCTGGGATTACAGGTGTGTGCCACCATACCCCGCTGCTATATTTTTTTTACACTATCCTATATCAATTTTCATGTATTTCTCTTTCAGCATGTAACATTAAGATATTCTACATCTAATCTCTCTTAATTTGATGTTTTCCAATGTGTAGCAAAAGCCTCTTTTTTAGTTCTACATACCAGTTTCTTAAAGTAGCTGTTTACCATTAGATTTTTTTTAATATTCAGAGATTGTCATTCAAGAATAAATTTATATATCTTTAGTCAACTTGAAAATCTATACTGAAAGATAAATTTTCCTTCCAATTTTGTGCAGAAATGTTTTTATGTAAAATAAGGGCTGTGGAGAGGAAGAGATGGGTTTTACCTTGAGACTGTGGGAAATCACCAAGAAGTTGTGTAGACTCACATTAGTTTCAGGAGTCAATTAAAAACAAAAGAAGGAAAGGAAGGGAAGGGAAGGGAAGGGAAGGAAGGAGAGAGGGAAGGAAAATATATTAGCAAGCTTTAATCTGGGTCAGCTTTACCAGTATAAAATGATGTGATTTATTAGTACAAAACAAATGACTGGAAGAGCAAAATTCTTTTTCCACTGAAGAGAGCTCTAGTTAGAAATGTAGATCATAAGCCTGACACAAGGGTGCATGCCTGTAACCCCAGTGGCTCAGGAGGCTGAAGCAGGAGGATCACAAGTTCATAGCCAGATCCAGCAACTTAGTAAGGCCCTAGGCAACTCAGTAAGACCCTGCCTCTAAAGAAAAATATTAAAAGGGCTCAAGATGTAGCTCAGTGGTTAAGTGGCCCTAGATTCAATCCCCACTACAAAAAAAAATGTAGACCATAAAATTAAAGAATGATCTTTTCTGTTTTTGCTTTATTGCACACAGATATTCCAGAACTGCTCATATGCATGGTTTTCCTACCACAGTATTTGAGAAAGAAATAGGGAGGTAGAGAAAACAACTTGGAAAATTTTCTGAGTCTCTATAAGCTTCAATTTTTCTTTGAGGAAGTGATTAGAAACATAGAAGAGAAAAATTACTTTCAGAATCCTATTGTTATTTATCTATTTATAATTTTCAAAAATCATTGTTCTGTATAAAAACTTGTGAGATATACTTTAATGGAAAGCAAATAAGGATATAAAATGCTGCAACTGTGGAAGACAGATGGATCTTGGACAATGTGAGAAACATTTTACAGTACTCAGTTTTACTTTTTTAAAAAAATATTTATATGGTAGAAAGAGAATTTTAAAATTTGTATGTTCCAAAGTATTTCTAGATCAAATTAGAATTTCTATTAAGAGTTAAACTGCATACTTCTTTGAGAACTATTTGTATCTCAAATAATAATGTAGGACTTATTATTTGATTCAGGACTTTGATTTTTAAGTACATTTAAATATATTTTATGTAGAGTACTAAAGGCAAAACAAAGTATTCCTCCATTAACTCATCCCTGTTTCCTCTCCCAACCTAGATACGTGCACATTTCATGTTAAATGCTTCACTCTGTATCCCTGACATCTAACAAATTATCTGTCAGTTGTAGGCTCTTGATAAATATTTGCTAGAAGAACAAAAAATGAGCACAGCTTCCTTTCTCTTTAGATATTTTATGTTGTGAGAATTAGACAAAGATAAAGAAATTAATTAAATCTAAAAACTTAGAAGTTAAGACAATTGTCCTCCATTTCATTTTAATGATAAATTTTGGGAGGTTTTTTTTTTTTTTTTTTTTTTTATTGGATGTTCAAAACCTTACACGGCTCTTGACATATCATATTTCAGACATTAGTTTCAAGTGAGTTATGAACTCCCATTTTTACTCCAAATACAGATTGCAGAATCACATCAGTTACACATTCACCTTTTTACATAATGCCCTATTAGTAACTGTTGTATTCTGCTACCTTTCCTATCCTCTACTATCCCCCCTCCCCTCCCCTCCCATCTTCTCTCTCTATCCCATCTACTGTAATTCATTTCTCTCCTTGTTTTTTCTTCCAATTCCCCTCACAACCTCTTCTATGTAGTTTTTTTTAACAATGAGGGTCTCTTTCCATTTCCATGCAATTCCCCCTTTCTCTCTCTTTCCCTCCCATCTCGTGTCTCTGTTTAATATCAATCTTTTCTTCCTGCTCTTTCTCCCTGCTCTATTCTTAGTTGCTCTCATTATATCAAAGAAGACATTTGGTATTTGTTTTTTAGGGATTGGCTGGCTTCACTAAGCATAATCTGCTCTAGTGCCATCCATTTCCCTGCAAATTCCATGAATTTGTCATTTTTTAGAGCTGCGTAATACTCCATGGTGTATAACTGCCACATTTTTTTAATCCATTCATCCATTGAAGGGCATCTGGGTTGGTTCCACAGTCTAGTGACAAATCTTCTGAAATAGAAGTGAGGAAAAACACTCCATTCACAATATCCTCAAAAAAAATAAAATACTTGGGAATCAACCTAACAAAAGAGGTGAAAGATTTATACAATGAAAACTACAGAACCCTAAAAAGAGAAGTAGAAGAAGATCTTAGAAGATGGAAAGATGTACCCTGTTCATGGATAGGCAGAACTAACATCATCAAAATGGCAATATTACCAAAAGTCCTCTATAGGTTTAATGCAATGCCAATCAAAATCCCAATGGAATTGCTTGTAGAAATAGATAAAGCAATCATGAAATTCATATGGAGAAATAAAAGACCCAGAATAGCAAAAGCAATTCTGAGCAGGAAGTGTGAATCAGGTGGTATAGCAATACCAGATTTCAAACTATACTACAGAGCAATAGTAGCAAAAACAGCATGGTACTGGTACCAAAACAGGCGGGTGGACTAATGGTACAGAATAGAGGATACAGAGACTAATCCACAAAGTTACAACTATCTTATATTTGATAAAGGGGCTAAAAGCATGCAATGGAGGAAGGATAGCATCTTCAACAAATGGTGTTGGGAAAACTGGAAATCCATATGCAACAAAATGAAACTGAATCCCCTCCTCTCACCATGCACAAAAGTGAGCTCAAAATGGATCAAGGACCTAGATATCAAATCAGAGACTCTGCTTATGATAGAAGAAAAAGTTGGCTACGATCTACATATTGTGGGATCAGGCTCCAAATTCCTTAACAGGACGCCTATAGCACAAGAGTTAACAGCAAGAATCAACAAATGGGACTTACTTAAACTAAAAAGTTTTTTCACAGCAAGAGAAACAATAAGAGAAGTAAATCGGGAGCCTACATCATGGGAACAAATTTTTACTCCTCACACTTCAGACAGAGCCTTAATATCCAGAGTATACAAAGAACTCAAAAAATTAGACAATAAGACAACAAATACCCCAATCAACAAATGGGCCAAGGACCTGAACAGACACTTCTCAGAGGAGGATATACAATCAATCAACAAATACATGAAAAAATGCTCACCATCTCTAGCAGTCAGAGAAATGCAAATCAAAACTACCCTAAGATACCATCTCACTCCAGTAAGATTGGCAGCCATCAGGAAGTCAAACAATAACAAGTGCTGGAGAGGATGTGGGGAAAAGGGTACTCTTGTACATTGCTGGTGGGACTGCAAATTGGTTCAGCCAATTTGGAAAGCAGTATGGAGATTCCTGGGAAAGCTGGGAATGGAACCACCATTTGACCCAGTTATTGCCCTTCTTGGTCTATTCCCTGAAGACCTTAAGAGAGCGTACTACAGGGATACTGCCACATCGATGTTTGGCAGGTATTTTTGAGCAATCTGTATAAATTGGCAATCCCCAACTAGGTTGTGAAACTCTACCTTGATTTCCATAACAATCCACATAATAGATTGATACAAACTTGGCAAGGTAAATGAAAGTTATAATATGAAAAGTATTATAAAGTATCTAATTGTATGAAATATGATATGTCAAGAGCTTTGTAATGTTGTGAACAACCAATAAAAAAAAATTTTAAAAAAAGCACCCTTGGTTTTAATCCCCAGTACCGCCCCCCCCCCAAAAAAATAGAAGTATCTAAAAAAAATAAAGTATAATTGCAAATATTGAAGTAGAATACAATTTATGTGCTTCTGTTGAAAAATCTGTGCCATAGATGAAGGAGCTGAAACTTGGAAATGTTTTCCTAAATTAATGAAAAAAAGTCCCAAGTTATACTTATTTTGAAAAATGTAGCTAGTAGGATTGCCAGATATTTTTCTAAATATAGCAATAACTTGACAATCAATTGTTCGTGTTCAGAATTTTTCACAGTAGCATTAAAATTTGTCATATTAAGAAGTCATAACATTATTCCCTATGAGTTTCCTAACTGCTACTACAGACAGACAAGCGAGTAGCATTGACTTCTCGAGCCTGAACTAACCTTTATGATTTCCCTCATAGAGGCATGTTTTCACACTTACATTTAGATATCCTGGACAGTATCCTCCAATACAGTGCTTTCAGACTTGGATACATGAATAGCAGAGGTGGTAATATATGGACTTTATACTTTGGTATATGTAGTTGGATGGCTCTCAATTTCTATTCCACATTTAGAACATATTGAAGATCTGAAATAGTTCCAGTATCCAAGAAAAATTAGAATAAGTGAGCACATTTTTACTTTACCTATAATAAAGAAATCGACTGCAAAAAAAGTGACTAATAGATGATAATGTCAAGAACACTTATAACTTCTACTTCGTGGCTAAATCTGTCAGACTTGAGTACAAACTTAAGCAGCCACTGAACTTGCCTAAGTTTTCAGTTTCTTCTGGAAGTTAGGTAATGATAATAAAATGTGATGAAATGGAACATAATTGAGACTAAAGTTGTTATTAGTGCCTTTTCTAACCTAGCTCAAGAATATAGACAGCACACTCTGTGTAGGCCTCTCTTTATCATCTGCTATTTTCTGTTATTCTATTTTTACATCTCACTAATATGGCCTAGCTCTTCTCAACAGCATTTTTATGTTGTAATAATTATTCCCTCACAAAGGCCCTGTTATAAATTAACTCCATCAATGCCTAAGCTGTCTTAAAGCTTGGAAATTCCTTAGAGTGTGACAACCCTTGTTACAAATTGTCTTCACCAGGTTGGAAAGAAATACGTAGAGAAAAATCTAAGCAATAATTGAACATTCGATTTGAGAATTTTAAAATATTTGTGCTCGTAGTAAATTCTGACATGGATTATCCCACTAGTTACTGTGAATTTTACATGGAATATTTTTACTACAGAAAATATGATCTTAATTCATTTTCATTGACATATTCTTCTTTGTACTCCTCCCTCCTGGTATAATATTTTAAATACGTGTAACAGACATGGTGTTCTATAATTTAATTAGTCATATGTCAATGTTTAGAAGGAACTGAGACAAATTTAGTGACTCTTTACTGTGTTGTGAGGGAAATTCTGAAATAGCTAGTGTTTCTAAGGATTTAAACAATTATCTAGAAGATTAGGTGACATTATGACAGATGAGATGTGAAAGAAGTACCATTTAATGAGTATTGAGGAAAATATATTAAACTTCATTTGTCTTAATGCTCTTGATTAAGGTTCATTACATACATTTTATTGCATTGTATTCTAATGTACCCTATGCCTTCATTTATGCTGCATTACTTTTTACTATTTTTTAAATACTTCAAAAATTTTCATCCAAAGGGTAAAAGCCTGACCTCTCTAACAGTTTGCTTTGGCTTGGGCCACATCATTAGAAACTATCAAGGGCTTGCTTATTTGCTTTCAAAACAATCAATGTGGGAGTTATTTTGTTACTTATATATTACCTCTTCTGAAAAATATTCTACTTCTTTAAGGAGTAGTCAGTTATATAATGCTAGAGTAAGAAAGAAAGAATAATTTATTAATACTTTAATTTTGGAAGTTAATAAAATCCTGACATAATAGTAGAGATTGTCTTGGGATATAACTCCAGTACCACAGTCCCCTTCTAGGGCATAAGCACAGTGACTAAATCCTCCCATTAGGCCCTACCCCTTAAAGATTCTACCATCTACTAATAGTGCCACAGGCTGGCCACCAAGCCTTGAACTCAGGACCTTTGGAGGACCTTTTAGATCAATTCTATAGCACAAATCCCTGTGAAACCCTAGGATTTTAGAGGTGAAAAAAAGACGAAGAAGAAGAAGAAAGTCTTTTGTTGCTTGAACAGAGATAACCCATACATTAACTTGGTTGTCAGAAATATTTGAGTGGTCCTTTTCCTTGTGTTGAAAGAAATATCAGTTGAAATAACAAACTGTTAGTTCATGTTGCTTTAAGTTTCAAAGTGGTGTTATATCCCTATCCATTCTAATTTCTAATACATATACTAAATAGAAGTATACTAATACTAAAGAGAAGAGTCTGGCACTATCATTTCCTCTGAGAAGAGGTTTGATATGTAGGAACAGAAAGATTTGAAGGTCTTCCCTTTTTCAGCTCACCAAAACCATTCCCAGTAGTAGTCAAACCTTGGGATAACTTTAATAAGAAAGAAACCATTGGCAAAAAAAAAAAACAGTTTTTTTTGATGACCTCATTAAAATTATTCAGAAGTCAAGCAATTTCCTAAACCAAACTTAAATCACCAAATAGTCTCAATGATTTTAGAAGCTGCAAAATTATGCTAACTTCTAAGGAAGGTAAACTTTCTTTAATTTCCAAAAGAGAAAAATATGGTGCTGGAAGTAACACATTAAGGTATAAAATAAACTAATTTATTCTTTCTGTTTGCCCTTTAGCATCATTCAAATAACCCCATCTCAAAGAAATAAAACATTTTCCTATAGAGGTAGAATGTAAATAAATAAATAACCAACAACCCTCACTACAATAATTCAAAAAATACTCAAGTTAATTGTTGAAAAGCTATTTGTGAATTTCTAGTTATATAATCCAAGCAAAGGCAAATAAATTGTCAATGCTGTTAGGCTTTCATAAAAGATCAGAAATTTAAAATACACTTGTAAATCATAGTAAGTAATTCCAAATTTTGCTCCCTACCCAAATAATAATGTTTGTGTACATGGCAGGGATGGGGAAATGAAAGAAATATTATGGAATATACAACAAGCCACTCTGACCTTGACCTAATCCCCTAAGGGTCTCTTATCTTAATCTGTCTTTGTGAGCTCTCCACTTCTTTAAGATTCTGAAGTCTCTAGATTTTGTGAATGTTCTCTCACCCCATATCAATCTTTTAAAATTCTAAATGTATATGTCAGAAAGAAAGAGAAAAGCCTATTTTCTCTACACTTACTACTTAAAATGCAGTAGTGTCTGTGGGGAAAAAAAAAACTTGGTCCAAGTTATAGAAATATGTGAAGAGAAGCAACAAAGAAAAGTGAACCTAAAAATGTGTGCCTATTCACAGCAGTCTTGCCTCAGAGAGTTATTTAGCAATGAGTGGGTAAGAGAATAGAATAACCAGGTCACCATCTGATTTAAAGTCTCAGCATTCCCATAAATTTCTCTGATCCAAGTTTGAAATTTTAGCATTTAGAATTCTATCTCCCTCCTTTTAAAAGGAGTTAAAAGTTCTATAATAAAACCTTCACAAATATAGATAATGTACAGAATGCATTTAGCACAGTTCCTGGTACATCCAACAGATGTTAACCATGCAATCAAATCAATTGAAGGGACAAAAAAGCACTTTCAAGTAGAACTCTTACTACCATAGGCTATTCACTTCTAATTGACATATTAGTTTAAATTACAAACAATTGCTGCTTGAAAAAAATACTCCCAAAGTTTCATCTGTGCCTGTTAGTAATAGAAGGAAGAAGGAAAGAAGGAAGGGATGGAGGGAGGGAAAGAGGTGGAAGGAAGGAAGGAAGGAAGGAAGGAAGGAAGGAAGGAAGGAAGGAAGGAAGGAAGGAAGGAAAGAAGGGAGGGAGGAAGGAAGGAAGGAAGGAAGGAAGGAAGGAAGGAAGGAAGGAAGGAAGGAAGGAAGGAAGGAAGGAAGGAAAGAAGGGAAGGGAAAAGAAAAGGAAAGAAAAGCCCTCAGCCCAAGGACATAATTTAGGGAACATTAGCCAAGAACCAGGAGACAAGGGTTCTAGGCCCTGTTCTGCTGCTCATTGAGCAAGTGCAAGTGGTGGGGGATGAGCTTCTCTACAGGCAAGTCTTGAAGCCCAACTCTGACCATCCCTTGTCTTTCCCTGCTTCTAAAAAGCTGAAAAATGAATAGATATTCAGCCTCCATTGTCCTAGTGGTGAAATATATTGCAAGTTCACCTTTTCCATATACTTCTCTATGCCAAAGCTGAATAAACTGAGGTCAAGGCCAGCACAGTAACTGCAGCTCATTAACCACCTCTTTCCCCACCATATACATTTGCAAAAATGTCCCTCCTCACGACATGGTCAAATGAAGTCACTTCTAACTTTAAAATTCTATCAAATATCATTTATATTTTTTAATTCATGTAACCTCATTATTGTCCTTATTTTAAGCAAAGAAGAGGCAAATAGGCAGTCAGAATATAAGCTTCCATGTACCTATTTAGTCCTAAATGTCTGGAATTCAAGACCTTCTCTAAAAGTATTGAAGTTATTCAATTTAATACTTAATGACAACCTTTGAGCTGTCCACTCTATTAAAAGAAAATAGGCTATCTTGGGTGGAATCATAAATAATATTTTACTCTGTTCATGAATTTTCTAAGTTGATAGGATTTAGAGGAAAAAAAGAAGAGGGAATTAAAATGTGAATGTTTTGTCATTTATGTATTTTTATGCTATCTTAAAATAATTTTAAGGGGATAAGGAGGATAAACTGTTATTAATACAAAATTTCTGTGCAACATGGCTCAACAAGGGCTCCACAGTTTGAGCAGCTTTTGTACTTTGTAGTTGTTCTCATCTTGGCCATTGTGGGTGGTTTAAGATCACAGAGCTGGATCATTTTCTTTGCTTGCCCCAGGCCTTTGGAAAAAATAACTTGAAATTACTTTAATTATTAATTTTTAAAAGGCTATAGTAGTTAACTTTTAAACTGTTATCCCTTATAGATTAAAAATAAAGTACCTTGGTTTTCTAAAAGCCTTATTTGAATCTTGAAATATAAATGCAATTCCCTTTTTAACTATACTCATGCCTCCCATCAAAATCGTTTAACAAAGCAGAAGTATAACACATCTTTCAACTCCCACATAAAAACACTGCAAAATTTGGTAACATCTACATATTTTCTTTACTAATTGCAGTGTTAGTCTGAAGTTAATTATATGAAACTGATTTTTTCCTAAGCAATTTTATATATCATATTTAGTTTAATTGGTACTTTGAATAATAAATTGTTTTTCAGTGAGAGCATATTGTTGATATTGTTAATGAATTGATTTTAATGTTCAACTTAGTTATTATGAGAAATATTATTTTGTCTTATAGTTTAAATATATTCCTCCATTGTGGCACACTGATTAACCTGATAACAACTTTCCTTTTTTGAATCTTTGGTATAACATATAAACACTGCAATAACTGGTAGAAGATACTGTTTTTATAATGCAACTACCTATAAATTCTTTAACTGCAGCATAATTTTTGTGCCATTGGTTTTTTTCCACATTTTTATTGGTGCATTATAGTTGTACAAATTGATGGTATTTGTTGTTAGGTATTTGTACATGCACAAATTATATGTAATAATATAATTTAGCCAATATCATTCCCCAGTACTGTTTCTTTTTGGGGGGCGCAGTACCAGGGATTGAACTCAGTGGCACTGGATCACTGAGTTACATCTCTAGCCCTGTTTTATATTTTATTTAGAGACAAGGTCTCACTTAGTTGCTTAGCACCTCACTTTTGCTGAGTCTGGCTTTGAACTGGTGATTACAGGCATGCGCCACCTTGCCCGGCCCCAGCACTATTTCTTTTACTTTTTTTAATTAGTCTTTTTTATTTATATGTGACAGCAGAATGCATTACAATTCTTATTACACATATAGAGCATGATTTTTCATATCTCTGCTTATATACACCAATTCATGTCTTTATATATGTACTTTGGATAATGATGTCTATTATTCCACCATCATTTCTAACCCCATGCCCCATCCCTTCCCCTCCAACCCCTCTGCCCTATCTAGAGTTCATTTATTCCTCCCATGCTCCCTCTCCCTACCCCACTATGAATCAGCCTCCTTATAATCAGAGAAAACATTCATCATTTGGTTATTTGGGATTGGCTAACTTCACTTAGCATTATCTTCTCTAACTCCATCCACTTACTGGCAAATGCCATGATTTTATTCTCTTTTATTGCTGAGTAATATTCCATTGTGTATATATGCTACATTTTTTTTATCCACTCATCTACTGAAGGGCATCTAGGTTGGTTCCATAGTTTAGTTATTGTGAATTGTGCTGCTATAAACATTGATGTGGCTGTGTCCCTATAGTATGCTGTTTTTAAATCCTTTGGGTATAGACCCAGGAGAGGGATAGCTGGGTCAAATGGTAGTTCCATTCCCAATTTTCCAAGAAATCTCCATACTACTTTCCATATTGGCTGTACCAATTTGCAGTTCCACTAGCAGTGTATGAGTGTACCTTTTCCCCCACATCCTTTCCAACACTTACTATTGTTTGTATGCATAATAGCTGCCATTCTGACTGGAGTGAGATGAAATTTAGAATAGTTTTGATTTGCATTTCTCTAATTGCTAGTGATGATGAACATTTTTTCATGTATTTGTTGATTGATTGTATATCATCTTCTGAGAAATGTCTGTTCAGGCCCTTGGCCCATTTATTAATTGGGGTATTTTTTTTTTTGGTGTTTTGCTTTCTGAGTTCTTTATATACCTTAGCGATTAGTGCTCTATCAGATGTGTAAGGGATAAAGATTTGCTCCCAAGATGTAGGCTCTCTATTCACTTCACAGATTGTTTCTCTTGCTGAGAAGAAACTTTAGTTTAAGTCCATCCCATTTATTGATTCTTAGTTTTAATTCTTTCGCCAAATGAGTCTTATTAAGGAAGTTGAGGCCTAATCCCACATGATGGAGATTAGGGCCTACTTTTTCTTTTATTAGATGCAGTGTTTCTGGTTTAATTCCTAAGTCTTTGATCTATTTTGAGTTGAGTTTTGTGTATGGTGAGAGATAGAGGTTTAATTTCATTTTGTTGTATATGGATTTCTAATTTCCCAGAACCATTTGTTGAAGAGGCTATCTTTCTCCAATGCATTTTTGACACCTTTGTATAATATAAGATAATTGTAATTTTGTGGGTTAGTCCCTGTGTCCTCTATTTTGTACCACTGGTCTACCATTCTGTTTTGGTACCAATACCATGCTGTTTTTATTACTATTGCTCTGAAGTATAGCTTAAGATCTGGTATAGAGATGCCACCTGCTTCACTCTTCCTGCCAAGGATTGCTTTAGCTATTCTGGGTCTATTGTTTTTCCAGATGAATTTCATGACTGCTTTTTCTATTTCTATGAGGAATGTCATTGGGATTTTGATTGGAATTGCATTAAATCTGTATAATGCTTTTGTTATTATGGTCATTTTGATAATATTATTTCTGCCTATCCAAGAGCAAGGTAGATCTTTCCATCTTCTAAGGTCTCCTTTGACTTCTTTCTTTAGGGTTCTGCAATTTTCTTTATATAGATCTTTTACCTCTTTCATTAAGTTGATTCCAAAGTATTTTAATTTTTTGAGGCAATTGTAAATGGAGTAGTTTTCCTAATTTCCCTTTCTGAGGATTTGTCACTGATATACAGAAATGCCTTTGATTTATGGGTGTTGATTTTATATCCTGCTATTTGCTGAATTCATTTACTATTTCTAGAAGTTTTCTGGTGGAACTTTTAGGTCTTCTAGGTATAGAATCATATCATCAGCAAGTAGTGCCAATTTGAGTTCTTCTTTTCCTGTGTGTATATCCCTTTAATTTCTTTTGTCTGTCTAATTGCTCTGGCCAGTGTTTCAATAACTATGTTAAATTGAAAGGTGAAAGAGGGCATCTCTGTCTTGTTCCAGTTTTTAGAGGGAATGCTTTCAATTTTTTCTCCACTTAGAGTGATGTTGGCCTGGGGCTTAGCATAGATAACCTTTATAATGTTGAGATATGTTCCTGTTATCCTTAGTTTTTCTAATGTTTTGAACATGAAGGGGTGCTGTATTTCGTCAAACGCTTTTTCTGCATCTATTGAGATGATCATATGATTCTTATTTTTAAGTCTATTGATGTGATGAATTATATTTATTGATTTCCGTATGTTGAACCAACCTTGCATCCCAGGGATGAATCCCATTTGATCATGGTGCATGATCTTTTTGATATGTTTTTGTATTCAATTTGCCAAAATTTTATTGAGAATTTTATCTATGTTCATTAGAGATATTGGTCTGAGGTTTTCTTTTTTTGGTATGTCTTTGCCTGGTTTGGAATCATGGATATTGGCCTCATAAAATGAGTTTAGAAGTGCTCCCTTTTTTTCTATTTCCTAAAATAAATTAAAGAGTATTGGTATTAGTTCTTCTTTAAAGGTCTTATAGGACTTGGCCATGTATCCATCCGGTAGACTTTTCATAGCATCTTCTATTTTGTCATTTGAAATTGATCTGTTTAAATTGTATATATCATCCTGATTCAATTTGGGTAAATTATATGACTCTAGAAATTTGTCGATGCCTTCAATATTTTCTATTTTATTGGAGTACAAGTTTTCAAAATAATTTCTAATTATCTTCTGTATTTCTGTAGTGTCTGTTATGATATTTCCTTTTTCATTACAAATTTTAGTAATTTGAGCTTTCTGTCTCCTCTTCATTAGCATGGCTAAGGGTCTGTCAATTTTATTTATTTTTTCAAAGAACCAATTTTTGTTCTGTCAATTTTTTCAATTGTTTCTTTCATTTCAATTTTATTGATTTCAGCTCTTATTTTAATTATTTTTTGTGTTTTACTGCATTTAGTGTTGATTTGTTCTTCTTTTTCTAGGGCTTTGAGATGTAATGTTAAGTCATTTATTTGTTGACTTTTATTCTTTTAAGGAATGAACTCCATGCAATGAACTTTCCTCTTAGAACTGCTTTTATAGTGTTTCAGAGATTTCAATATGTTGTATCTGAATTCTCATTCACCTCAAAAATTTTTGAATCTCCTCTTGATGTCTAGTACAACCCATTGTTCATTCAATAGTGTATTATTTAATCTCCATATGTTGGAGTGGCTTTTATTTATTATTTTATCATTGATTTCTAATTTCATATGATCTGATAGAATGCAGGGTAGTATCTCTAATTCTTTATATTTGCTAAGAGTTGCTTTGTGGCATAGTATATGGTCTATTTTAGATAAGGATCTATGTGCTGCTAAGAAGAAAGTGTATTCTCCCTTTGAAGGATGAAATATTCTATATATGTCAGTTAAGTCTAAATTATTGATTGTATTATTGAGTTCTATAGTTTCTTTGTGCAGCTTTTGTTTGGAACATCTATCTAGTGATGAAAGAGGTGTGTTAAAGTCACCCAAATTTATTGTGTTGTGTTCTATTTGACTCTTGAACTTGAGAAGAGTTTGTTTGATGAACATAGATGCTCCGTTGTTTGGGGCATATATATTTATAATTGTTAAGTCTTGTTGGTGTATGGTTCCCCTGAAAAGTATGTAATTTCCTTCTTTGTCCTTTTTGATTGACTTTAGCTTGAAGTCTATTTTATTTGGTATAAGGATGGAAACCCCTGCTTGCTTCTGCAGTCCATGTGAGTGGTATGATTTTTCCCAGCTTTTCACCTTCAGTCTGTGGATGTCTTTTTTTATGAGATGAGTCTCTTGGAGGCAGCATATTGTTGGATCTTCTTTTTTTATTCAATCTAATAGTCTATGTCTTTTGATTGGTGAATTTAGGTCATTAACATTCAGACCTAAAAACGAGAGAATACACTTTCTTCTCAGCAGCCAGCACATGGATCCTTCTCTAAAATAGACCATATACTATTACTGAGACATGATTTGTATTCCCAGACATTTTTGTGTATTTTTGATATTTAATGTGACTTTGTTTCTCCTCTGATTAGATTTTCCTTTAGTGTAATCCCTCCCTCTGCTGATTTTCATCATTTTTTTTCATTTCCTCTTCTTGGAATATTTTGCTGAGGATGTTCTTTAGTGCAGGTTTCTAGTTGTAAATTATTTTGACTTTTGTTTATCATGGAGGTTTTTATTTCATCATCAAATATAAAGCTTAGTTTTGCTAGATATAAGATTCTTGGTTGTCATCAATTTTCTTTCAGGGCTTGGTATATGTTGTTCCACGATCTCCTGGCTTTGAGGGTCTGGGTTGAAAAATTTGCTGAGATACGAATTGGTCTTCCCCTACATGTGATCTGATTCCTCTCTCTTGCAGCTTTTAAGATTCTATCCTTATTCTGTATGCTAGGCATTTTCATTATAATGTGCCTTGGTGTAGATCTGTTGTCATTTTGTACATTTGGTGTCCTGTAAGTCTCTTGTATTTGGTTTTCCAATTCGTTCTTCATGCTTAGAAAATTTTTTGATATTATCACATTGACGAGATTGTGAATTCCTTTGGTTTGAAACTCTGTGCCTTCCTCTATCCCAGTAACTCAGATTTGGTCTTTTGATGCTGACTCATAATTCTTGCATGTTTTGTTCATTGTTCATTGTTTCTTACCATCTTCACTGTGTGACCAACTTTGTTTTCCAGATTGTATACTTTGTCTTCATTGTCTGACATTCTTTCTTCCAAATGACCTAGTCTATTGGTTATGCTTTCTATTGAGTTTTTTTATTTGATTTATTATATCCTTCATTTCAAGAATTTCTGACTTTTTTTTTCAGAGTCTCTCTCTTGAAGTAATCTTTTGTTACCTGTATTTGCTCTTATCTCTTTGTTGGAGTGAACAATTTTTGCCTGTTCACTCCAACAAAGAGATAAGGTCATTTAGGTCATTCTTTAATTCACAGATCATTTAATAAGGTCATTTCATTTAGGTCATTCTTTAATTCACAGACCATTTTAATTATGAACATTCCAAACTCCTTGTCTGACATTTCATCAACTTCACTGTCCATGGGTTCTATTATTATAGTATCCTGGTTTGTTTGGGGCACTTTCCTCCCTTGCTTTTTCATGTTGTCTATGTGTCTTCCTTTCTTGCAATGTGGATCTGAGATATTACAGTTTCTTCCTATATTCTTGTAGTATCTGTGCAGACTCTCTATACCTCACCTTGATTTTGGGCTTGCAGACCCTGCTGGTATCCCTCAATGTATGCTACTGCATTTGCAATTAAAGGCAGTGGCAGCAATAGCCAAGGTAACTCCAGATAATAGTTAAGGTGCCCCTAAGATGAAGTGATGTCTTACAGAGATGGGGCTGAAAGGGTGGGCCTCACACTCTCTTTGGGATGCCTGCTTTGAGATGCAGCTGCTTTTAAACCCTGTCTGCTGTCAAAGTTAGGGCCTACTGCGTGGGGAAGGCTATGCTGATGACTATAGTATCCCAAGATGGAAGTGAGTTAGGCTTGGCTCCCAGGTGGGGGGTTAGAAGAGGATGAACTCAAACCTACCCTGGACCTGGGTCCTGCACGCAAGTTGGTGTGGATGGATCTGGGTCAGGCCTAGGCTTCCTCAGTAGTCTGCTGGTTGGAAGAGGCAGTACTGTGAAGGAGGCTAGGCTCTAGCAGGTGTCTGCCCTGAGGGTTGAGGGTTGAGGGATAGACCCGGGCCTACTGTGAGCCTGGATCCACGGGCTGGTGAGGGTGGCCTGGGCTGGTTTTGTGTAGTCTACTGGTCAGAAGGGGTGTCCTGTGTCAGAGGCTAGGCTCTGGGTGTCTTTCCCCTGGATAGAGGGGTGGACCTGAACCTACTGTGAGCCTACGCCCCGGCACAAGCCGGTTTGGGTGGATCTGGGCCTTGGGGCTCAACCGCCCCCATAGTCCGCTGGTCAGAAGGGGCAGTCCTGCGCCAGAGGCTAGGCTCTAGCTGTTGCCTGCCCCACAGGTGAAGGGGTGGTCCCCCAGCCTACTGTGAGCCTGGGTCCCTCAGGGGCTGGTGTGGGCTGTCTGGCCCAGCACTGTTTCTTAATAGTATTTTGCCTTCATCATTCTTTTCTGCCAAGCACAGTACCCCCCACTTATTGTGTGTCAGTAAATAGAGGTTGTCATGTTGATAATAATGCCAGCATCATCTTTAGGTCATTTTTAGTCTGGTTACATGAAACGTAAGAGACAAAAATAAAATTTAAAAAATTTATTTGAGCAAAAAATGATTCATGAATCAGGAAGTACCCAAGCCAAAAGGACATTGTGGGTTTCACAACAGCAGTCTGAGCATAGAACAAAACACAGAAACAATTTTTTTTAAAAACTACTTTATTGGCTATAGCTAGGTGTTGGGTGTGGCTGGAAAGGAGTGCCCACATTATAGAATGAATCAGCTAGTTAGCTGTCTGTTATTGGATGAAGTTCAATTCAAATTTAATCAATTACAAGGAATGCCTCTAAACTGTTTCAGTTTGCTTATGTAAGGGTCCATGAGCCTTCCAGGTGAAGCAATGACTCCAGTCTAACAGCCTCCTACTTATTTTGCTTCAGTAGGCCCTGTAATGTTATATGGAGTGGCAAGGTTACATTATATCTATATCTCTGGTTATTTAAACATGAAATTAACATCAGAGTCATTCAGTTCAACAAACATTTATTAAGACTTATCTATTTGGGCTCCATGTTGTACCTGTGTAGGCCAAAGGAGAAAAAAAATCACTGGAAACTCAGTTCTTGCCATGAAAGAGGTCATAATTGAGTGGGGTGGTTTGAGGAAGGTGTTGACTAATAAGACCCAACCCATGAAAAATTTTCTCCAAATTATACATTATTTGGCCTTATTCTCTGCTTTGTGTTGTATAGATAGTTTAAAAAGAGAGAGAGATTAGTGGAAAGAAAATTCAGTGTACGTTACAACCATTCCAGGCAGCTTGTGATGGAGGTGAAACTTGAGTTCGAACATTAAAAAATTGACTAAGATTTGGAAATGGAGTTAAGAGAAAATTTTCAGGGGGAGAAATAGTGTGAGCCATGGCTCATAGGTAAGACCAATCTTTGGAGTATTTAGCAAACAATGAGAAATCATAGGTTAGCTCAAAGTGTTTATGTTGTGGAGCACTGGGAGATCATGTTAAATATATAGTGTGAAGTCATGTGGAGAGTTACAAAAGCCAGGATGAAGGATTTGTAAAACAATAATAGTGAGCCTTTGAAGATTTCTGAATGAAGATGTAATTGATGCCTCACAAAAGGCTGAGAAACAAGAAGTCAGGATCTAACAAATATATAAATTAAAAAGGATAAAGGTCAAGTAATATTAGGAACTAACATGAACCCTGGGTAGCAAGAAAGTCTTATAAGTAACAACATGTATACCTGAACAGCAACCCCCTTAGAGTCTTTATTTGGGGACAGAAATTATTTCCAGCCTTGTACTGACATCTGAATAAACCTTCTAATGGAGATTGGGTTAACCCAAATGGATAGTCAGAGATTTGGAGAAACCCTGATATGATCAAAATGGAGTTTCAGAAAAATGAGCTTGTTATTATTATGATGAATGGATTAGTACAGGGTGAAGCCAACTGTAGATAAGAAGTAAACTGATAGGGACTTAGACAAAGATTAGAATTGTATTCCTTGAGAGAAATCAATCACTATGAAGAAAGACAAAAAGAGAGAGAAAAAAGAAACATAGAAGTGAAAGGTAGCTCTGAGATTTTAAACCTGGTTACAGAAGGCAAAAGTGGTACCACAGACTGAGTTGGAAAAGCAAATTGTATTCACATACAATTTGCTGATTTTCTTCATTCAACCCAATAGAGCTTAACTGGAAACAACATTCACCTCATATGGCCTGTACTCACCATACTGGATAATTTGGAATGATTTAATGCTAAATCTCATGGAGAGTTTGAAGTGAAGTGTCCACTCCACCCCCTGCTTTGGCTTCTCTTTTTGAGTAGCTTGATTATCAATACTTGGGACACTTCCTAACGTTTAAATGATAGTAGAAACATGTTGAAGTTGGCAGATAAAATCTTGGTTTTCGTCTGATCAGTGTTTCGAATGGAGGTCAGAATTTTAGTATGCAAGAAGGCTACATGTAAGTATGTCTTGGGTGAGATATTTTGTCCAAATTAGAGTTTTCTTCTCAGTATTCAGATTTTATCTTCTGATATGGTTGTGTCACTGAGATAAAATAGGTTTTAAAACTTACTGGTTTTAAAAAATATTGCAATGCTTAGTTTGAAAAAAAAGTCAAATGAGAAGTTTAACAATAAGAACCACTTAACAACTACTATGTGTCAGAAATTATGTTGATTTATATGATTTTTTTATTTAATTAATAAATAATACTAGGAGGTATGTACTTACTTTCATTGTCTTCATTTTCCAGTGAAGTAACTGTGACCACAGAGATTAAGTAAATCACCTAGATTTACTCAAAGTAAGTTAGGGTAGACCCAGGTTAAGACATAATATCTAGTATGATTCTGAAGTCCTTATTCTTAGCTTCCATCCTCTGCCTATCTCTTCTGGCTTCAGTGATCAAACAAGGTGATTGTGAATTTTACTAAATCTTTCAGCACTCCACCCACAAAAGATATGATTTATGTCATGCATGAAGAAACAACATTTCATTTATAAAATATGCCACTGAATTGTTTAGCAACCTGTGTTCTCACATTTCTGGCAATGGATATTTTCACTTGCTAAACTGGGCACAGTGCAATAAAAACTTTAAATTTCTAGGAGCTTTATATAAACATATTACAAGGGTTTGTTGTTGTTGTTGTTGTTTTGTTTTGTTTTTTTGCCTTGATAACTTTCTTAAGACCAAGATCCTCCATGAACATCCTAAACCTAGGATGGGGATAAGAAAAATTATTTTACAAATGTTTTAGGAAAAATACAAGTATCAGAAAAAACAAAACTGAGAATTCAAATGCTGTCAAAAACAATGACAAACTGTACCTTTGAAAAGATCTGTATATTAAATAAAATTTTAAAATAAATATACAGTATCCGTATTTACATATGAATGATACTTTGAAAGCATCTATTTCTAAATTTATGTTTCTGTGACAAAATGCATGCTAAGGAACTTATATTTTTGTTCACCTGTGAAACTAATTGAAAATTGTTTGTTTGTTCTTCTCACAGCTGAATTTTTATTCCTCTTGTGGGGTGTTTATCTCTGCTATGCAGTGCGGACAGTCCCATCAGCATTTCATGAGCCACGCTATATGGCTGTTGCAGTTCACAATGAGCTCATTATCTCTGCTATATTCCATACAATTAGGCAAGTGATCTGTAGAGCTAGTAAATAACTGTTTTATTTTTCTGATGTTTTGCAGTTTAATTTAAATACAAAAATTGGATAAAATGAATAATGGAAAGATTTAGGAAGGGTGATGTTTTGTAAGTTGACTAATTTGTTCCTGTAATGGCAAATGAATAGTTTTGTTTTATTTTTACTCTGTTTCTTCTGATATTGCTTTTTTTTCCTTCATTTATTTTGAAGGTTAACTCAATGATATTGCATTATGTTAAACCACTTATGGGATATTGTGTATATATGCTATTATTTGTTATGAAGATATAAAGCAATGCACATATAATTATAAAGCAGATATGGATAATCCAACTGTTTTTATTCATATTTCATATAATGGTTTATATTTTCAAAATCCTAACAGTCAAATAGACAGTTTATATGTGAATTCTACTGAATTCAAGACAAATGAAAAAAAAATCATCTATTCTCTGTGTTATTATATACAGTTAGGGTTCTGTCATAACCACATTTTAGCCATGACTTTCTTGAGTAAGAGTGTATACTCCAGGGCTCTCCTCTATGTTATGCATTCTCTATAGCAGATAAATATGAAGAAAGGTAAAAATGGTATATAATGAAGTGCGCAAAATGACTTATCTTCTGAGAATTTTCCCTTGCTTTATATTTGAAAATGAAATGAAAATCTGAGGATAGAACAACAACAAAAAGAATCCTGTTATTTGAAAAGCAACAAAAAAAAAATGTCATTCAGTTGCCTGACAGATTTTGAAAGCTAGGATACACTTAAGAAAATTATTAGAAACTTTGAATGTCTTGGCCCTCAGTGGAAAGAGGAAATCCCTTTTCTTTGGTTTCAACTCCTTTGATGGAATTCAGATGTCCCTAGAAATTAGTGAGAATGGGAGTCAGGTTGGGGGCAGGAGACTGTGGACTTGTGCATGTTTGCGTTTCTCAGTATGCTTATTTATCACCTTAGACAGTCAGAAAAATACTAACTAGCACTTGTAGGAATACATGATGCCAGGGGGCAGTTGGGCTTAGGCACAGCCTATGCTTCTTAAACTTTTCATTAAAAAAAAGAGATGTCTGTGATCTGAGTACCCTGGAAACAGGAATCAGAGAAACTGGGTTCCTAGCCTTGACTTACTTCTCTCAAGAGAGAGTAAAGTGAAACAGAGGAGAGAAAGAGATTAGAAGACTTAAAAAGGATGAGAATGAAAATATAAGATCATAAAGACACAATGGGAGGAATAGTCTTTCCTAAACTAGAGTTTCAGAATCTGAAAATGGATGCCTGTGGTCCAGAATGTAGGGAGCATCAGAAGACATCATGTCACAGTCCCAGATCTCCAATATACTTTTCATTTCTCCAAATAAAGATTATTTTCCAAGTGAAGCTGGTTTTTTGTACTTTGCTTCCAGAATGTCAAGCACATGTTTCAAGATTTAACCATCATCTGAATATTACAAACCTGAGAGAAGACATTATTCCCGATAAGTTTAAATGTCTTCTACCATCAGCATGTGACTATGCAGTACAAAGTATTTTCCACTTTTGCCCCACATCAAGCTTCTAATTTTGTTAGAAGCAAATTAATAGGCCAAGTTAAAATTTTTCAAATCAGTTACATAGGTATCCTTTTATATTTTAGATGTACTCTATTCAGTTTTCACCATCAATTTTTTTTTCCAGTAAATGTCAAACTGTAAACTGGCCCAGGTCCTTTCAAAAATAGGCAAAGTGAATTATGCCTTAAATATATATTTTTTTAAGTTTAGTAAAATGATAATAAATGGCAATTACACAAAAAATCATAAGATAAAGTTTAAAAGTAAACCTCCTAATTGGGCCATCTACAAATATGTACTATTAACATATTAGTATGCAAATTTTAGATGTTTTTATATTTATGCCTATATTTATAATAATGTAGTATTTTACAGCCATAAAGGACCAAGGATTTTAAATTATAGTTTAACTCAGTAAATCTGAAAAACATTGATTGGGGGTGGAGTGGGTAGGAAGCAAATAGTAGGCAATGATAATTAAATAAATCAAGTATGCAGTATGCACAATATCATATTTACCCATAGACTTAATTCATACATGCTATAGTTCCAAAAGTAAGAAGCAATAATATAATAATAATTTAAACCAACTGGACCTATTTCAGTAATTTTTTTTTTATTTTGGTAATTTTCTTGAATGAAATTATATTAAATAAGGCTTCCAACATCAGAAAAGATATTCTCTATTAATATGTCTTCTTTCTTGTCTGTGTAAAATATAAAATTATACGTGTGTACAGGTACATATACACACATATTATACATATATATATATATATATATATATATATAAATTAAAACAACTACATATTATATATATAGATTTACTTGCATTCTTACCAAATTGTCAAATCACACAAAAAGAGGCTAATGTCAAAGAACTAAGTATAAAAGTACAGAAGACCTTTTCCCCAGTACTTTCTACTCCTTTGCTTATTTTTAACTACTGCAAAACCTGATTTTTCTCAAGGTATTTCTAGTTATAACTGCAGTAATTTAAAGCTGATTAATTTTTAGGTAATTATTGTCAGTATAATTCAATTATTTTTTGAAGATTCACTATTTTAGCTTAAAATATATACTATACAACTATCATTTTATTCATATTTATATATTCTTACAAGCTTCATAGAGTATGACTTGTTGCTAAGTATGGTGACCCTATTTTAATGCTTAAAAAAAATCTCACATAACCCATGAAAACAAACTATCAAAATTATGTCATGTATAAGTAAAAAGAACCAATAAAAAAAGTATATCATCCATGAACAAAGAGAATGTTAAGTCATATTGAAAGCATGTGAAATGTAAGGTCACTGGTCTCAAAAAGGAGTTAGATAGTAATCAAGAAAAAAAATTTCTAATGATATATGAGATAACATAACATTTTACACTTCTATATATATTACAAATTTGTTTTGTTTACATTTCCAGAAACCTGGGAAAATAACTTCCTATTTTGGATAATTTTTGTATGATGTTCTAAAAAGTGAGGAGAAGGTAAAAATGAGGAATAAATCCCCTTAAGGACAATGTTGTTTTAAATATTAATAATATTAATTTAATTAATAGAATTGTACTGAGTGTGATATAATGCACATATAAAAGTTAGTTTCTTCCCCTTTTTGCCAATCATATAAATTTGTTTTGTGATTATGATATCATGAGCATTTTCATAGGCTCTTTACTTTTCAAATTTGATGATGTATATCATTGAAACACAATTCTAATTTTCTAAATCCAAAGCAGTAAAATCCCATGTTTATATTTCATGAATTAATAGAAGATAATATAACATTTGGATGTAATTTTTAAAAACTCATAAAGTAACCCTTGGTTTCTACATAAGGATGAGTCATTAAAACACAGCTTTGGTGAACCTATTAATTTACAAAAGTAATCCAAAATTACTAGAGTAGACCTTGGTACTGAATTCTCCCTCCCTGAATCAGAATATAGATTCAGAATTCCTCAGTAAAAGATTATTAAATAATACACTTTAAATTATTTAGGACAATATGACAATTTAAAACAACTAAAAATTTTACTTTAAAAGTTTATCTTACCTACCATTATTATGTTAATTTTCCATTGCCTTATTCAAACCTTTGGGAACACTCACAAAGACACATAACTATCCACTCTTTTTTACCTTAATGTTTTTAACTTATAATATTAGAATCAGGACTTATTCGGAATATGTGCTATAACCCAAATTTGCTTGAAACAACCAGTTTGTAACCTACTCTTCAATTCATGTCTATTTACTGTTTTAGTTTTGCAGAGTCAACTTACATATACAATAATAATCTTGGTAAATGTGCAGCACATATGTATGTATATATTCTGTTTCTGATAATTTCAAATAATAAATAGTATTTATATCTTATTAATCCAGTAAAGGTTACTCAAACCTTTATTCTTCCTGTGATGAAAAGATAATGCTAAAGAAACAGGAAAAAAACACAGTTTTATTTTCTTTTTAAAAATAAATTGAGCAAAAGATTTTGCAAATATCCTAGTGTTTTAAGTAGAAATCTTAATTTTGGATTGCTGACTTGAATAATTATCATTTCAGATTTGTTCTTGCCTCAAGACTTCAGTCTGATTGGATGTTGATGCTATATTTTGCACATACTCATTTGACTGTGACAGTCACCATCGGGTTGCTTTTGATTCCAAAGGTATTTTTCTAACATTTTATTTTTCTTGCAAGACAACTATTTTAAAAGAGCATGGAGTTGTTTCTTCTTTTAAAAATATCTCACAACACAGACAAAGGGAAGTATGGAAATTTGCTGGGCACTGTAAAAATAGTTTTTTAAAACTCCTTTAGAAACTGGGTATGTTTTCATTTTAGATTCATAAAACATCTTAAATAATTTTAAATGCCTTAATTTATACCAAAATTTATCATCCCTTTCCAAATATTTTGATTTCTACTTTTGTTTTAATTATTATTGTTAGATGGCTTTCATTGTAGCTATAACATCAAGATCATATTTTTAAATAACTATTCTAAGAATCCTTCCTCTTTAGATTCATATTCAGAGAAGTATTGTGTTTAAAACATTCAGAGATTTTGTTTAAATGGAAATACGTATAAAATTATGTATAGAAGAATATTTTTTTTTCTTTTATGCACATAGAAACACAATACTAGAACATTATATGTTTTATCAGTGCTGTACAATATAACATTAGCACAGCTAAAACCAGTTTGTGGTTTATCTTTCATTGTAGACTTTATATCAGTTCTCACAATTAACTAAAATGTTACATTTAGCCAGGTTGCAAAGGCCAGTTATAAACAGAACAAAATATACCTATTTTATTCCCTACTTGACTTACATTAACTAGTCACAGTTTCATGTATTTATCTGTTACTACAATTTATCTTAATGTTATTGTTAAATTAGCATTTCAATACTTTGCATATCATGTTATATCTGTTAGATGGATGGATATTCAGACTATTCATTCAATAGTTATTGAACTTGAAAGAGAATTGAAAACATATGTTCATACAAGAACCTTGCATATGAATGTTTATAGCAGCATTATCCATAATCCTAAAAATAGAAACAACCCAAATTTCCATCAACTGATAAATGTATAAGTAAAATATATATCCATATAATGGAATATTATTTGTCAATAAAAAGGAATGAAATGAAATACTGACACATGCTACAACTTGGACAAACCTTAAAAACATTATGGCAGATAAATAAGCCAGACTCAGAAAGGCACCTATTACATGATCCCATTTATGTTAAATGTCCAGAATAGGAAAATCTGTAGAAACAGAAAGTAGACCAGTGGTGGCCACAGCAGGGAGAAGGGGGAATAGAAGTGATAACTTAATGAGTTTAAGGCTTCTTTGGGGGGTGTTGAAAATATTCTGGGATTAAATAGTGATTGATAATGGTTGCACAACCTGTGAACACACTAACAAACACTGAATTATATACTTTAAAATTGTAAACTTTAATATCTGAATTATATCTCAATAAAAAGACAAATTTAATATATTGAGGGGCTTAGATAGGCACTGTTCTATATCCTTATAATAAGAATAATGAACAGATAAAAGTCTATGTTCTCTATATTCAGGAGGCAGAGTTTGGGGACAGACAAGATTAACAAATAAGATAAATGGATAAAGTCCTAAGAAAAAAATAACACAGCAGGAAGTGCATATATTAGACAAACAACCTTTTTTTGGTGGGGGGAGGTGCTGGGGCCTAGCACATGCTAAGCATATCCTCTACCACTGATTTACATCCCTAACCTCTGTAACCCTTGGTGTTGTTTCTTGAACTCATGACTGTCTCCAAGGTTTTGCTCAAGAAAAAATAGTCCCATTTTTATAAACAGTCTCCAGCTGGTTTAGTTAGTATCCCATGAGACTTTGGATGCCATCATATTCATCATTTATAGCCCAAGTTCATGGTACCTGTGAGTCTTACAAAGGTAGACAGAAGAGGGAAGGAAAGTCTCTATTTCTGAGTCAGTTCCAGTTACAAAACATGAATTATGACTTAAGCTAAGAAATGCTGTTTCACATGTATTTCAGATACATTTTCACCATGCTAGTTGACACTAAAGTATTTCTATATCCCCAATGTTAGTTTTTGGAAAGAATATTTGAACCAATAATAAGCTAGAAGAGAATCCATGTTCTCTGAGCTATTATTTTATTTTCAGCAAACAGTTTTTACATAACTGTTCCTTATTTTACATATTGTTTATGTGTGGCTACATTGTTTTGATTCTTCTTTCTGCTTTCCATCCTTTACCCTACTCATTCTTCCTGACTTTTGCACTTAGAAACAAGCACATGAAGTAGAAAAGAAAAATCATATGAAAATAATTAAAATACAAAGAAGGAGGAACTTGAGAATGATAGTGAGCTTGAGGAAAAATGTGTTAATTTCAGTTGAATATTTGCATTTAAACTTAGATACCATTCACCCCAGAACTCTTTAGGCCAAGAGGATACAGTGGTCCAGAGTGATCTCATGTCTTCTTCAAGATTTCATTGATGACAGAATTGAAACTGGAGTCAGATATCCTGTTTATTTTGAAAGTAACTTTTTTGAGCCTATGTGTAGAATACTGAAAGTCACATCCCTGTTACTAGTATGATTTATGGCCATAGATGAAATAAATCCTTACCTAAGTGAAGCAAAATGACAAACACAGGAGACCTCAGTGCTCAAAAAAAAAAAAAAAAAATCCCAACAAACCAACCAAAAAACCCTGCCATCCACCTGCTAGTGAATCTACATTTCTCCTCTTAGGCAACATTTCTTTGGATTCTTCTACTTAATTTATATTTTCAAAAAGACAAATATATCTTGGAAGTGGATTAATATAAGTTAATACTAGGAAATAAACAAAGGTGGAACTTGGGGTCAGAGAGGGAGCCAAGTGCTAATATTGCCTCACTGAGAGCACCAGCATGTAACATGGAAATCAAAACAAAATATAGCAGCAAATCATTGGAAAGTATTTAGTGAATGAATTTATCAAACTGAAGAAATGCTGTTCATATTAGCACCTTTAGACAATTATTGTGCTATGTCTACAGTGGGTTAATGCCTACAGTTCATATTGAATATCTGTTACAGTTTTCACTTTCAAGCAATAATCCACGTGACGATATTGCTACAGAAGCATATGAAGATGAGCTAGACATGGGCCGATCTGGATCCTACCTGAACAGCAGTATCAATTCAGCTTGGAGTGAGCACAGCTTGGATCCAGAGGACATTCGGGTAATGCTGGTCTATCTTCTTTCCTGTTTCAGAGTAGGCCCAGTTAGTCCCATTGATACAGGCAAATGTGTGTGGATTGGCATGTGCATGCACATGTGTGCCTGTGCTCATGTTGGTGTACACAGCATTAGAGAGAAAGAATTCATATTTTTGAACTGAAGACATCAAATGCAGAGTTAATTCAGTGATAACATGTACAATTGGAAAGTACATGCTATTTCAACTCTTACAGTAGCCTGGGAAGTTTTTATATTTTTGACTGACTTATAGGCAGTCATGATGAAGAACTGATTATCCATGTTCTAAAATATGAGTTTATAACAACCTGCTAATGGAAAAGTAGGATGTACCTGTGACCAGAGAAACTGAACTGGATTATTTAAAATGATATGTGATAACTTATCAGTATCTGAAGGAAGAAGGTGCCCTTTAGCAGTCTATGAACTGTTGACCCTTAAAGCTAATCTAGCATAACATAAAACTTCATCAAATGGCAATATAGTACTTCCAACATTATTCTGGATTGCGGGCTCATCAGTAGTAGATAGTATGTTGTATTTTCTTATGGTCCTGGCTCAGCTTTGTCCACACAAATTGAAAGTTCAAAATCCTTGCTCTGTGAAGCAAGGATAGAATTCATGAGTTTATGTCTTAAAGTTCAAATTTTATGTAAAACACAAAATAATTAGAAGGTAGAAATGAGGAGAAAATTGATAAGCACAAATGTTAACAAAAGTTGTAGAGCAATTTCCCTAAAGAACTTAAGCTTATTGACTTCTAATACCATTCAGTGAAATTGGCAAAAACACTCCATTGAATACCTTTTTTGAATTTGCTCTTGTTTTGGCAGGATGAGCTAAAGAAACTGTATGCCCAGTTAGAAATATATAAAAGGAAGAAGATGATTACAAATAATCCCCACCTCCAGAAAAAGCGGTGCTCAAAGAAGGGCTTAGGCCGTTCTATCATGAGGCGCATCACTGAGATTCCAGAGACTGTCAGCAGACAGTGTTCCAAAGAGGACAAGGACATGGCAGACCACAGCATGGCCAAAAGTACAGCCCTCGTTAGGAAGAACCCACCAGAGCCTTCAGGTAATACAGGGAGACCCAAGGAGGAGTCCCTGAAAAACAGAGTCTTCTCACTCAAGAAATCCCACAGCACTTATGACCATGTCAGAGACCAACCAGAAGAGTCCAATAGCCTACCAACAGAAAACCAAGAAGAGGAGGCTACAGAAAATTCCACACTGGAATCTCTTTCAAGTAAAAAGCTAACACAAAAACTGAAAGAAGACAGTGAGGCCGAGTCTACAGAATCAGTGCCTTTGGTGTGTAAGTCAGCAAGTGCTCACAACCTCAGCTCAGAGAAGAAGCCTGGGCACCCACGAACATCTATGTTACAAAAGTCTCTTAGTGTCATAGCAAGTGCCAAGGAGAAGACACTTGGATTAGCTGGGAAAACCCAAACATCAGGTGTAGAAGAACGTGCTAAATCTCAGAAACCTCTGCCAAAAGATAAAGAGACAAACAGGAAGTGCTCAAATTCAGATAACACAGAGACTAAAGATCCTGTCCCCCCAAACTCCAATCATTTGGAGGAACCAAGAAAGCCTCAGAAATCTGGAATTATGAAACAACAAAGGGTTAATCCCACTACTGCCAATTCTGACCTGAGCCCAGGCACCACCCAGATGAAGGGCAACTTTGACATTGGGGAAGTGTGCCCATGGGAGATTTATGACCTGACCTCTGGTCCTGTGCCTTCAGAAACAAAAGCTCAAAAACACGTGTCTATCGCAGCTTCTGAAATGGAAAAAAATCCAACATTTTCCTTGAAGGAGAAAGCCCACCACAGGCCTAAGGCAGCTGAAGGATGTCAGCAGTCCAGTCAGAAGAGCATAGATAAGGCCGAGGTGTGCCCTTGGGAGAGCCAGGATCAGTCTTTTTTTGAAGATGAAAAACATTTGATTTCCAAGACTATAGTTCTCCCAGGGAGAGCCAAAGATGAGAATGGAGGTCAGCACCATGCAGCCACTGTGTGTGCTGGGCAATACGAGGAACTGCCCCCCAAAGTCATGGCATCAAAAATAGAGAATGAAAATCTCAACCAAATGCGAGACCAGGAAAAGACATCTTTCTCTGTGGAAAATGCACCTGGTTCCTGTAACTCAAGTAAAAACTCCCAACAACCGTTAACATCACGAGCTGAAGTGTGTCCTTGGGAGTTTGAGACCCCCGGTCAACTAAATGCTGAAAGAAGTGTAATTTTACCAGCCTCTTCTGCTTTGAGTGCAAATAAGATAGCAGGGCCTCGAAAATAATGAGGTAGTAAGCCCAGGAAGAAAAGAAAGAAGAAAATCCCAATGTGATACAAGACAGAAGATCTAAGAATCAAAAATTCCCACAGAGTATTTTGTAAGTCAAGGGAAATATGGCAGATAGTGAGGGGAGGTGAAAGGGCTGAAGATGACTAGGACAGGTCCAGCATGTCACAATGCAGAAGTCAGCCTTCAACAAAGGAGAGTCCTCCCCTGGTAAACTAAGAAAATCTTTTCATTTCAGCACGTTTAAGGGAATGCCCTCAACATCTGCCCCAATCCATCTTTCCTCATGGGACTTTGAAGATCCTAAGCAAGATGAGCAAGGAGACAGAAGATGTATGATTTTGGCAAAGAGGAAAAAGTTTTAGATAGATATATATGACAAATTCTAAGTAGCTGACTGAAAAGACCTTACTTTACCTATTTAACCTTGATAGCACTGCTAACTTAATGCATCCCAAAAATACCTTTTATATTAATGATTGCTCTCATTTTATTATAAATGTATGTTTCAGTACATTGTTGTGTCTCATATTCAAGCATTCCAGATTGTATAATTTTTGCAAATAACTTTGATATTATGTGACACAACACATTTATGCAATCTGCAGCTACTCAATTGTTATTGCAACTTACAGAATACTTGCTATCAACTTTAGTTGATTCTTGAAGTACAGTAAGCTTTCTCTGGCTTAAGAAGCCATAACAGTTATGATAAAAACCTTTAGTTTGGGCTGTGGTTTATATATTATGAATTTGGATTTGACTCTATTATTTCACATCATGATTTGTTATACAGTCTTAATCAGGGTTTTTTATACAAGTTGAGTTACTTATTTTGCACTTGTTAGGACTCAGAAGGTTTATTATTATTGGAGATCAAGTGGTCCTACTTAGTCATGTCTCAATAAGTTAAGGACAACTTATCCATTGTTTGTTCAAAGTCAGAGTCATTCCAATTACTTGTCCCTTTTACTCTTTCAGTATTTCATACTTAGCAACATTTCCTAAGGAAGAAGCTAAGAGTGAGAAAAATATACTGTGCATTATTATTACCAATGGAAAGGGAAGACTCTAGGAATGATGAGAATTATAGCATTAATACACATAGATCCAGGAAATTTGCCTTCAAAGTGAAGACAGAACGATAGCTCCTAATAGCATTTTCAAGGGATTATTTTTTTAAAGAGAAAAATTAATGATAGCATCAATATCATTATATGGATATATTTTATTATGCATACTGAAAATATATTTTAAATTACCTTAAACTATTTATTCTCATAAAATTTTATTCATTGCTTCAACTAGGGATAGAACTTGCTGGGCTCAAATCCCAAAGAGGTTTTATAACCTGATTTATTCAAAGATCATAAGGTGGTATGGATTCTTCATTCTAGAAACCTTCAAGTCCTGAAAATTGCCCTTGCAAGCCACCTTACTCAAAATGAAAAGCCTAATATTATTTGCAAGGCAAAACAGCCTGCAAAGTATATCTTACAAAACTTAACTGCACTCCACACTGATCTCTTCGCATGAAAATCCTAAGCTGCTGACTTCACCCTACTGATGTGATCATGCAGTGAGATTCCAAAGCTCAGTCTCATTTTATTTAAAGGTGAATCACTTAAAAATAGAGCCCAGACTTTGCTTTCTCTCACTCTGAACACTGAAGTATCAATTGCTTATTTGGCCAGGATATTTCCAACCTAAATAACTGCTTTCCATTTCATAAGCAGCAAGGGGAACATGCTAGGAGGATAAAAGATGGGAAAAAGGAGTCAGAAGGTGGATTTAAGGCTTTTCTTAGAGAATTTTATCCGCAGCAGAAGGTAAAAACAGAATTCTCTGTGTCCACCATCAACATTTTCTCAGTGATTTCATTCAAGAGTATGCGAGCATGTGGCCCTTTTACAAAGCTGTGCATGAATCTCCCTCACCCATTTGCTTACTTTGTGCAATACTCAGGTTGGTGGGGTAGGTACGAAGAGCTATAGAAATTCTATTTTAAAGTGTTGCCTTCATTTCTTTATTTCATCCCTTCCTTTTTAGTCACCCAATCTTCCTACCTTCTTGAAGTTCCTAGAATACTACTTTAAGGTATATTTGTGAACTTGGTTTCGAGTTTCTAGACCAACATACTTGTTTCACTTATGTCTGAGATTTCTTAGCATTTGATTCACTTTTGAGAATTAAGCAGTGACTTTTATTGCACTTCAGGATGATCCTGCTAGACATGTGGCTTAAAGAAAACTTGCCAAATTATAACTTAGTGACATTCTACAGACCATAGATTATTCTCTACCAGCATAGAATGGTGAAAATGCCTAGGGTCTTTCCTAGAGTTTCATTGCCATTATTAATCACCAAGAGAAGTTGAAATTTACAATTCTGGAGGATATTTTCCCAGGTTCATTACAATAAGAAAGTGAATAAACACTTACTAGAGTCTCACAAACATTTGTTAGGTTGTCCTTCTCAATGCATGTGCAGGCTGCATCCTGTCCTTGTTTTTATGCCAGGGTTTATAAATAAGTAGATTTATATCAATCTTAATAGAACTGTATATTTTATGCAAGAATTAAATGCTTTACGACATGAATTATAACTTAACCCATTGTAAACTTTGGTGGCAATATGGATTTGACACTCGACAGTTCTCTTGTATTTGCTTCCTAGGTTTCTGCATGCAAGTGATGACAGGTAGGACTGAAAAAACACTGCCTTTGACTTCTAGCATTTAGCAACTGAGAGTTGTAGAGTCAACAAAGCTGTTAAGTCTCTTCACTTAATCTGTGGTTCTTCTGAAACTATTATCTGAAACCTACAGCATCCCACCATGAGATATTTGGTAAATTTATGTCGTGATGTGTTGCAGCATGTAAATAATTATAACTTCTCTGCAATAAAACATATTTATATGAAAGTGATTTATGGTGATTTGTGTGTTCATCTGTCAGAAAGTAAATTTATTTCACCCAACTCACTTTAGAAAGAATTCCACATAGATCTTTGGTTTGGGTACCCTTAGGCACATATTGCCTTATCTTGCCTATCTCAAGAAACAGGTGATTAGCCAAATGTGGTCTCAAGTATACAAGTAATCATTTGGCACCATTAAAACCCATTAGGACTAGTGGTATTGATTTAAGAAAGTTCTTCCCAAATAGGAACTAATTCAGCAACCTTTTTGGTGGTGGTGGTGGTGGCTTATTCTGCAGACATAGCAGGCATTCTGCTAAGCAATGATGATACAAAGAAAAATGAGACCTCCAAGAACATTCAGACTCATAAAAGTATCCAGTGCCTGGTAGGATAATACACAGATGAGCATAAGTAAGTCAAGGAGTCAGGGATTTCACTGGGATTAAATTCTGCAAAGGCATCATGCAGTGATGAAGGCATCAGGTATGAAGGGGAGCACATAACGCTAAAGATGACTGTACTCAGCCTTGCTTGCCAGGCTTCAGTTAACTGAAACTTCATGCCATCATACTGGATGCTATCAAAAAGCTTTCAACAGAGGCATAATCAAGTTGTGTATTAGAAGGATCATTTTGGGAACATCCCAGAAATGTATTGAAATGGAAAGACACTAGAAGTAACTCGGCCAGTTAGAATACTAGCATGACAGTCACAGGAAGGAACATGAGAGCCCAAGGGCGAGAGGGAAAGATTGCTGTTTGCTTCATCAAAATCACATCTTCTAAGGAGTTTACTATTTTGTGATACTCATGTGATGTGAGAAAAATTAGAATACTTAGATAATTAATGACAGCTATCATGTTTGTTGACATTTTGGCTTATTTAAAAAATTAAAAACCCCCTCTGAAGATATATATACCTCATCCCATCTGCTTATGAGAAATGTGTAGAATAGGAGCCCAGGTTTGTGCTAGGGGAAGCCTTGAAACTAAACTGGGCTGGGAAAGGAAAGAGGCACAAGAGTGCATTGCAGTATGGACTTCAGTGCCTATCTGGAATTGGTAACTTTCCAAAGCATCTCCAGAAAGAGAAACAGGAATGAAAAGAGGGAGGAGGAGGGAGCTGCCTTCCCTACCTAATCCCCGCACCTGTTTCCTTAAATGAAGCATAGCCATTGCCATTTCCCATCTGTTCATATTGCATGCACCTGATGAATAGAATTCTTGTAGAATCTGTGGCTACAGCTCTTTGAGCACCCTAAAAGGGCTAACACAAAATTATTTGGGGATTAACAAAGCATGAATGTTAAGTCTGCTGTGGGTTCTCATGTGAGGAGGAAGATACAGGCTTTTCAGTTACTGGTGGAATTGTTCAATTGATGTCTGTATTTTTCATACATATTCATAGTACTAGTCATTGTCTTGGTTCTAAATTTAGAACCTTTTTGTTAAAATATGCCTAAGAGAAATAAATCTACCAGAAATGAACTTTATCATACAAAAAGTAATAATGTAAACCTATTGTTCAAAACAATGCAAAGTTAAGATTTTCTTTATTTCAGCATATTCCATTCTTTTTCCCTGAATAGTTATGAAGACAAAAATAATTTTTGTCCAATTTGGGCTATTTTCTCTTCAAACATTTGTTTCTAGGAAAGCATAGGGCCAAGTTCAAGCACATTGAATGTTCTAATTTAGTGTTAACTGGTTAGAAGGCAGATAATGAAATGTATGAATTGTTTTATAATTTCCCTCTCTATTCTTGTGATGTAAAAATAATAGATTGCCAGAAACGAACTGTCTGATGAAATGGAAATGGAAAATGAGATATAAAAATGGGAAAGATCTATGCTACACAGTAGTCATCTTCCTAGAAAGAAAAATAAATTAAGCACAAATAAAAGGTTCATTCGAGTTCTCGCAGAACATACTCCTATTTTAATTCAATCAGCAACAGGAATGGGGGGAGTGCCTTCTTTTATGCATACAAGAAGATTATACAGCTCTTCTCCAGACAGTCCCAGGGATTTCATCCTTCCAAACCTTTTGAATTTGCTCTTTGGTTCACCTGAAACTCTTTCCCTCCCTCCTCTCCCTATCATCATCTTATGTCTACTTCAATACAAGTGTGACCATATATTTTATCATACAAAGAAAACTGTTGAAGGCTGGGCTTGTGGCTCAGCGGTAGAGCACTTGCCTCACATGTGGGAGACCCTGGGTTCAATCTTCAGCACCACATAAAATAAATAAGTGAAATAAAGGTATTATGTCCAACTACAACTAAAAAATAAATATTAAAAAAAGTATTGTGCCCACCTATAACCAAAATAAATAAACTTTTTTAAAAAACTGTTGACAGTAAAAGTGCAGTATTAAAAATCACACCTGGACAACAGCAGATCCTGGGCTATTCCAGGCAACCTCTAGGATGTTTATTTGTTTGCCATATTTAAGGAGCAACAAAAATGCCCCTGCTACCTCTATGGAGCTTTTCCCAGTGCCCCAAGTCAGGATGAATCCGTAGAGCACACCACAGAAACTTGCTTTAAATCCATTACTGCATTAGCTTGAAATTGAGTTCCTAAACTCCTCTCAAGTAGTTCCTAAACCAAAAGCTCCTTGACAGCAAGAATTTGTCTCATTCATTGATATGTCCCCAGTCTCATGTAGTGTGCCTTTCTATGAGTTCAATAAATATTTTCTAAATTGCAATTACTGATTATTAGTCACTTCTTAAAATATGCCTAAAGGGAAAGAGATTCTTACTGTAGCATTTCTAAAATGTTGAACATTAACTGATCTTCCATAAATGGAAGTTCCCGGAAAATTCACAGATTATGACCACATTAATTGTAACTCTCCTGTTTTATAAGTATTGATTTGCCTTCATAAGGGAGAAGTCTAAGGTTTAAGCCATAGCCTAGTTTTTCATAGCTATAAAATATATTTCATATGTCCAAGAAATATTTAATGAAGCTATAGGAACTTGATCTTAGTTATTAGAATATTTTCTAGAAAAATTGGCTAAAGCATTTTCTAAAGCATTGGCTAGGACTATATAAAACGTCTACATAAAGATATATTCTCATGCTAGGCTGTTGCATATTTCTGAAAAATGAGACATTTAGTTTGAACAAATAATATATTTAACTTGAATTTCTCATCCATATGTTTATTACTTTGTTATATGCATGCATATATTATATGTATTCTATGGGGGAACTGAAATATATAGCTTACTGTAAATATATATACACATACAACTGGTTGGTAATTGGAAAATTATATAAAAGACATCAAAATTTCCCATATAACATATTAAAATATTATAAAAAACATTTTCTTAAGACTTGTAGCTATAAAAAGGTATAGTGAATAACTTAATGAATTATTATGAATTATGAATTATTTATTCATGAATTATTAATAATTTATTAATTCATCCCTCTGCTTCTTAAAATACATGTTACATATAATAAATAAGGAACATTGGATTTATTATTATCCTCAGGACAAATCTGGTATCAGAAAAATGTAAATAAAATAGGGATTAAAGCAGAGTTGGAGAATAGCCTTTTGTTCCTGGCACATGAGAAAACTGGAAAAAAAAAGATTATTAAGGAACACCAAGTTCCAAACCTCAGCTTCAGAGCCACTTGAATATGAACAAGTCTGTCCCAGAACCATTTTCTAGAACAATAGCTGGTAAGGCTTTATTCAAGTACACATAGGCAACATCGCTTTTTACAGCCCCTTGTAATGATACAAGAAAGCATCTATTTCTCAACTCTGACAGAATCCTACCTCTGCAGTCACCTGCAGTTGTGTACCTTCCCAAAAGGTTAGGGATCTAGGAAGCATGCCTTCTCTTTATTTAGCAACTACCTGCTTTTGTTATATTTCAAGACATTTTAATGATTAAGTTTAAAAACATATGAAACAAATTTAAATGCACATAGGAACAAGTTGTAAAACAAATTTTAAAAGGCTATAATGGGAGGTATTTCATACCTATTTATAATATGTAAAAAATGTGGTAATTACTGCTGATATCAAAGAGTAATGTATAGAGAAGTAATGGGATGTAATGTTTTGTTTGAGAAAGTCTTAACTTCCCATTTTACATTTTTTACCTGAACAATCAGGTTTGAATGAGATGGCATCTCAGGACCCTTGTAGTTCTATGACTAAGATCACATGTGCATGCGCAAGTGTGAGTGTGTGAGTGTGTGAGTGTGTGTGTGTGTGTGTGTGTGTGTGTGTGTGTGAGAGAGAGAGAGAGAGAGAGAGAGAGAGAGAGAGAGAGAGAGAGAGAGAGAGAGAAATTCCGGTTAAATTGCTTTGCTAGAATGAATACAACTAAGCAACTCCTTCACACCTAGTAAACATTTGGAAAATTTTAAATAAGTTAAAGAAATATATCACACACATGAAAAAGAGCAGAGAGTGATGAATGGCCATCAGTCCCCGTTGAATTTTATATATTTTTATTAAGATATAGAGTTCCTTGAGGTTCTGGGAAAAAAGTTGAGGGAAAGTATTTCAGAAGCAAAATGAAGCCAGGCTCAGGACTGAATCAGAAGCAGACAGCAGTTTGTTTTCCAGATCCTCTTTGCTGAATTTCTCACTTTGACTTAGTCTTTGTTGGGAATCAATAGTTTTGCTTTTTCGAGCAGAAGTGACTCTTAGAGTCCTTCATATAATATTGAAAGTTGGGTCAAAATATTTTTGGAAGACCAACCTTTAAATGAAAATTTTTCACTCTTAAAAGTTAAGGGAATCAAATATAATAAGTATAAAGTTTAACTATGTAGGAAAGTTTATGGATAATTAATCCAGAGAAAGTCAATTTTGTATGACAGATGCCTACCCTGCCCAATCATATTCTCCTTTGATGTTGTACTTAATTGTAATTTGGAGAACAGACCATCGTGACTAATCATACATATTCTAAATAACCCAAATAACATACTACATTTTGTTTTCTCCACATTATTGTTTGCAACTTTTTTTTATTTAATCATGAAAAGGAGAGCACCAATTTAAAAATGATTTAGTTTTCCTAGGATTCAGCTCTTTTTACAGGTATTCATTACATACCATTACTTCTCTATACATTAAAAGAACAACTTTTCCCCCAGTTGAATTATTCACACAAATGCATCATGGTCCCTTTGTATTATATTTCTGAAGTGGCTATTACCTGCTGTTTCCTAAAACTATGCTTAACTTAAGAAAGTTTCATTATTCTTTGATCACAAAGAATAGGTAAAATATTGGGAATGGAGTAAACATGGGTCTGCAGAAAGCCTGCCTTGTGTAAGTAGTGAGTTTTGTTCTCTATAAATATTTGTAGCAACCACCTGATATATGAAAATTAAATTAGAATGAAAGTTTTTTTTCTTGTTTTGAAATTCCATCCTACTTTCCAATTGAAGTTAATGAAACTTAAGCTTCTAGACTGGCCCTGGACCAGAACACACATAATATCAGCATTAGTATTGGCATGAATTTTGATTTTTTGTTACTTTTTTTTGTAGTAATGGGGATTGAACCCAGGACCTTGCCCATGTTAAACAAAGCACTCTACCATTGAGTCACCACCCCCGGCCAACATTGGCACGAATTTGAAAGAAATGCTAGTGATCTAAGGTTTAACTTTATGAACTCTTCCAATAGAATGCTTGGAAGGGGCAGTATTGGGCCAAGGAAGTTCACTCTTTGTCTTAAGACAAAGAATGGTATAGCATACTGTACAAGAACAGCTCATGGCAAGAGAAGGAGGAGGGCAGGGATAAAATTAGGCAAAGAGCTGAGTTTTATTGACAAAAACATGAATGGACCCAGCTTGACCCTAGGTCAGAATGGGTTCAGTGTATCTCAGACAGCAGCTTTGGTGTTACCACATATAATATGATTTGAGTGACCTTCCACTGAAGGAAAGAGACTTGCATTCTAAGTCCATATTGCAGGCAGCTGGCTAAATCTAGTAATATGAAACTATATTTTCAGCCTCAAACAATAGTTGCTCTCAAATTGGAAAAAGCATTGTAAAATGAAAAGGCCAACCAAGTCCTCTTAATTTTAAATGATTTGGGGGTTTTAAATTATATTTTGCATGTTCCCATTGGACTTGTTGGCAGGGACTGTGGATTTTACCATTATTATTTTTAATTTCTTGGTAATTTAATCCTGGAACATTAGGGGGAACATAGAGTGTCCTAGAATAAATTCTATGTTTCACAGTCTCTTTTTATGCTAGATATAACCAATTGACTAAGTTCTCTTAATAAGGTATAAGCAGAATGTTTTATGTAACTTTAGAAGTGTCCTTAATGGTAAACAAGCGTGCTGATTATTCTGCCTATTTTTATTTATTGCAGCTGGAGTTCTCACGGGCACCTTGTACCTGATCTGAAAGGTGTACAATGAGGATAACAGAAAACAAAATAGAAGGATCCAGGTTCCTTATCACCATACCTCTCCTGAATCATTTTCCTGAATATTTTGAATTGATTAGAGAAATATAAACCTATACTTTTGAAAGCCACTTACTTGGCTTTTGTCACTTGAAGATAAACTTCATCCAAATTCATAAACACACCAGTATTTATTGGTCCCTCAGCCAAAATCCTTCCTTTGAGGCTTCAACTTTCAATACCTTGCTTCCTAGATGATCAAAAAGATTTTTTATTTTATTTTAATTTGAATAGTGCATGTGAAATAACATTTCTGTACTATTTTGTTCAGTAAATCTATGGGGACTTTTTTCTTTAGAACTGTGTGTTGCAGATGGTTCTTTTCCAATGAAACAGCATTGTTTTCTCCAATCCAAAATAAACCCTACTTTTAAATCTCATCCTTTGTATTTAAACAGAAAATGTTTGAATTCCTAATTTCTATTTTATCAAAAATTTCATGGGAGGTATGACCATATATGGACATAGGAGATTGCATTACTGTTCCCAACTATCTGCTGTCCTCCTTGGAAGTCCTATGCCTTTCCATTGCTTCATGACTTACAGTGCCTCACTGATGGTGGATATATTTCCTGCCACATGGATTGCCCATGTAACTTGCTTCAAACAATGAAATGTGATCAGAAGTGACATATACCATGTCTTTCTGAGCAAAAACTTTGATAGTTCTGTTCTCTCCATCACAATAATATAAATCTATGAAATTAGAAAATCAACTATTGGGAAAAGACCATCTGAATATTTGCTTCCCTCTAGGCTAGGGAATACACAGGTTCAAACTGAGTTCACTGATATTTGTGTTCCTTGTCGAGGCTACTCCTTTAGCCTGGATCCCAATCAAGATGACACTTGGAACAGACATAAACAGTGTTGCTGGCACATTGCAAGCATCCTGTAACAAGAATGAGAGATGAGCCTTTTTCATTGCAAGAGATTGAGATCCATGAGTTATTTGTACTACACCTAAAGAAAGCTGACTGAATCAGAAATTGGTGCCAAGAAATGAGGTACTACTATAAGAACAACAAGAAAAATGCAGCATTTAAGACTAGCAATGGGTATCAAGAAAACTCTAACTAGAAGTTGACATTATTAGTGGCAAAATACTTAGTAATAACTGTTGTTTACAATAAATTTGGAAGGTAAACGATGTCCTTAATGAGCTGTGTCTTTAGACAAACTGAGAAAAGGGAAGTTTAGAAAGATGAGTTGGTAAACCACTGACTGAATTTGTCAAAATACTGTAAGAAATAAATAAGCTCAGAAAAAAAAATTGGCTGCTTTCTAAGCAGAAAAAAATGGAGATGAAAAACCCAGACATTGTAGAACTTGTGAATCTGGGAAGTGGAACTATTCTCAGCCCCCGTTGGTGAAAGTAAAAATTTAAAATATTTTAAACCAAAAGGTTGTTTCAGCCTAAGTCTTGGTGCAAAGACTTATGACTAAATTGAGTTGGCCCCCAATAAATCCCTTCAAATTAATAAAATGGTTCCTGAGAAAGTAAATAATGGCATATCTCTCTTACAAAAGCCTATTAAGATCAACATAACAATTAATCTAAAAATAAAAGCCTATCTCAGAAAGAATTGCCTGAGAAGTTACTAGGCATGGTGATAATAGACATGAAATGAATAAAAGGTAGATGGGTTTTTTTTTACAAAATATTTACAGGATAAAAACAAGGTAGTTTTGTAATTTATCCATAATCATTTAAGACAGGAAGGGGCATTATTAATTAAACTCAGGCAATAGACATAAAACAAGTTTTCTGGGAAAACCAGAATACATTAACTACTCTAAGAAAAAGAGACTGTGTTTGAGATATAAAATGACATTTGGGCCCCCTGCCTTTTATAAGCAAGAAGAAACCTGTTCTGCCCCCAATGATGTATATTCTCCAAAGCCATATTCAGATGTAGGCAAGGAGAATCATAGAGAAGGAAGGACCTATTCAGAGGGTCATGTAAAAGAGCACAAAGTACATTAAACTGGGGCGATACTTCCAGGGAATAGATCCATTTTCTATTCCGAAAATATTACCTCCTTCTGTGGTAAGAAGATGCCTTAATACCTTCCCTATGGGATTTTTAAATTGCCATTGGCCTACCGCTACTGTTGTCCTGCCTCATTACCATCCCACCCACCCTCACATCTTTATCCTTCCAGAAAAACTGTAATTATTTTATCCATTCTTTTCCACTCCACTCTTGGTTTGGGGTTTTTTTTTTGGGGGGGGGGGTGGGGGAGGGTGTCGCCGGGTACTTCCGGAAGGCACATCAACTCAAGACTTATTTTTATCAAAAGTTAATATATTTGGGGCTGGGGATGTGGCTCAAGCGGTAGCGCGCTCGCCTGGCATGCGTGCGGCCCGGGTTCGATCCTCAGCACCACATACCAACAAAGATGTTGTGTCCGCGGAGAACTAAAAAAAAATAAATATTAAAAATTCTGTCTCTCTCTCCCCTCTCTCACTCTCTCTTTAAAAAAAAAAAAGTTAATATATTTGTTTTCAGATTCATTTAAAACTCACAATTATGGTCATCTAATTGATTCATTTGCATCCCACACATTAACTAAATAGAAATACATTATTCAGTCTCTGTTACCTTTTAACAGCTACACCAATTTGTCTTTTTAGTTCAGAGAACCATAGATCAAGAAAGGTTTATCTGGACCTGGTAAGGTGACTATCATAAAATGATGGACTTTGAGCATGATACAGTGCCTGAATACAACTCTTCTTACAGTGTCTCCCTTGTGAAGTAGATGAGTATAATTTGCTTAACGAAGGGAGAATACAAGTTGAACTTTTGTAGAATGCACTATTGTTCTCATCATTGAAGCTTTCCTTGTAATGAACACTTGCACACACCTACACACACACCCTTACCCTTTGGTACATGACTCGAAGGGCTCTCAGGGAGGGAAGCATTCCCTTTCCCATTGACCTCAGTCTTATCCACTTTCAAGCAGAGCTTTAAGAGTCTTCATATCCTTGTGGCTTAGTTGTTCTCTATCTGCCACAAGAATAGCAAGTTCTAAATTGAGTTTAATTTTCCTTTGGCCTAGATCTCAGAATAAAAGAGACACATGGAACAGAGCCAAGCAGAGCCCAGCAAAATCACAGCTGTTCCAAAGCCAACACATGACAGGAGCAAAATATAAAATTAGGTTTCATACCCCATCATGAATTTAGGGTTGTTTGTTACCACAGCACAATCTAGTGAAAGCTGACTAATACTGAAAATCTGTTTATACAATTTGTTGATCAAACTGTAACCTAAACTCTATCAGCCATGTAAGTGTGTGTGTGGGGGGGGCAATATGATAAATAGGATAATTACTGAGATAAGAGGCCTTTGATAGGTTAGAAACCATCTTATTAAAGATGATACATATTCTTTGAAGATTCCAAGTCATATTCCTATTTAACCTTCTTCTCAAGGGACCAGAAGATCTATTTTTAATTCAAATTTTGAATTGACTTGTAATATACTAGCTTCGTCAGATACTCTGAAGGCCAATGATAGCAGAGGTCTGAGCCTTCTCCTGAGTGAACATCCTCATGGAGAGATTTGTTTGTGGAGAAAGTCTTAATTTTATAAGGGTGCTGTTTTAGTCAGTTTTTTTTTTTTTTTATTTCAACTGTACTCAAAAGACCTGACAAGAACAATTTTACAGGAGTAAAATTTTATTTAGAGCATTGGTTTCAGAGGTCTTGTTTCTCTGGGGCCAAGGTAAGGTAGGACATCATGATGGAAAGGTGTAGAGGAGGAAACAGCTCAGATATGGCCACTGGGAAGCAGAGAGAAAACTCTGCTCACCAGGGAGGGACAAAATATATCCCCCAGAGGCACACTCACAGTGACCTACCTCCTCCAGCCACACCCTATAGTTACCACTATAGTTACCACACAGCTAATCCCCTCAAGTGGATTAATGCACTGATTAGTTTAAAGCTCTCAAGACCAATCAGTTTACTCTAAACATTCTTGCAATGTCTCACGCATGACCACACATGAACTTTTGGGAGTTATCTCATATCTAAACCATAATAGGCACATCAAGAAGAAAGAAATTACAAACCAAAATGATCTGCTTTTCATGATGAAATTTTTACAACCAGATTTTTGGACATTGAATTGAATTTTTTGAGGAGCTTTAACCAAATTACCTAAGTAGCCACCCTCTCTTAAAAGGAGCATTACAGTGAAGATGATGCATTGGAAAATAACAGCAAGAGAGTAATTCTGAAGCTTCGGTTTCTGTCTGTCCTTCTACATGTTACATCCCCTAGGTCCAAGATAGCCACAGCATTTTTGAGCTTCCTTATGTTACAACTAATAAAAATTATCAGCTTGGTATTCAGAATATACGCGTGAACCTGTACAATGGGAGGGAGATGATAAAGCCCCATTTCTGATGCCTCATCCATAGCTAGTCACATAGCAATGGATGGTTCCAAGCAGTAGTCTTAAGTCCCAGGAGTGCAATTTGTAAATATTCATACAGTTCCTCAACAACACTTCATTCATAGGTTTCACAATCAAGAAACTAAAGTGAAATCCTGAAGAAAACTTGTTGTAGGGACAAACAAGGCAAGGCACCGAAGATAGCAGGAAACAGTTTTATTTGGCTGCAGCCAGGTTCAGATGACACAGCTTTTGCTGTAATCAATTAATCCCCTGAACCCCGAGTTCAGGGAGTTTCAGAGTTTTATATCCAGCATGTAAGGGGAAGGGCTCAGAAGTTCACAGTCTGCAGAAGTTCACATAAAAGTAGCTTTTTCTTTCACTGTTTTGGGCAAGTTAACCCTTCAAGGACAACACCTGAGAAGGGGGAGTTTCTTCTCCTCTTTCTTTCTTCCCCCTGCCAGCTGTTACCATGGAGCCCAATTATAACTTATCTTAAAAATGTAGACATCTCTGTGAAGCCCAGCTCAAGGCCAGAGGCCTTGTTTGTACATTTCTACAAACTACTATACTGGATACATTTGTGAAAAACTAGTAAGGGGGTTCCCAGCACCTGGAGTGCTGGTATCTTCCTGGCCAGTGGCTAAGTAAAACAGGGCAACAGGAAAATAGGAAGTTTATCTACATTGAACTCTTTTTCAGAGACTCTTGGCTGACAGTCCCAAAATCAGCCATGGTGAGGATTTCTGGAGAAGTCCAGTTAAGACTTCTTCTGTGGAGAGAGGGGTGCCACTTCAAACTGAGCAGGGTTTATCATAAGGTACTATTTCTTAGAAATGATTATTTAAGATTAACATTTGAATTAGGCCATTCCAGTCTATCTGGGAGAGATTCTATACAATATTGAATTGAGGCCAGAAGATACTGAAATGACAATGTTTCTCTGACTTCTGAGATTTCTTGGTAAGTCACAATCCAGATTTCTACCCTGAGCTAACATTCTTTTCACACCCAGTCAGTTCAGTGAGTTTTTATTTGGTGCCTTCTGTGATTGGAAAACTGAACTTTGAAGAACATGGACAGTCACTGTCTTTAAGCTGCTTAGTAGCCTTTCTGAATCCTTTTGATCCTAAGGTATGCCAAAGAACAGAAAATTGTTAATGGATTAGGATTCAAATCTTCTTGAGAGCAATTTGTAAGTGCTAAAAATCCAGCTAATATATTCATATGTTGGTAAAGCCTTGGACTCTTGCTTATTCACAAGCAAGAGGACCCCTGGTCAGCTTCCTCTAGATGAATGTATCTGGCCATGAAAAGCTAGAAACATTTACTTTCCCAAGAATCGGTTCTCTTTGGCTAATGCTTGACCTTTGTGGAGCATATTAAGTATCCAGGATATAAAAATAACCTGGCATTTACATAGCACCTCTCTCTCCTCCCCTCAAGAGCTCATTGTTACTGGAATTTTCACAGGCTTTTTACTTACCAGCTTCTCTCCTGAAGGCACATCCATTTTAAGACCTAATCTTATTTATTTTCATTTTCTTAGTTTAATCAAGAATTTATATGCTTGTTTTAAAACACATAATAATAGTAACCCAGTTGCTTCATTTGTATTCCATACATAATTTCAATAGAAGCACATTATCCAGTATCTATTACCATTTAGCAGCCACGCTTTCTTGATTTTTAAAAATTCTCCTTTAAGCTTCATCTGAAAGATGATTTAGCTTAATCTTCTTGATATTTTGGGCATTTTAACACCTACGTCTTTCATATAGGAAATGTCTAAAAGCCTCAGAGTTTAGGAATTGCCACAACCCTGCAAGTGAGCTAGAGCTTGACAATGACTGGTTGCCAGAAATGGCCTAGAAATGCTGAAAACACTGAAAATTCAGAAGGCCCAATGTTGTGGTCTGGATGTAAGGTGTCCCCCCAAAGCCCCTGTGTTAATGAAGAAATATTCAAAGGTAAGATGATTAGATTATGAGGTGGGGAAGTGGCTGGAGGTGGGTCACAGGAGGTGTGTACCTTCTAGGGAAGGGTGCTTCTTCCCTATGGCCCCTTGCCCCCTCCCTCTCCCTCTGCTGCTTGGCCTCACTGTTATCTGAGCAGTTTTCCTCCACTGATCCTTCCCCCATGATGTGCTGCCTCACCTTGGGCCCAGAGCAATAAGTCAGCCCGAGACCTCTGATACCGTGATCCTCAAGTGAACTTTTCCTCCTCTAAATTGTACTCGTAATTGTTATTTTGGTTACAGTGACACAAAGAAATAACTAATGTTCAGTGTGGGGGAAAAAAAGGCCTGATATAACTAGATGAGGATGTTAAACCCCAGTCCCAGTGGCATCAAACTGACACACATTAGAAAAGGAACAATAAAGGGGAAAAGAGGCAATGAGGAAGAAACGAAAAAAGCTAATAAGGACAGCTAAAATTGGATTGCACAAATAATGGTTACCAAAGTGTATGTGGCTTCAGTCAGCCTTTTTGCTACTATGACTAAAAGACCTAACAAGAACAATTAAAGGAGGAAAAGTTTATTTAGGGGCTCACAGTTGCAGAAGTCTCAGTCCATAGACAGCTGGCTCCATTCCTTGAGGTTCAAGGTGAGGCTGAACATCATGGCAAAAGAGTGTGGCAGAGGGAAGTGGCTAAAGACATGATGATCAGAAAGTAGAGGCAGACTCCGCTTGCCAGATACAAAGTATATAACCCAAAAGCACCCCCCAGATCCACCTCCTCCAGCCACACCCTACCTGCCTTCAGTTTCCACTCAGTTAATCTCCATCAGGGGAGTAATTCATTGATTGGCTTAAGGATTTCATAACCCAATTATTCACCTCTGAATGTTCTTACCTTGTCTCATACATGAAATTTTCAAGGACACCTAATATCTAAACCATAACACATATCAAATGTCTGCAGCACTGAAGAGACCCAATAAGCAGAGTGCTCTGGGCTTCTCAAAGAAACACACACACACACACACACAAAAAAAAAAAAAAAAAAAAAAAAAAAACCCTAATTCTGTGAAAATCGTGATGTCATAGCACAGTGATTACACATATAATCAGATAACACAATCATTTGTTATTCTTTAAGACACATACCTGTATATGTGTCCTCTGTAGATAAAATGGAACACCAATCACCAAACTTACAGTGTGATCACAATAAAAAGAGTCACAGTCAGTAAAAAGAAAACTTATTCTCTTTCTTTGAGGAATTCACAAAGAAAAAACAAATTTAATGCAAATATACTTTATAAAAATACATACTTGTTAATTGAATCCTGCGGCAGCTGGTTCTATAGGAGTAATAGAGGCAGTTTTCTAGAAAATTTCCATTGTAAAATGGAAAAACCCAGTTATTATCACTAAAACCAACTTGACTTTTTCCAAATTTTCACCTAGAATGTTTAGTTTAAGGGTTTTTAAATAATATGTTTTCAGACCAGTGTATAATAAAGAAATAACTACTATGTGGAAGAGTTCATGGATACTTAGATGTACAGAGAAAGTAGTTTCCTATCCTCTAACGATGTTATCTTCTTCCTGCCCTGCACCCCTCTGGAAGACAGAGACAACTTAGATTTGCTAATTATTGGTAGAGTATTTTAGTTGCTTCTAATTTAAGCAGTTTTCTTTTTATTTAGGAACATTCATTCTTTTTTCACTCCTTTGAGGATCATCTTTGCTATGATATTTATTTAAATTATATTTCTGCTCTGCTCTTGAGTCTGGGTGTACCAGGAGTTTTCTGGGTTCTCATGGGAGGAGGGAAATGGTGTCTTGGGGTCCATTTTGTGTACTCTGGAGTTTTAAAATCACTGCCACCAAATGGCCTGCTTGGTTTGCTTACTGGGCCATTGGTAGATGCGCAACCTCAGTCTATTCTCTTGTGGTCTGTGTACTGCCATCCATGTACCCTATACTCCCAGAAACTTGCTCTGTATGTAGAAATCCCTAGCTCTGTAGATTTTCCCCCCTGAACCCAGGGTTGTGCAGCCTTCTGGTTCTCTTAGCAGCTCTATATCTCATATCTTCCCATCTCATCACTAAGGAACACCAAGACATCTGGATCTCCACATACCAAATATTGACCTTGAGGATCAGAGTCACTTCTCTACTCAACCATCTGTGGTCTGCTCCTATCATCAGGCCATTCCCCAGGGTGTGTTGGAATATTGTATGCAGAGTTCCTCCCAAAGATTCAAATCCTCTCTCTGCCAAGCAACCCCTTAGTCCTTTCTAGGAAATGCTATGAACCTAAATATTTTTGGTCTCTCCCATGCCTCTTTGGGTTTTCTAAAGCCAACTTAGACTGGGTACGGGATGAAATGGGTCTTTATTCTCGTTCTCCCTCTCCCCTTTCTCTTTCCTACAATCACACCAAACTACAAGGGGCAAGCTTCAACATTTTTCCTTATCTACATCATATCTCCTAACCACTCACTTTGAGTGAAAGAAATATCTTCTTTAAGAAATAAATTATTATCCAAGTCCTCCAGGTCTAAAGTAATTCAGGAACCCACCCCCTTCCATGTATCAGCTAGGGTTGTAAGCCTACGTTTCATTGCAAAAATGTACTTGGAGTGGCACAAGTTCAGTGTGAGCCCTTTCTCTTTAGACTACTCATCGAGACCCCCATTTTAGGAAAATGGCCACATCAGATTCACTAGGGGGAGAATAGTAATTTTCCTAGTTACAAAAGAGAAAAAAAAAAGTTAATTTGAAAAACAAAACCTAAATATTGAAAGCACAAAGCTACCTAAATGAAGTTAAGAACTCAGTGACTTATAAGTTCAGTTTCCAAAGGAACTAGCTAGCCTTGTTTGTGCAGCACTGAAGGGGAGAGAGTTTATGAGACGGAGAAGTTGAAACTTCTCTGGAGGACTGTCGGCTCACCTTATTTCAGACTTTCCTAATGTCATGTTCTCCTGGGTCCTCTGCCCTTCCCTCATTTCTGTGATTCAGAATCTCTGTCCTATTTCTTTTGAGGAATAACTCTTTCTGACACATTTAAGGCTTCTGCTAATTTTTCTCTATATTTTTTCTGGAGATGGCTTTTCTCTCTCCCTAATGCTGCTCTGTTTCATGGCTTTCCTCTTTTAAATATTTATAATTTCTCCTTAGCTTTTGACATAACCGTCCCCAGAAATGAGTTCTTGTATGGTTTGCCGTAGTTCAGTCTCTCGGTTCTCTCTCTCACTCTCTCTCTCTCTCTCTCTCTCTCTCTCTCTCTCTCTCTCTCACACACACACACACACACACACACACACACACACACACACAATTCTATCAATTCCTAAACAATGATACAAGAATTCCATTGTATTGCAACAACCACAATTCATGTATAAAATAATTCCATTTTCAGAAATTTTTCTTTGCCTCCTTGCAGTATCCTTTTACCAGCAGGATAATGTGTTTTTGTTTTTTAAACACAATGCTTCCTACCATGGTATGTTTGGGTCCAGAAGAAGCCCACTGTGCCCCTACCCTGGCACCTTGGAGAGGAGACTCTATAATGAACAGTATCTGGGGCTGGTTGAAAAGACTTCCCAGCCCCAGAGATCACACCTGAAATGGATGGAGCCAGTTTGCACTGGAGGCGGGAGGCACAGAGTAGTTATGAACACCCGTGTGAGCCAGAGCTGGAGAAGGACAGATGGATGATGGTGGGAATGACAAGGTCTATGTCTTTGACAGGGGGATGCTTCCATTGAGGCTCCCAGGAATAATTGGGAGGACACTGGAAGAACTTGTGTTTCTGAAGAACCAAGGGGGTGAGCTAAGGTGACAACATTCTAGACCTGTTGGGTCATCCCATTCTCACCATGAGGCAGGGGATCTATGTGGCATGAAGCCAGTATACTCAGAGCTGCCTCATCTGCTTGAACTCTGTGGCAAATGTTTTCTGAAGTTGTTGAACAGTGTACCTATTTTCTCCCAGTAACATTTTTAGTGAAATAATTCCAATTTACATTTAAGCTTTTCAGTTTTATGTGTATGTGTAATACAGATGATTAGACCATTAAAAGTATTTCACATACCTGGTGATTTTTTTTAAAAAGGAAAGAAATTTCTCTTTTCTCTTTTGTTGGGTATTTAGCCATTTTGTTATACTTCCTCTGAGACTGTAGGTGGTTTCATTAAGAAAATACAAAGAAATACATCATAACATTTGAACCAAGATCTTTGGTCAGGGACAAATGTCAATGGTTCATTTAGGGCCAAATTTTAAACACTTCCAGGGGTCCTTCCACCTGCCACCTTTTAACAATTCCTAGAAGTCTGCCAAATATAATAGAAAGTATATGGATGATGGTATTTGAGTCTAGACCTAAGATAAAAATCATAGCTCTAAAAAATGCTATGTCACATGTCATATTGCTTCTTCATTATCCTCCTCATTATAATGAAACTGACAAACATGTGATCTAACAAATATGTCAGGTTCTGTACCAAACACCTTCCATGAATTAACCCTTTTAAATTCACAATATCCCTGGAGAGAGGTAAATGTGATCTCACTCTGAAGCCCAGTTAGGTTAAGAGAATTGTCTTCTGTCTTTATCTAAATTCCATATCTCTTCCTCATCTTGCTCTCCTGGAGAGTAGGAATAACACCCCAATCCCAGGTCCCCATCGCTACCACACAATCACAACTGAACACTATAGAGAAAGTATCATGTCATATGAATTGCTGTGAATATACTTTATATACAACCAGAGATATGAAAAATTGTGCTCTATATGTGTAATAAGAATTGTAATGCATTCTGTTGTCATATATAAATTTTAAAAAAAGAAAGTATCGTGTCCTCTCCAAACATGAGAGAGATTTCCATCGCTGCAGGGGCTGGCCTGTACCAAAGAGGCAGTTGGAAATAATGCTACCTTCTCTCATCTCAAATACAAGTTTGCTGTATTCAATGAATACCAACCAAACCATAAATTGAAAAGAAATAATTTTAGAGCATCCAAATTAAAAAAAAAAATCACAGGCCTTTCTGAAGCAAAGTTGGAGGGATATTTATTTTTAGGACCCAGACATGACAAATGATAATACTATAAGGGCTCTCACTTTAAGCATACTTGGTGCATGGAAATCTAGATTTAGGAACTGTTTTTCATTTTGCAAGAGATTTCAGGAACATAGCCAACTCTTCTACTATTTTTTAAACTTTTTGAAAAATGCAATTAATACTTTATTCTCTAGTAACACATCTGTTGTATAAAATAGTTTGTACCTATTACTCCCTGGAATGACCTTTGTGATTTATTTCTGGATTTATAACACCCATACCTTTTATATATTCCCTGTTGCCTTGATTGTTTTCTAGATTGTCTTAATATATAACTGAGGAAAGTAAAGTGTGAAGCCACTCTAAAAGATGTCAAGAACCTTAAAGCCAGTAGCCTTGGATAAATCTATCCAGAGCAAGGGAAATGCTCACACCAAGGATTTGGGAGCATATTCTGGGCAAGGTTTGAGTCACTGGCAAACAGATAATAATAAGAAGCTTGTCTTGGTGTAGGGTTTATTATGCTAAGAGGCTCACTCCTTTGAAAAGAACAAATGGAACCCACATGCATTCTGATGGTCGCTCCTACAACAAACCTCTTCTACAGTTAAAAGTGTACTCTTGGAGAGCAGCACTGCTGTCTGGCAGGCAAGGAAGAGATTCAAATGAAGATCTTAAAACTACAAGCTCTTAAAAGAGATAAACCTCAAAAAGAATTGTCTCCTCCACATAGCGATTGAAATGAGTTTGAGCATATTGCTTGATGTGTTTGGCTTCTAGTTATTTAATTTATTAAATGGTGTAATGGCTAAGTTGGCATCAATTGGGTAGGCTACAGTGCCTAGTTATTTGGTTAAACATTAAACTAGATGTTGCCATTAAACTCTTCTGCTGATACCATTAATATCTAGTCAGTTGACTTTAAGTAATAGAAAATACCCTTGGTGTTGTGGATAGGCCTCATATAATCAGTTGTTGGTCTAAAAGCAAAAACTTAGATATCCTAGAAAATAATTCTCTCTCAAGACTGAAACATAGAAATCTTATCAGAGATTTCAGTCTGCCAACCTTCCCTACAGACTGACCGCCAACACCCAAATCCTTAAACTCTTCTCCCTTTGTATTAATCCATTTTCTACTGCTATAACAAAAAATCTGAGATGGTACATTTTATAAAGAAAAAAGTTGATTAATCTTACAGTTTTAGAAGCCAAAAGTCCAAGATCAGACAGCACCACTGGTTAGCCGCAGGTGAAGGCCTTATGGCAGATGGCCTCATAATTGTGGGTTGGGAGCACCTGTGGAAGAGATCTTCTGATGAGGCAGGAAGCCACAAAGGGATTCAACTTCCAGGCTTACTATTTTATAACACACAAGAAATATCTCACTCCATGAGGGCAGCTATAATCCTTCCAAGGATGATGCCCCCAACAACTCAATCACCTTTTACCAGGTCCCACCTTTTAAAGATTCCAACATCTCAGTACCTCCACAATGTGAACTAAACTTGCAATGAATTTTTGGAGGACAAACCACATCCAAACTGTAACATTCTCTGTCTATCTGATAGATACATTGTCTGATACTGGTTTTGGTAGCAAAAATAATTCTTCTTGTTATTTTTCAGTCCTGGAGATTAAGCCCAGGGCCTAGTGCATGTCAAGCAAGTACTTTACCACTGAACTATACCTTCAGTCCTGATAATGGTTCTAGAGGAACAGAATCCTTTTTTTTGGGGGGGGGGGTACCAGAGATTGAACCCAGGGACACCTAATCACTGAGCCACATCCTCAGCCCTTTTTATATTTTATTTAGAAACAGGGTCTCACTGAGTTGCTTAGGGCCTCACTAAGTTGCTGAGGCTGACTGTGAACTGGTTCGTTATCCTCATGACTCAGCCTCCTAAGCCGCTGGAATTATAGGTATATGCCACCACACCCAGTAAGGAACAGAATCTTAAGAATGAATTTTCTGAGTTGGGTTTTGGGTTTCTAGAATTGCTTCTCTAATTTTATTAAACGTGAATCCAATAGAAAATGATAAAAAGGGCACTCATGAAACCAATGTGATGTGGCAAAAGATATTTAAAAAACATCACCATTTGGTATTCCTAATCAAATACTTATAAGAGGAAAGGTTCTGGCAGACCATGTATTCAGTACCTTAGAACATTTTGTCAAACTAATGTGCACAAAGAGATTGGTCGTTTACTCCTAATTGCTCTGGAAAAAAACGTAGACAAAAAGATGAATGCAGAGATTCAAATTCCAAGGTCTAAGACCATGTAAATGAAAAGACTCAAATTCTATTGAGTCTTCTTTACCATAGAAGCCACCCTCCCATCCATCTATGAAGATTAATCCTGCTTTCTATGTCTTCCCAGAAAGAAACCCTTATATTCTATACATGCAGAGCTTACATTTATGAAAAGCAAACCCAGAGATTCTTCCAGTATGTGACTGAATTGCAACACAAATTGGATTCCCAGCTTTCTAGCATATAGTAATAGCATTGATTGGGAAAAGATTAAGTTCTGAAAATTGGAAAGGAATATGTGTGTAGATCCTGACAGATCTGGGACCACTGAACTTCTAAACTATGTTGACTCTTTTTTCCCATGGAAGCCGCCCTTCCATCTCCACCTTGGGGGGTTAATCCTGCTTTGCCTCATGAAGTGTAATGGCATCCTCTGAGGAAGTTACCCTGCCAGAAACTGCCAACTTGCAACCTCACTAGACCTATGGCAAAATTTGAGCTCTAGTAGGTCCCAAAGGAAGAGGGACAAAGTGTGATCCAATAAAAGTCTATGGATAATGGTAGAATAAACATCAAAATTTGTTGATACAGGCTCACTAAGCAGAGATTCTGCATTTAATGTTGTAGCTCAAAGTTATAAAAGGCTATGAACTGACACTCATCACAGAGTACAAAACGTCACTGTGATCCTCCATCAGGGTCTTATGAAGTTCAAGTAATTAATGAAGTCTTAGCTCAGGAATGTTTCACAGTGGCCCCAGGGGATTCCCAAACCTATCACGTGTTTATTTTCCTATTTAAAAGCTTCATAGTTGGAATAAAATTACTCAGCAACTGGAAGAATCTTCTTACTGTTTTCCTGACCTGTGGAGTGAGGGCTATTATGGTAGGAAATGGCAAGTGCAGGGCAATAGGACTGCCCAAATGGGAATCTAGGAGACCAAAAGTAACACTGCATTTCTGAAGAGATTGCAGAGATTAGTGGCATCACACAAAAAACTTTAGGTAAGGAGGGGTGATGATTCTGAACCACATCACCATTCAACACTCCTATTTGGCCTGTACAGAGGACAGATGGAAAATCACAGTGGATTCCCATAAACTGAACCAGGTAGTGATTCCAACTGCAGATGATGTTCCAAATGTAGTTCCCTTGCCTGCACAAATTTACACACCTCCATTACTTATTATAGTCTTTTAAACAAGACATCCAGGATCTTACAAAAGTTCATGCATATATACTCCATTACTTGTTAAGCAGATATGGATATGACAAAAGATTTATTTTTTTGGTCCATACTTGTTAGTAAAGACACACAGAATAAGTTTGCCACATATGCTTTTACTATCCCACTTCAACAGTACATCAGTTTTCTAGCCCTGTGTCATAATTTAGTATGCAAGGAAATTCACATCTCTCTTTTCCACAAGATATCACACTGGCCCATTATATTGATGATATGGTGCCATTTGGACCTGGTGACCTACTTTAGACTTATTAGTAAGATACTCATATAGCAGAGAGTGGAAAATAAATATGTTAAAAATTCAAGTAGCTTCCATATCAGAAAAACTGGGGAGGAAGATTCAGCGGTGAGATATTCCTTCTAAGGTGAAAGATTATCGCATCTGACTCCATCCACCACCCCAATAATCCAGGAGGCAGCATAATGCCAAACAGGTCTCTTTGGATCTCAGAGCAGCACATCACTCATTTGGGTGGGCTACATCAGCCTACTTACCAAGTGACCCAGAAAAACCTGCTCATTTTGAGTGAGGCCCAGAATAAGAGAAGGCTCTACAACAGATTTAGGATGCTACTCGGGCTGCTGTGCCACTTGGTCCATACAATCCAGCAGATCCAACAGCACTCGAATTATCAGTGGCAGATAGAGATGCTGTTTGAAGCCCCTGGCAGTCCCTAAGAGATTAATCATGGTGAAGACCTTTTGGATATGGAAGCAAGACCCTCTGTCCCTCTGTGTTTCATCACTTTCCTTTTGAGAAAAAGCTTTTAGTTTGCTACTGGGCCTTAGGAGAGATTGAATACTTAAAACACGGGCCATCAAATACCATGTGATCTGAACTGGCCATCATGAACTAAGTGTTGTATGAACCACTAAACCATGAATTTACATGTGAAAAGCAGCACTCCATCGTTAATAGATTACACACACACACACACACACACACACACACACACACACACAAACACACACACACACAATATGGTTTAAATATGAAATGCTCTCCAAAATAACATAAGAACATTCAAAGGTGAAATGAAGGTAGGATGTGGCTACAGGAAGTGGGTCACTGGGGATGCTTTTGGGGTTTATATTTTGTCCCTGGTGAATGAAACTCTCACTTGTGCGCATGCTCTCCCTCCCTCCCCATCCCCCTTCTTGGTTACCATGTCCTGAACTGCTTCCTTGTGCCATACCCTTCCGCCATGATCTGTCTCACCTTGGCTCCAGAGCCCAAAGCTACAGAGTGGGAAGACAATGAACTGAACCTCTGAAACCATGAGCCAAAATAAACTTTTCCTCCTTTAAGTTGTTCTTGTCAGGTCTTCTGGTCACAGCAAACACACACACACACACACACACACACACACACGACTTGCGTAAACCCTGAAGTTACAAATTATACAATAATATCACCCAAGTGCCCATGGCGCTCAATTTTGCTACGTTATCTTTTTCACATCTCTGACTGTATGGGGAGCTGTGTATGTTTCGTTGACTGAGGAAAAGGAAAATAGAGCTGAGTTTACAGATGGTTCTGTGAAATATTCAGACATCCCCTTTCTGAAATGTTCTTGGAGAAAGGTGAAGGAAATCCTCCCAGTGGGCAGCATACCTTGCTATTCATTTCATTGGAAGGAGAAATGGCCAGAAGTGCAATTGTGTTGTGGTTGATGAGCTGTGGCCAATATTTGGGCTGGAGAATTAGAAACTTGGAAGGAATATGATTGGAAAACTGGTTACAAGAAGATCTAGGAATTAGACGAGAAACCCTGCAACAACTAGAAGGAAACGTAGGCCCAACACTCCAACTTGTCAATAAAGGAACCAAATTCCTTAACAAGACTCCCAAAGCACAAGAAATAAAATAAAAAGTCAATAAGTGGGATAACATAAAATTAAAAAGCTTCTGCATAGCAAAGGAAATAAGAGCATGAAGAGAGCACCCACAGAGTAGGAAAAAATCTTTGCTATATGCTCCTCTGATAGGGCATTAATATTCAGAACATACAAAGAACTCAAAAACATAACACTAAATAAAATAAAATATACGGACAATTAATAAATGGGCAAAAAAATAAAACAGACACTTTTCAAAAAAAGAAATACAAATGGTCAAAAACTATAAGAAAAAATATTCAAAATCTCTAGCAATTAGAAAAACACAAATTGAAACTACATTGAGATTTCATTTCACTTCAGTCAGAAAGATAATTATCAGGAATACAAATAACAATAAATGTTGGTAAGGATGTGGGGAAAAAGGTACACTCATACATTGTCAGTGGGACTTCAGATTAGTGCAACCACTCTGGAAAGCAGTCTGGAAATTCCTCAAAAAACTAGGAATGGATCCCCTGTATAACCCAGCTATCCCACTCCTCAGCATATAGCCAAAAGAGTTAAAATGTACGCACTACAGTGATGCAGCCACATCAATATTTATAGCAGCACAATTTGTGATAGTCAAGCTATGGAACCAAACTAGATGCCCTTCAACAATGAATGGATAAAGAAAATGTGGTATATATACACAATGGAGTATTAGCGATAAAGAAGAACAACATTATGGCATTTGCTGGTAAATGGATGAAACTGGAGATTATCATGCTAAGTGAAATAATCCAGTTCTACAAAGTCGAGGTTGAATGTTTTCTCTAATATGTGGAAGCTAATTCAAAATGGGATGGAGGGAAGATGATAAAAAAATAAATAAAAGAAAGATCAGTAGATTAAGGGGATCAATGGGCAGGGAGGAGGGATGGGATAATGAAAATGATTCCGACCTAACTTTCCTATGTACATATATGAATATACCACAGTGAATCTCACCATCATGCATATCCACAAGACCCTAATTAAAATTAAACTATAAAGAGCAGAAGGATCAGTAGAGGGAAGGGAACAGGAGGAGGGAGGAAGGAAAAGGAAAGGGGAAGTACTGGGGACTGAATTAGAAGAAATTATATTCCATAGTTTTATAATGATGTCAAAATTAATCCTAATGTTATGTATAACTAAAAAGAACCAATAGAGAGGAACATTGCCCCACCCCCAACCCCCTAAAAAAGTAAAGAAGGTCTTGAGGAGGTTTGTGAATAGGCAAAAATAAAATGTGAAGGTATTTGTGTCTCATGTGAATATTTACCAAACGGTGACCCCAGCAGAGAAGGACTTTAATGATCAAGTAGACAGGATAGTCTGTTCTGTGTCTGCCAGGCAGGTTCTTCCCAGCCACACCTCCACCAAGAGCTCATGAACAAAGTCGTCATGGAGCAAGGATAATAGTTATGTGTGGACTCAGCAACACGGACTCTCCCTCACTAGGACTGCTGTGGTTACATTCACCGTTCAGTGACCAAGTTACCAACAATAGAGACCACCACTGAGTCCACAGCATGGCATTATTCTTCCAATTCAGTCACCTACCTGGTGTCTAATTACATGAGATCTCTTTCAATGAGGAAAGAGCAGTGTTTTGCTTTTATCAGAGTAGATCTTGACTCTGGATATAGATTTACCTTCTCTGTGTGCATGTTTGTGCCAAAACTATCATTCACAGATTTACAGAATGGCTAATCCACCATGATGGTATTCCACACAGCATTGATTCAAGCAAGCAATCACTTTGAAACAAAAGAAGTACAGCGATGGGTCTATGCCCATGTGATTCACTGATCTTATCATGTTCCCCACCATCCTGAGGTATCTAGTTAGAAGAATGGAAAGACCTCTTGAGGACTCAGTTACTGTCCCAGGTAGGTGACAATACATTCTAAGGCTTGGATATGGTTCTCCAGGAAGTTATATATGCTCTAAATAAACCTCTAAATGTGGCCTCATGTTTTTTCATAGCCAGAATTCACAGGTCCAGGAATTGAGGTGTGGAAATGGGAGTTTGCACTGCTTTCTATTATTATCCATAGTGACCTAATGACAAATATTTTTTTTCTATCTCCACATCCTACCACTCTGCTGGTCTAGAGGTCTTAGTTCCAAGGGAAGGAACAACAATGATTCCATTGAACTGAAAATAAAGACTGACCCATGGACACTTTGAGTTCCTCATGCCTCTCATTTTACAAGTAAAAAGGAGAGTTGCTGCTAGACTGAGAAAATTGATCCTGATTACCAAGGAGACATTGAGCTGCTACTACAAAATGTGGTTAAGGAAGGTTATGCCTTGAATACAGGCACTCCCTTAAGGTTTCTCTTATTGTGACCATGTCCCGTGATGGAACTCAACGGAAAAGTACAACAAACCAACTCAGGCAAGACTACTGAATGATCCAGATGTTTCAGGAATGGAAGTTTGGTTCACACTCCCAGGCAAAGAACCATGACCATCTGAGGTATTTTTGAAGGAAATGGAAATACAAAATGAGTGACAGATACCTTAGGAAGTTATAAATACCAGCTATAACCATATGAGTAGTTGCAGAAACTAGGACTGTAATTGAAGTGCTGTTAAATGTATGCTATTGCATTTATATTATAGAATATCAAGAAGAGTGATCACCAAAGGATTTGGCATCCTTTCTTGAGGGAAGATTGGTGTGTGTTTCATTGTATACAGGATGATTATATCACATTAAGTATAAGAATGACTTTGTCATTGTCTTTATTTGCAGATTATGTGTGGTTTAAGTAGACATGTATGAATGCCACACTGACAAAGGACTGTTTTTGATGGTTAATTGTGTTTCAAATTGGATGTAATATGGTTCCCTGTTGTTTGGTCGAACATTAATCTAGCTGTTGCCATGAAGATATTTTATAAGTGTATTAACACGTACAACAAATTGACTTTAAATAAAGGAAATTACTCTCACCATTATGGATGGGCCTCATCTAGTCAATTGAATGCCGATTTAATGTTTTCTGAATTTGAGACTATAGCATAGAAATCCTGCCTGAGTTGCCAGCCAGCCAGCTAGACAGCCCTGTAAATTTCAGACTTACTACTTCCCACAATCACATGCCCCAATTCGTTTAAATTATATATAACGTTATGTTTATGTGTTTGTGTGTATATACATTTAAATATATGTGTGTAATCTGTTGGTTCTATTGGCTTGCTATAAGAATTAAATGAAATAATATGTATGAATGCAGTAAGCCTTCAATAATAGCATGATAGCAGTGGAAGTAATTACTGTTCTAAAATCTCACATACAGCTTCTAAAGTATTTTTTTAGCTACACATCCAACAACAAGGTGGCTCAAAAATTATTTCAATATCTTTCTTTCAAAGAGTTTCAGTGAGTCAAACAATTTGTGCAGTTCACATATCCTTGTAGACAGACAATATCATTTGGGCTTTTAAACATGACCCATCATTCTTCCTGGGCAAATAGAGATAGGGGATCCGTGCAGGGAAGGTGATCGCTACAACCCAATCAATGGTGTTGGAAGTAACCCTGAAACCTGGTGGCATTGTAAGGCACCAGTGTAACATGAGGTCTCTTTGTCAGAACCAAGGAATGAAGTCCAAAACCAAATTATAAATGGGCCCAAACAGGAGAAAACCAACAGCTGAACCCAAATGGATCAAGGCCAAGGGTATTGTTCTCATTGAGGGGCTCTAAACCAGATTCCCCTCAGCAAAGAGAAACCACACTAGTAATTTGCACCAGGAAAATTCAACATGAAAATTATTAACTAGTAGCAAGGGATCAACTTATAATAGACATAAAGAAAATTCTTAATAATATAATAGGGGTAAAGAGAGCTCTTAATATTATGTACAGAGACAGTGCCCAAGGAAGAAACAAATTTGGAAAAACCTCTACCCCTTGACTGACATTCACCTTGTTGGAGAAGATGTATCTATAGCACACTGAATGGTGAAGTTTGCTGAGGTGCTGTTTTAGTCAGTTTTATCACCATTGCAACCAAAAGACCTGATGAGAACAATTTAGAGAAGGAAAAGTTTATTTGGGGGTTCACAGTTTCAGAAGTCTGAGTCCTTTGTTTGGGGCTCAAAGTGAGGCAGAACATCATGGTAGAAGAATGTGGCAGAGGAAAGCAGCTGGCGTCCTGGCACCAGGAAGTAGAGAGAGCTCCACTGAATGAGGACAAAATATATACCCCAAAGGCACACCCCAGGGACCCACCTCCTCCAGCCAGACTCTACCGACTTAAAGTTACCACCCAGTTAATCCCCATCTGGGATTAATGCACTGATTAGGTTAAACATTTTATAAGCCTATCATTTCACCTCTGAACTTTCTTGCATTGTCTCACACATATGCTTTTGGGGGACACCTCATAGCTAAACCATAACAGAGGCCATAATCCAGGATGGCTGGCAGGAAACTGCCCTTCAGGAATGCTGCTTGCTCCTAAGGATACTGCCAAAGGCAGCTATGGCCATGCCTTCAGAAAAAAATAAATAAATCTCTGAAAAGAAAACAGAAGGGCCTTCCTGTTGTAGCATTTCTCCTATCCACTCTAGCCCAGCAAGCATTAAGATTTCTCCAACTCTGGGGAAAATTTAGGCTCCTTCTCCAGTAGCACAAAGCAGGGCAAAGTAAAGTGGATTTGAAGCTGAGGCATTAGTAAGGGGCACAAGTGTAAAGTAGGTAAAAACAAGTTTGGAGAAATGGTCTAAATTCACTAAGATGATTTTCAAGGTCATGCTTATGACCCCTGACAAGGAATACTGGGACTAACTAGTAGAATATTGTAGGCATAATAGCTCTTGCAATTAATCTCTGTCTAAGCATGTAACTTCAGTTTTTCTAAGGCTGTCTTCTTCTCACCAGTTCTTAAAATAAATATGATACTCTGGCTCCCTGTTTGTCTCAGCAGATTGGTTGAAGATCTAATGAGTCTGTGGTGTGCTCTGGGCTAGAGCATCATTCCTACAACTATTAACTTTCCAAAGCAAAAGCTCAAATTGAACAAGGAGAGATTTGCAGCAAACATTGGCTACAGGAGCACATAAATCCAGTTTGAATATTTTAAAGTTTGATAAACTGTTAACTACGAATCGTATGACTTAACTTTCCAAGTAAATCAGTTAAAATAGTCAAACTGGTTGCTAATGCAATTTGATTTCACTTTCTAACCATGTAATCATGTGGTAGATGAGTTGAGAGACACTGGGAAATCTTATCCAATGAAATATTTAAGAATAGAATAAGGGCCCAGAGGACTTAATTTAAATATAATAACTCCATTTTCTTCCTTCTCCTGCTGAAATGTGGTTAATCTATGCTTGGTTAATTAGTGCATACAGCAATATACCCACATGACCAAGAAACCTCTAAATTAGGCTATGTGCTGAAGATGTCCCGTTTGTTAACTTCAGGACTATGTTGTTTTTCTTGTCTGGCCTATAGGCTTATTTTCCTGAATCAACCTAGTTAATCTGTTATTCACTCAGCTCTTTGCTCAGTGCTGAAGGGGGGGGGGAGTTTAATAGAAGAAACAGGCGAAGGCCACAAAGACGGCCTCGATTATGTGGCTTGAACAGGAACTACAAGAGATCTTCAGAGATAAGTACAATCTGTGTGCACTTGAATACCCAGGTCAGGACTTATAAAGGTCACAATGATGTTGCCTAATTACGTCACATGTATATGTCAGAATGTGTTGGAATGACATGCTAGGTACTGGTAGAAGAAAGATTTGAAATGAGTAATATAAATCATAAGTGCCTGTTCTAATTCATCTCAAAATTTTGGAGACTTTAGGCAAAAATACTCATTAAAGCCCAATCTGTTTATTCCTGAAGTGAGAATGTTAAAGGATGACTTGTCCACACAAAAAGGAGACACTCCGAACCGGAAGTTGCCATCAGGTTTTATTATTAGGAGGATGTACTAAAGTCTATGCGATTAGTCAGAATTGCTCTTTTCCTGGCTTCACCTGATTATAGTCACCTTTGAAAAGAGTTGCATTTAAATGAATTTGAAAGGGAAACCGCCTTCAGCTGCATAATTCACCTCACATAAAGGCAATAGCAAATGATGCAGCAGACAGCCTCATGCACTTATATTTATTTGTTCTTTTTTCTTATTCTAAAGATTGCAGCGATTATTTTAAAGCTACAAGCAATCATGCCAAGTGTCCAGGTTTCTTCAGCATATGACAGCTGAGAGTCCAGAATGAGTTGAAGGCTCTATTTTTAGTTTTTAGTCAAAGGATAAAAATCAGACCTTCCTGTGGGAATCATCTATTCTGAGTCATGCAACACCATCAGGCCAGAATAAAATAGCTCTATAACCAAAGCATTCATTACCTGTAAAATAAAGAAACAGAAGCAGCTTTAAAGATTCTTCTCCCCATAACCTCAGAGCTTCTATGGCATTCTGTGAGATGGCATGATGCCCCTAGCTAGTACAAATGAACCAAGTAGCAAATTTTGCAGTTCAATGGGAAAAAGAGAGGAAGCATCTTTTTAAGAAGAAAAAAAAATCAAGGATCAAAGATTATTTAAATCCGAAGCAAGGACAAAGCAACTTGTCACTAAATAGTATTCATTACATTGTATAAAAACATCTAAGCTCTCTGCCCAACCTGAACTGATAAGTCTGTGTTTCTTTGTTCAGGGATAGAACACAGAACAATTGGTTACTCCAATAATGTAAAGCATGTGATCCCAGAAACAATATTCAACACCATCTAGGTGTTATGGACGCACAGAAACTCAACGGAAAAGTAAAACAAACCAATATCAGAGGTTCAGATATCATCTGTTTGGAACTCCTTCACTTTTAAAGTGAGGTAGCTGAGCTCCATAGAATTTTAACAAAATTCTCCAGTCAACTGACTAGGTAGTGGCAGAGCAGATTCCAGAAAGCACAAAGTAAAAATATGAAAAGACAAGTAATTAAGAAACTGATCCACCTAAGGGGAAAGAGCAGAAAGAACTATAGATACTAGGATGGCAGAATCATAGCTTCATAGCTGGAGGGCTCCGTACAGATACAGATCTTTTACTCTGACTCACTCATTTTCCAGATGAAATGGGACAAACTAAAGTGCTTGCCTCCCAACATTCCCCAGTTAATGACAGAGCCCGCTAGAACCTGGGTCTCCTGATCTTTGCCTGAGGATCTTTCCACTTCACTAGCAATGGGATTCTTCTCAGGCAAAATTCTAGAATAGATTATTAAACAGATGGCTTGGGAGCATTTAAAAAAGAAAGCAATCATTAGCAACCAGCATGGGTTCAGTTAGAACAAGTAAGTCATGCCAGGCTAACCTCATTTCCTTTTTGATACAGTTAAAAACAAATGTATACATTATTGTAGTGTGCCAAAGTGGGGGGTACTCCTCCAGAAATAATGAGGTGAAATATATTTACCTAGCTTAAGGTCATTGCCAACCTCTTTTGGTCAGTATTTTCCTTTACTTTGTTTCCCTGATCTCTGTTTTTAAAGAACTCTATAATTCTCTACTTCTCTAATACTGGGGTCATACAGTGAGGTCCACATCCTTCCTTTTTAAACTTTCCATACCTGGGATCCATTACTTCACCAAACTGGAGATGGAGGAATTATGAAATTATAGACTTTGTTTTGTATGTAAATAGTAAAAAATGATGAGAAGACACACAAAGGTAATATCCTTGGTAAGATGACACTGGGAGTTTTAGGTTCTCTTTGCTGTTTTTATAGTGCTGCTGGGTAGACACTATGTATCCCCACTTGCCAAGAACCCCAGGAAGGAAAGAAGATACATCACCAGGTGGTATGTGCTGGGATGGATAACTCTCAGTATGTAATGAAATTAAGATAGCAGGTTCTTCCACGGATTATCACAGTATATATTATTTTAGAAATAGGCAGTAGATGAACTTTGAGTGGTTTTTCAAAAATTTTCAATGGAAAAATGGGGTTTTAATCTATGTAAATCTCTGTTGAATCTCTACCTCAACCTCTATCTCTACCTCTTTACTAATAACATTGTCTACATGCCAGAGGGCAACATGAGGTTACCTAGACTTAGCAAGAGTAACAGGATTTTAACTTCCAAAACCATTGCCAAAGACTCCCATTGTCTCCACATTATTTATTGCAACCAGATTTTGAGACACAGCCTGTCTTGACCAATGGCTCCAAAAGTTGACCATGGTGCACTGTGTTCAATTGATGACCTGAATGGAAACATGCAATTTGATGATGAAACTAATGGCTAAAAATTTAGTTTTGACTCAACTTTCTAAGAATTAAAGCTGTGCAAAAATGGTTAGCTCCAGGAGAGAATCACTTCCCATGGTTGGAGGCAGTAGAATAGAGGCCAGGTGAAGGTTGGAGGAGATACACCAAAGGAGATTTAACAAATCTATAAGATCATGGGGCTTACTAATTTTTAAAAATTCTTTTTATTTTATAATTTGGTTATTCCAAATTACAGGTCCATGAATATATCTAAAATGCAAATTCCTATTACTTAGTAATGGTTGGGAAAAGTAATGTTTGTTTCTTGGTTCTTTATCCTTTTGGTTTTTGCCTGTCCAAGGTGACACAGGCCTTAGGTGTCCAATATGTTCAAGACCTGGATGAATAACTCAAAGGAGACCAGCCAGCAATGGGGAGCCTCTAGGTTAAAAAAGTGAGAGTGAGTCACAAACAGATGCAGAAGTTGTATTTTCATGACAATGTTTGGATTAGCGTAGAGTCCACAGGAAAAAATTATCTATTTATTCTGATACCTTTGTTTATAGAAAATATTATTTAAAGGCAGAAAATGGGAGTAAAATATGCTTCCATGTTAAATCAAAAAACTTATAATGAGACATTGCTTAACATTTTTAAAATACAAATCTCCAGAATCTTTTCAAACAAATATATAGAAGAGGAATTCTCTTCCTATAGATTTTGAAAAGGAACCTAACTGTGAAAGCTCTGAGGATGCTGCTAAGTACACATCTATGTGACTTCTCAGATGGTCAGAATTCTTTGCCAGGATCAGTTTCAACTACTCAGAAATTATCTAAAATTTGCAATATATTCCCTGATTTCAATATTCAAAATTAGAAGACATTGTCCTTATACTTATTGGTTTCCCTGGCTCATGATAGAAGAAATGCATGTAAGTGATGGGTTGACATACAATACAGCAGGTGAGGGAGACAAGGAATGGGAAGAACTAGGTTCTGTCCAGGCTCCTTGCTTTCATAGTTGCATAGCTCTAGGCCTTCATGCTTTTTGTAGCATCCTTGTCTGAGTCTCACCTTCTCTGTGAATCCTAATTTTGAGGGGACGCATTCTTGAAGGTTGGGATATTTGTGCCTGAAAGATGAAGAGAATTCAGCCATTTGCAGAGGTTTTCGGGTAGATCCAGCAGCCATTGTAAGTGTACTCAAGGAAGCCAGAGTCTGAGGTCATGCCCAATGAATTTAAAGGAGTCTGGCGTGATGGTAACAGGAGAGAAGGATGGACAAGTCAGAAGGAGTCAATCAGGCACAGCCATTGTTATGTAAGGAGGTTAGTTTCCCCCCCCCCCCCCCCAAGCACTCAGTAAAACAATAAGGGATTTTAAGTAGGGAGAGTTGTTTCCTGAGTTATCATTTTTAAAGCTTTACCAAGATGTTCTATGGAGAATAGGTTGCAATACCTTGAGGACTGTAGTAATTAGAAACACTGGCTATGTTGCAAAGTTGTCCCAGCAAGAATGATAGAGTTTTCAAAACGATAGAGGGGAGAAGAAGATTGTGATATATTTTGTGATATATTTTGGAGATAGAGCTGTTACTGTATGAATAACCCAAATAAAGGATCAATGGGCTCTAAAGTCTGTACATCTATGGAGATGCAAGGCATTGATATTAACATTGCAACACAGAGCAAAATGTGTGATTCGGGGTATAAAAAGGCTTTTCTTGTAGATATACATGTCAAACTCATTTCTGAACATAAAGAGAATAGCTTCACATATATACATTTTCCCACCAAGAAATCACAGGACTCCGATGGGTCTTATCAGTGCGCAGTACAAAAAATCATCAACAATAATTATTGTTTCAGTTATTCCCCACTGTAACTCACTTACCATAGCCAGGATAGAGCTGCTCCTTTGGAGACAGAATTGTCCTTGTAAATCTGGGCAGCATCTTGAACTCACCAGTGACATCCTGATCCCACAACGGGTTCTCAGGAAGGACACGCCAACCCTTACCCAGGGAGACCACTAGAACATCTTTAACAGCCTTTCTAGTTTTACAGAGAACTGGGATTTGCAAAAGATGCATTCATAGAGCCAAAATAATCATACAAATTTGAAAGCCCCAAATCTGTAATTTTACAGAAAAATTAAGTAGTTTATTATATGAATTTATTTTTAAGCTCTGAGAAGATGGGTGTTATTTAGACATAGCCAGAAATCTCTGCTCCATAAAGAGCTCAGGGCTACCCTGAATCTAAAAGATAATGAATAAACCCAGTTCTATTTCAAAAGCTTCTATAGAACCAAAATAAATCATCAGCAGTCTGTACATTCATTTATCCATACATAGTGTACCTTCTCTAACTGAAAATAATTCTCACAACAGATTGAATTCAATATGCTTTCCCTAAAGATGTTATTCTGAAAAACAGAAATGCTATTACCTAAAATTAAAAGAATATTAATGGCACAGTGATTTTATTGCCTCCATGTTATCTCTAGTGATGTTTCTCTTAAACTTTCTAATTACAAAGTGATCCAAATAAGTATGTTAGTTTAATTAGAAAATACATGGTAGGATTCTTATATTTCAGCCAGATTTCATTCACAAGTCAGAAACGAACAGTTGTAGTCTAGGGAAAGTGTCTTTGGAATATTTCAGGACTTCCTGGGATCAGTATTTACTTTCTAGAGATTTCAAAGCAGAAAATAGAGACTGGTGTAAAGTATGCAATCCCTTTCAAATTGCATAAATACATTTTTCTGTTAGATCAAGAAAGATTATTTAAAAAGATATTTCTTGAAGTTAGCAATCAATTACTAATAGCAAAGTAATTGTTTTAATCTTTTTTAAAAAGTAATTAAGCAGTTTTGGAAAAAGCAATGAAGAGATTCATATATTTTTTATACATTTACTCTCAACATGATAATATATCACCTAATTATTTCAAAAATATAGAAAAATCATATACACACAGAAGTATTTCACATTAATATTTACAACAACAACATATTATAAGAAACCCATATACCCAGAAATAGGGAACTGATTAAATTTTGGTCCATACTCTCAATCAAATATTATAAAACTTTTTTTTAATTATGATTATACTTTGCAATAGCAAAAAAAATGCTTATTATATGACATTAACTAATGGATAAGTTTTATGATTATTTGGACAAATGAACTCAATAATACATAAAAAGAAAATGCCCTTAATGATTAGGCCAACTGTCTAACTGGGTGAGAGTTTTGAATCAATGTGAAAGCAGGAGAGTATATATACATGAACTTTTGTAAGATCCTGGATATCTTGTTTAAAAGAATATAATTAGTCTGAGAAACAGCCTCACTACTGGTAATACAGAGGGAGTTTATTGGAGGGGTGAGAGTTTTATGGCATTCTGGCTGTGATACAGGAGTCTGTGCAACACTATTGTCTCTGCATTGGATGTTGAATCTGAAGTCTCTGTAGAGTGGCCTGACCAGAAACTGGGAGAAAAAATGAAGAAAGCTAGAAGCCTATAGGACAAATTCCTAAAGTCAATCTATACCCAAGTCCCTTGGATCGTCGGGCTTTCTGTTGCTTTCAATCTAACCATAAAAGTCGATCATTCTTGGCTTTGCGAAGTGTGATTATTTTGTAGAGACCTGACTCTGGACCCATTTTGCAGTAAAACCCATGGATCTGAATGAATGACAGTTCATTCCAGAGACCAACTAGGCGGGAAAATGGGAGGTGCAAAGGATTTTAAAAACTATAGAAGGTCATAAAGAAAAAAACTAAGAATAGGTGTTAGGTCGGTGGTGGCGACTTAGTGGCCACTTAGAACAATGCAGCCTGGAGAGAAAGGAACATCAATCAGGTGCTGGTGGAAACGCCTGTCAATCAGCCAGATCTCCTGACTAACACCTGTCAATCAGCAGGACCCCCTGGCCAATCCTGGAGTTCAGCCAACTCCCCTGAACAACTCCAACGGGACAAGGGACCCTAAAAACACCTTTTCCTGTCCCAAGCCCTTCCCTTCCTGCTGTAAGCCCCATAAAAGTCCAGTCCGGTCAAGCTTCCATGCGGTTTCTCCTCAGACCCTTCTCCTGTCCCCTCTGTGGGTCTGATGGACGAGTTCCACCCAGGAGTGATATCTCAATAAAGTCTCTTTGGGCGGTCCTTTTTAAATCTGCCTCCTTTGGTTGGGGCCGACTCTCCTGATCTGACAATAGGGACATTGAAAAGCGGCAGTTTTGCAACCTTGAGTCTAAAGAGGAGACTCCTCATGTCCATTGAGGACCTTGGGAATCAGCTGGCACTCTCCAGTCTCTCCTCTCTGTGCCCTCTGTGTGGGTTACAAAGTAGAACTGAAACATAATCCTTGGTGAAAGCTGCTTCATATGTTCTTCTGGACCCTCTGTTCCGGTCTTCTAAGACAGACAGGGTGCTTCGGTGACTCACTGTGGAGACCAGCGACATCAGGGCCAGAGTTGACTGGTAAAGCTAATCCTGCTTTGGTGTACATGCCTCCCCGTCATGTTCAAGTGAAAATCCATAGAAATAGAAACCAAGAAAACAAAGGACAGCTCTTTGTAAACCCAAAGTCATGGGTCTATTATGCCTTTGTATCTAGTTGAATTGGACATCATCCATGATATGGCCAAACTGGATTTTTTTTTTCCTCTGATAGTTAGTGGTAATGATCTAATGCTCTCGGAAAAGTGATCTTGTGATCATTTCCCTCTGAAATGGACTTCCTCTCATTCCAGTGACCTGCCCAGTGTATCTTTGCCTTCAAGATGCCTAATAGAATAATCTGCTGTAAATGTACCATTGTTAGAGAGGGAAGCTTTGGCTTCAGAGATCTTTGTCTCTGAATCTCTGGTTTATGTCTGTCTGTCCCTGAGAAGTAAGCATGATGTGTAAATCAAAGTCACCCTGGGGCTCACATAGGTTCACAGTTTCTCCCTCCAATTTTTAATGTTACCGTGTTATTCTGGTGTTGCCTTGAAACTCTCAAAAATAAAAGTTAAAAAAAAAGACTCACATTTCTCATATTTCAGAGAAGTTTGTTATATCTTTTTATTTTCCCCAATTTGTTATAGAAGGGATTAGTGAAGGCTTGCTCTAAAACAGCAGAACTAAAGAAAAAAAATGAGTAAAACGAGACAAAGAACAGAAGTTGTGGAGAAATGAGTTGCACCCACATGCATTTTTTTAATGTCCTGAGAAACTGAGCTGAATATTTGGGTCAGATTCCACAGTTAAAATGGAGAACTGCTTATTATCACTGACATTGGCTCTTTATAGTTGCTCAGGGAAGTTTATGAAAAGAGACTTTAGTGGAATAAGATTATCTTCCCATCATTCATATTGAATTATGAATGGATTTTTCTATTTGAAGACAGGTTAAGGAAAATTTTCCTAGGGAGTCAAAGTGGTCAAAAGCCCCGATCGATGCGCATGCCCTGATTCAGCATTCTCAGGTGCCTTGAGGACATAAGCTCTAGTGGCATGCATGACCACGTGGGAATAAAAATAAAGTTACTGGGGTTCAGGGTTGATAACCTCTCTGTTTATATATTTTCTCAGGAGTCAGCATCTTTCAGCATATGGGATCAGGGAGTTCAAACAGACAATCTTACAGGCAGAACTAAATGTGATCACAAATACTCACCTGTTTTTATGCCGATTCATCAGCTCACAGTGAAACAAACTGGCACTGAATGTGCCCAAGAACTATTTAGCCTTCATTAAGCATGTCCTCAGGTGAATTTTTTAAGGTAATAGGAGATTTTAATATAAAAAAGTTATAGCAGTGCTAAAATTATGCTCACATTATTCTGCATTTCAGAATAACCAGCCTGGTTGCTACGAAGTCATAGATTTTTGTGATTGTTTGTTTGCTTTACAACTTTATTGGAGTATGACTGATGTAAATAAACTGCGCGTATTTAAAAGTGTACTTTCGATGGGTTTTGACATACTATCTTCCCCTGAAACCGACATTATGATCAAGTTAATGAAGTTTTTATCAATAAGTTTCTCCCACCTCTTTAACATTCTCATCATTTTTTAAGCCTGTTCCCACTATGTAGCAATTAATGTCTCTTTTTAGAATCAAGTTCATGGTGACACTATGGAAATTTTTCATGGGCTCTTTAAAACTGTGATGGTCTCCTTCTATTTCCATACAGTGTAACCGCTGTGATTCTGCAACTTGTATTTGGGGTAAAAAATGGGAGTTCATAACCCACTTGAATCAAATGTATGGAAGATGATATGTCATAAGCTTTGTAATGTTTTGAACAACCAATAAAAAAAAAATGTGATGGATGGTTCTGTCACTCTTATAGGTACAATAAAAAGGCATTTCCTCCTATGTGGGAAACCTGGGTTCAGCAAAGGAGGGAACCTCTGTGTATTTCACATGGACTAAGATGGGAGCCAAGGGGCAGATGTTCTCTCGGGACAGTAGAACATTCAAAAGGGAGAGGAGGGGAACAGGTGCAAGGAACAGTACCACTTTGATAGGAGAGAAGCAGCCGGCCCTGATCAGAGCAGAGAGGTAGATAGTTTAGAAGATGACCAGGAATGGCGGCTACTGGCTACATCTTATTCTGACAACTGAAAAAGGGGGCGGGAGACAGAGCAAAGGGAAGAAACATTCACCCTTTAAAAAATCAAACAGACTATTTACTTTGTATTTTGTGAACTTGATACATATAGACTGCTATGTAACCATAACCAAATTAAGATACGGAACATTTATTCATGTCACTCCAAAACCTCTGTGGTTTTCCTTTGAATTAATCACTCCCTCAAATCCTAAAGACAACCCTTGCTCTGCTTTCGGTCACTATAGATTAACACAGGCTTTTCTACAATTTTATATAAACAAACTCATATGATGCTTTTAAAGAAAACAGCTGAAAGTTTTTGAGATCCAATTTATCAATAGTCCATTCTTTTTCATAACTGAGTAGTATTCCCTTGTATAATCAAACTTCAGTGTGTTTCACCATGAATATTTGTGTTGTTTTATGCTTTAGGTATTATGAATTAAGTGTCTATGAATATTAATGTCCAAGTATTTTTGTGGACATATGTTCTCATTTCTCTTAGGTAAATACATAGATGTAAATACCTAGTAAAGAAATGTATTTTTAGCTCCATAAGAAACAGCCCATTGTTTTCCAAACTTCACATTTCCATCAGGAATGCATGAGATTTCCAGTTGCTTCCAATCCAGTCACTGGGTTAGATATAGAGTGGTGTTTAATTTTCCTGATGACTAGTGATAGTGAATATTTTTATGTGTTTATTGGCTATTCCTTAAGTTCTTTTGTAAAGTGTTTGTTAAAGTATTTAACCCATTTTTAAAGAGTCATTGACTTACAATTTAATTGTAAGAATTCATTATATATTCTTGGATACAAGTCATTGTGAATATTTGTCTTTTCGTTTACTTCACTGACTCTTTTAAATAACTACATTTTGAATTTTGAAAAGTTGTTTTTCCACTTTGTTGTAGTTCATGCTTTGTATGACCTAAGAAAGCTTTGCCCATCCCATAATCATGAAGACTTTTTCTCCTATGTTTTCTTCTAAAAATTTTATATAGTTTCAGCATTTAAACTTGGGTCTTTCCCATTTTGAATGAATTTTATACGTTCCATGAGAAAAATATTGAAGTTCTTTCTATTAAATATGTTTATTCAACTATCATATACTATTTATTGGAAACCCTGTCCTAGTTAAATTACTTTGCCGCCTTTCAAACAATCAATCGATTGTACATGTGAGGTCTATTTCTGGACTCTTTTCTAGTCAATTGATCTATATTGATATCTGTATGCAAATACCACTTATTTTGCTTTAGGAAGCTTTAAATATTTATGTCTTGCATGTTGTTCTTTTTTTCTCAATTATTCTGACCACTCTATGTCTTTAGCATTTCCATATAAATTTTGGAATCAACTTGCCAATTTGTAGGCAAAAAACCTGTTGAGATTTTGATTCTCATTTCATTCAATGTGTAGAATGATTTGAATAGAACTGGCATCTTATCCTATTGAGTTTTCCAATCCAGTAACATGATATATCTCTACATTTAACCTCTCTCAGCATGTTTTCTAGTTTTTAGAGGACAAATCTTATACATATTTGATTCAATTTCTTCCTAAGTAGCTGATGTTTTCAATAATATGAAAGTGTGGTTAATAAATTTTTAGCTCTAATTGCATTACTAATATTTACAAGTTCAATGGTTATGCTAACTTTGAACTCTTACTTTGCCTCACTCCTTAGTTCTAATAGATTTTGTAGTTTCCTTGACTTTCTACATGAAAGATCATGGTATACACATAGAGGAAGGTTGTATTTATTTCTTAATTAGGATACATTTTATTTACTTTATTTTATTGTATTACCTGTAACTTTGAGTGCAGTGTTGAATGAAAGTGGTGAATGAAAGTTTTTCAGTTGAAAAAATATTTTTTTAGACATTGATGGATCTTTATTTTGTTCATTTGTTTTTATGTGGTGCTGAGAATTGAACCCAGTGCCTCACACATGCCAGGCAAGTGCTCTACCACTGAGCCACAACCCCAGCTCCAAATTCCTACAAATTTTGATACATTGTTTTACCTATCAGAGTTCAGTTGAAAATATTTTTCATTTCCCCTTTTTATTTTTTCTGCAACACATGAATTGCTTAGAAGAGGGTTGTTTAATTTTAAAATATTTGGGGATTTTCAAGATATACTTGTTTCTAATTTCTTACTAATTGCATTGTCCTTAGGGAATATACCCTGTATAATTTTAATGGCTTATCTTGGTTAGGATTCTATATACACTTTTAATAATGTGCATTGTTTTTGTTAGTTTAAATTGATTAACAATTTTGTTCTAGACATCTAAATATTTGTGAATTTCCTTTGTCAACCTGTTCAATCAGCAACAGAGATTTGTTGAATTTTACAATTAATCTGTATTTATTTCTCCTTTTAATTCTGTACATTTCTTCTTCACATATTTGAAGCTCTATTTTTAGGTGCCTTTGGGAATGTGATATTCTATTAATAAATGACTCCTTTGTTAGTATAAAACTTCCTTGTCTTGAAGTCTATTTTTGACTGTTAGCATAGCAACTCCATCATTTCGTTATTCATGTTTATGTGGTAAATATTTCCCATCCTTTGTTTTCACCTACCTATATCTTTTGTTTAAAGTGATTTTCTTCTCGATAACCTAGATGGGCTTTGCATTTTTATCCAAGCTAAATCTCTGTTTTTTAGTGGAGCACTTACACCCATTTATATTTAATAAGGATCTTAATACGAAAACTTCAAATCTACCATCTCACTCTTTGTTTTTATTGATAACATCTGTATTTTGTTCCTGTTGGATTAATTTAAAAATTTTTAATATTCCATATTATCTGATGGATTGGCTTATTAGGTCTACTCTTTGAATTCATTTTTTTTTTTGATTTGTTGCTTAGGTTTCCAATATGTTTCTTTTACTGAATCTAAATTCAAATACTATTGTACTACTTAATGTATGATATAATAACCCAAATAACAATGCCTCAATTATTTCTAACCTTTGTGCTGTTGTCATACCATTTATTTCCATATTATAAACCCCAAATACACTGTTAATATTTTTCTGTTAAACATGAAATTATATTTTAAAGAATGTAAAAAAAATGAGAGGAAATATACCACATATTCACCATTTGGACACCGTTCCTATGTGGATCACAGTTTCCATCTGGTGTTATTTTTCTGTACCTGAAGAGCCTCTGAGGGGACATGATTTCTGGCAATGAATTTTCTCAGCATCCTATTTGCCTGAAAAGTCTTTTATTTTTGAAGGGTATTTTTATTGCATATAAAGTTATTGGTTAACATTTGATTTGTTTTGCTTCGTGTTTTCCAACATTTAAAGATGTGTCCCGCTGTCTTCTGACTCACCTGGAGATGCCCGTGGTCTCCTCTGCTCCCCTGTCCACAGTGCCTGTACTCCCCAGCCCCGGCATCTGACTGCTCTTCAGATTTCCTCCTACTCACTGTTCTTAACAATTTGGCTGTGGCCTGCCATGGCATAGTTTTGTGTGGGAGTTTAATCTTCAGGAAGTTTGTTGAGCTTCATGTATTTGTGACTGTATAGCTTTAATCAAATTTGGATGTTTTTCAGCTATAATTTTTTAAAAAAAGGTGTTGTTTTATCCTGGCCACCTCTATTTTATAGAACTGAGTTTGCATGTTTTCACTAGTTGATATTCTATAGGTCACTGAGACTCTGAATTTTTTTTATTCTTTTTATTTTTTATTCTCTTTTTTTAAATTCTTTTTATTTTCTCTATATTTCCATTGGAACAGTTTCTAAAGCTATGTGTGTAACTCCTCTGCCATTTGCTTTTGTAGTGATAAATCTACTGTTTATTGCCTTTGGTAATTATTCCACTTTAAATTTTGCTTTTTCAATTCTATAAATTCCATTGGATTATTGTTAAATGTATTTTTTCCATAGTTTATCTCATAATTTCACGTTTTCTTTTCCTTTGATGAATTTATTATAAATATTTCAAAATTCTTATCTGCGAGTTTTATTATCTCTATTTTTCCTGAAAACCCAGCATGTTTTTTCCAAATTATGGATGCATTTTACTACTCCTTCTATGTCTCATAAGTTTTTATTAGAAGCTAAGCTTTGTGATTAGTTTGACATTTGACTATTAGATTTTGTTGTCTTGAAAAAGTGTTGGACTTTGCTCTATAACGCACTAACACTACTTGAGATTCAACTCAATTCTTTTGAAGGCTGTTTCAAAGCTATGTTGGGGCAGGTATAGTACTGACTTTGCTCTAGGAATAGTTTCACCTTAATACTAAGCTATAACCTGTCAGGAGACTCTAGTTGTTCACTCAACTCTGGGAAAGTTAAACATCTCCCAGTCAGGTGAAAGGTGGGAATTGTTCAACATACAAATCCCACACTATTCTTTTCTTAGCCTTATGGATTTTAACCTCTACCTGTGCAGTTTACTATCCACAATACTCAGGTGATGTCCATCATACACACAGAACTCTTTTTCTGCATATCCTCTTTCTTTCTGGTTATTTTACAGGGCAAATTCCAGTCATTTCAACGCATACAGTTCTCTGATCTTTGTTTCCTTAACTCAGAGAGACCAGGCTCTTCTGAAGTTTCTCCTGCCCGGATGGCTGCCCAGAAAATGTCTGCCAGCAGAACACCTGGGTGATGGTATAGCCCACTCTCTGTTTCTCTTCTCTCAAAGATCTCAGTCCTATAGTGCATTCATTGTGTCCAATGTCTGAAACCCGTTTTCTAGTTGTTTATGGCTGGACATCAAATCTGATGCCAGTTACTTTGCTACGGTTTGGGTGAAACCTCCCTTTAAAAAAAAACAAAATGTAAAGAGTTCCTTAATTAAAGGTATAGCAGAGGAAATCAATTGTCATTGTTTGTGCTCTTTTTAATTGCAGCATAGAACTAAGATACGTTTTATTTTATGATTTTGTGTAACTACAAACGAAGCACTTTTTTCTATTAGAACTTCCACAGAATGTGGAAAAAGAATCCAGATGTAGACACTTTAATGAAAGTTAAGGATACTTCTATTGGAAATTTGCATTTAGAGTGTTTTATTATTTTATTAAGCACTTCAATTCTTCCATAAAGGAAGACTCCCACTAAGGACAGATTTTATTGTCCTATCTTATAATGGACAAGGGAGTGCCTAATCCCTACCAGACAATTATAAAGAACAGTTTTTCTGCTCTATCTTCGCCACTTTCCTTTTCATTTGATTAATCTTTAATGAGTATTTCGAGGTCCAACTTGAGCCCATTTCTCCAGGGGTCTTATCCTACTGTTTCATCCCTATTTTAGTTATGATAAAACTAAGCAACTTCCAAAAACAGAGACAAAATACAGAGCCTTGACGTATATGGAAATTTCTCTCTTGGCTAACAGTTTCAAGGTAAGTTGTCGGTGGTAAGCAGGGCAGTTCCTTCCAAGGTCCCTCTCAAATCATTGTGTCATAATCCCTCAAGTGCAGCTCCGATATGGTCAAGGATGTATTTCTACCACTGTGTCCTCCAGAAACAGCCAGTTTCAAGGAAGAAAATACAGTGGAGGAGAGAACATCCACACGAATTAAGTCCCAAACTCACACACTATTGGGGGGAATTTGGACACAGGGCCATCCCTATTACAAGGTAGGATAGACCATGTAATCTAGCTGGAAAGCCATGGTATAGCTACATTGACACATAGGGAGGGAGGGAGGGTGTTTTACTCAGCTTTTTCATTGCTGGCCAAACCTGAAAAGAATGATGTAGAGGAGGAAAAGTTTCTTTCAGTTTAGGGCTTCAAAGTTTCAGTCCATAGCTCTGGGCCTAAGGTAAGACAGAATATCATGGTGGAAGGGTGTGGTAGAGGAAAACAGCTCATAACATGGTGACCAAGAAGCAGAGAGAGTTCCACTCACTAGGGACAAAATATAAAACCCCAAATCAGAACCCCAGTAATCTGTCTCCTCTAATCACACCCTACCTGCCTATAGGGACCACTTGGTTAATCTATATCAGTGGGGTTAATTCACTGATTAGCTTACAGCTCTCATAATCTAATCTTTTCACCTCTGAATGTTCTGGTAGTATCTCAGACATGAACTTTCAGGGGATACCTCTTACCTCCAACAGATAGATTTTGGTGGACAGCTAGTATTCTCCTCCTTTAATTCTCTCTTTTCAGAATGCAACCTTGTGTTCAGATCTCAGCAGCAGTCCACTCTGTTATTCAGGAAAGTAAGAGGAGATACTCAAAGTGCAAAGAGCCATTTCATAAGCTTTTCATCCAAATAAAAACAAATTAATTATTCTTTTTGTTTAAATAAATGATTATTTGCCCAGTGTCAGAAGTCTGACACTGGCTTGGTAGTATTCATGTTCACTGGGATTTGCTAATGAGACTTTCTCCAGTCCAATTTCTGTTCTCATTTCAAGTGGACAATCAAGATATGCAATGTAATTCATTTGTCATTGCTGTAGTTTTAGGAGAAAGACAGGCCTGGCTCAAATCTTGGTTCTGTCACTTCCCAAGCTTTGTCATTTTGGCAAATTGTTTAATTTCTCTGAAGCTCAGATTGTTTATAAGTGTTCCAATATATACTTTTCAGATTTTGGTAAAAATCAAGTGAGGTAGCATTTGCAAATACCTAGAAGAGTGTCTGAGCACATAGTTGGAACCCAAGAAATTAGAGAAACACACACACACACACACACACACACACACGAGTAAATATACTCCCTTTACTCTCATCTCTCATTTTCTCACTGTTTTCCTTTCTATGGAATATTCAAGAGCAAACAATGTGCACCTAAGAGGTACTAATACATATTTTATTGCATATCACCACAAAATGCAATTTCCTTTCTGGTGAAGAAGCTCAGTCCTCCAGTACAAGTCCAGTATTCCATGAATAATAATCAACTTATATGAAAAAGAAAATCCAGGCAGCATGACACTCAGAAGAATATAATACCTTTTTATTTTTCTTTTCTCTTTTATTTTTTTAATGTAAGAATCTTTTTAGGGATTCACAAACTAATATGTAGTGATAAAGAACACCTCCCTAGGAATTTCTCTATCAATCCAAATCTCCCACTGCTAGCTGTGTGGCTTTTAACAAGTCATTTGATCAGCCTGGGCCTAAAAATCATAATCATCATCATAATCATAAGTTATGAAAAATTTTTGTACTTAGCACTACATGGTCATTTTTATATTTTGTTTTATAATCAGGGCTAAAAATATTTAAGTAACTTGTCTAAGATTTCTGCGCAATGCCGCAGTTTTAGCATCAACCTACTTATCCAAATGTCTTGCTCTTAACCAAATGGGGAGATCAGACTAGCTTATCTTTCAGGTTGTATAAAGCTCTGAAATTCAATGACTAGGAATTTGGGTCAAGGAAAGATCAAAACAGAAGACAGCTGCCTAGAAGACACCACAATAAAAGCTATTTTTTGACTCAGGCAAATAACATTTGCTGCTCAACTGTGCCATTTAGCATATGTTAAGGTATACAGAGTCTAAAATAACATGCTCTTAAAGCTGTTTTCTTTCTCTTACATTCATGGGTCAGGACATTTGAAAGCCAGGGAGAATTCCATCAGGGTCAGTGGATTTTGGAATTCCCCTAATAGAACTTATCCATGAATTACCTCTCCATATCCTGGTGTGGAACCTCTACATTTATTCTTCATTGCATCCAATTGTTTGCTTTCCTACCATCTGATTCCTGTATCAGACAAATCTTTCCTTGGAGAAGGTTCATTTTTTAAAGTCTTCTTAAAGGCCAAGGTTGTTGATTTCTCTTGCAGGTTTGTATTTCTAAGCATCTTCCTATACTTACTCCATTTCAGAGTCTTGCTGTCCTCTCACCATCTTGGGCTCACCGCTGATTTCCAAGTTATACACCTTAATTTTATGTGAATGTGCAATTTAGCAAATATTTCACCAAAGACATTTGCAGTAGGACTGAACAGTGGTATCTATCATGAAAATCCACTTGTTTTACTAATAACAAATAATTTGAGTTTGTGCTCAGCTAAGAAGGCCACCTATACTACATCACCGTGTTTCAGAAAGTATGCCACGCAGTTTACATTCTTTATACCATTGATTCTTATAAAAATTATATGTAGCAGACATTATCTGATCGTCAGAGTATTTGCCTCCTTTGTCTCAGTTGTAGACCTGATTGCCATCTTAAAATACCTATTTCTAAAATTCCAAGGTTTGGGCCTTCATTTGACTTGTAAAACATTTTACTTATGAAATCACTGTTAACTAGTATAAACCCAAAATTTAATCCTCCACTAGCATAAAGGAAAATAACACTAAACAAGCAACAAACTAAAGTTACTATCTATTCAGAATCTAAATGAATAAATAAATTAATTAAACAAAGAGAGTTTTGACTTGGGGCTTTGCCTCTAAAGCAATTCATTTGTCTATTTAATCATGCGATTGATCTATCCAGCTCCAGACACGAGATGACAGATGAGGCATGTATTGGGCTGAATGCCCAAGGGAATATGTTCTACTTGAGACCTGTCATGCAGGAGTCAATGTGTAAGACTTTTTTAGTTCAAAATCAATATGTCTTTTTCTTCCTACCTCCCAAACTGTATACATGCCCTTTTTGATATTACTCTATTCTAAGGAGGGGGGTGGAAGTATGGCCTAGTTGTGGGCTGTAAGCATGAGGCCCTGGGTTCAATCCCCAGCACAAAAATAAATAAATAAGTAGAGAGAGAGATCCTAAGGTCAAAGTGGGGAGCTGGGGCACCAAGGACACTAACAAATCCCCCACTTGGAGGGCCTCCTGCTCAGAGACCCTCCAGTCCAAAGCTGAGTCTTATGTCATGGGGCATCTTGCATGCACAGGGAATAGCACCATTGTTCTTTATAACACTGTGGCTTGACATTTGAGTACAGGCACCATGTTACTACAGATTTCCCTGGTGATATTTGCACAGTGCTTTCTCATTCATAAATATGTTCACATCTCTTACCTTAGGACAAGGGCTCTTGCCCATGGTCATAATAGAAGCAAAGATTAAAATAACACTAAGTATTAAGTATTATATGATGCATATAAATGAAGTTAACAGGCAGAGCAACACTACCAATAAGAGCAGTGTAGCATTACAGGTAACTCAATCTTGCAAGGCTTGTAAGAAAAGGAATGGAAGAAATAAGGAAAACAAAAGCATCTTCCTTAGTTTTAAACAATGATCAACAATATTTATCTACCACCTACACCTACTTATCTATCTATCTAATTTCACAAAACACTTAAGGCAAAATAAAACATTCATAGTTAAATAGAAACATGAAATACTCAGAGTTCAGGAAACTATGAACAAAGGAGAAATGATCAGGTTAAAGTTTGGAACAGTTCTCCAAAAAACTTAGAGAATACAGAATAGTTATGCCAGTGTATCAGCAAGAGGAAATGTTTTCTTTACACTAAAGCTTATAGAACAATTTTTACATGAATCTTAAAATACAGAACACTTGACTAAATGGATGATGTTGTTAACCATTGTTTCCATAAATGTAGCAACAAACGTGTTGTAGAGCTCTTTCTTTTTTTTTAAAGTAACCTCAAAATAATTTAATTTGTTATAAGAATCACAAATATTGATTCTTAAAAATCAATATGAAACAATTCACTAATTTCCCCTAAGCTTTCCTATGTACAGGCAAGTGCCTTTTCTCTCATAAGTAAACAAATAATATATGGAATTCCAAGAGTGTGGTATGTCTACTGTAATATTGAAGATTTAGAGGGAAGATTGTATTATCATTAAGTCCAGTGTCACTTTAAATCTTTTTGACTTTCTTCTTTCTTTATTAAATTACTCAGGGCTCTTTCTTTTACGATCCCTGTGCTGTACTCTGGATCTGGAATGTCCTCCAAATTCCAGGGGGAAGAGTTTTGTCCCCAGTATGTGATGCTATTGAGAGGTGGTGGAAACTGTAAGTGGTGGGGCCTCCTGGAGGTCTTTAAGTCATTGAGGGTTTACCCTTGAAGGGGACCCCAGTCCCTTCCTATTCTTCTTTTTTGTTCCCACCATGAGGTAAGTGACTTTGCTCTGTCACATGCTTCACACCATGATGTGCTGCCACACCTCAGGCCCCCCAACAGCAGGGTCAATTAATCATGGACTGAAACCTCAAACAACTTGATCCGAAATAACCTTTTTCTCTTTGCAAGTTCATTCTTGTGGGTATTTATTACAGCAATAGAAAGCTGACTGACATACCCTGAAAGTCAGCATGAGGCCTGTCACGCACCTAAAACCATGTGGTTTCAGGCTACTGCTCTCTTAGTTACAGTTTATCGAGGGCGGGGGAATCCTAGTGTTTCCAGCTGAATCATATTTTTTCTATTTTATATACATAAAAGTCTCTCTTTGGAGACTTTTGACAAACATCTGAGCTTATGACAGGTCAAGATTACTTTCCTGAGAAACATAGGGATTGTGATAAATGTGTGACAACACAGCCTTTAGAGGTGATGCCATCTGATAAAAGGACATTTTCAGAAAATGGAGACAGCTCACTGGGGCTCTCCACTGAACAGACAGGTATTGATTGAATCCCTCTGTAAAGGCTTGCTCTTAGAACATGAAGACAACCTAAAACTAGCTTGTGCTGCATTGACTTGGGAAGGTGAGAGCCTCACACAGCCTAACTGTGAGTTCCTCTTGCTCCTGTGGATGAGGTTCCCTCATCAAACAACCCTCCTTGCTGGCCCACATCTGTAATCCTGGCAGTTTGGGAGACTGAGGCAGGAGGATCCGTGAGTTCAAAGCCAGCCTCAGCAATTTAGCAAGGCCCTAAGCAATTTAGAGAGACCCTGTCTCTAAATAAAATATAAAAAAGAGCTGGGGATGTGGCTCAGTGGTTAAATGCTCCTGAGTTTAATCCCCAGTACAAAAAAAAAAAGAAAAAAGAAAAAGAACCTATTTACAAAGGGGACCAGTCAGACTCAGTCTTGTTTATCCTGAGTTGCTGTTTTCAGCTCTCTGCCGGCATATAGAATTATTCAAGCAAACCAGTCACATCTTCCTCCAAGAACTGAGGGGCACCCTCACCTCTTGGTGCTAAAAAGTCAGCCTCCCAAGTTCCCAGGTTCTTCATTCCCCAGTGAAGCCTGGCTGTGGCCCTCATGGCAATCCAAATGTGGCCCCAAAGTCATGCCCTCAAATTACAGAAACAGCCTGCTCACCTTCAGCCACCAAAAGGCATCCGTAGACTATTGGCAATATCCAATGGCCCCTTTTTCTTCTATGACTCCCAGCTGAAGAAGACACACTGCACAGAGGACCTACCGCCTCCCCCCATATTTAACAAATACTCTCAATTCTTGTTTCCTCCTCTTTTCTTCCAAATTTTGTACTTTCTTTCCCCAACCCAGGATAATATTTTTTAAATATTTTTTTAGTTGTCAATGGACTGTATTTTATTTATTTATTTATTTATTTATTTATATGCAGGGCTGAGAATTGAACCCAGTATCTCACAGGTTAGTCAAGTGCTCTACCACGGAGCCACGATCCCAGCCCGGTAATATTATTTTCCATTAATAAAAGTGATATCTCCATCCCAATTGTATGCATTCTAGTGATAAACACTGTTTTTCCACCAATGTGTTCTCCAAGTATGGTGATCAGACCACCTGCATTGCAATCACCTGAAATCTTTCAGAAAATGCTGATTCTTGGACCTCATTGGTCAGAATCTCTGAAAGGGGATCCTGAGAGTTTGCATTTTTAGTATGCCCCCTTAGGACTGCTGACCTAAACACTTGGTTATAGGAGAACAGCTATATCAGTGACTGTGTCACACATCCAATTCCAATGTACCTTTTGGTGAGACCCAATCAGAGAGTCCAGCCGGGTTGGGAGCCTAAAGACCAGAGTTGGTGCTTTAATTGCTCTCCCTGTTTTGTGGCGCACTCTGTGTAATAGATTCTGTTGTCTCCTACACTCCCACCTGACACATAAAGATGGAGAGGCTAAAAATAGATCCCACCTGCCCATAACATCGCCAAATGGGGCTGCTTCCTTCTCCCTGATGGTGTAGTCCAAGGACATTGCTCCAGATACATTTGTTCTCAATTGTTCTTGCTGAGAAGTGACACATGGGTTCAGACAGCAGTGTGACCTCCTTTTTTTGTTAAAAGACCTGTGTGGGGAAAACAACCCAAACTGTAATTGTAGTCATGCCTAGTGACATTATATGTAAATTAACTGAGAAATTTACCAATTCAGAACACAGTTTGACATATTTGGTTTTCTCTTTTCATAAAAATGATAGTTTGCTAGTCTATATTCAGTTTTATGATTAGAAATGATTTTTGATCATAAAAATAACTTGAAGCAAAAACAATAAGCTAAGAATGATCTTACCTATTAAGATGTTTAGAAAACAATGTCAGTCAGTGGTCTGAAACTAACATGTGAATAAGAATCATCTAGGGAACTAGTATAGCACAGTATCTCAGTGCCAGTTCTGCCTGTGTATTGGTCAGTGTGCCCTAAAGAAACAGAACCAATAGGACACACACACACACAGACACACACATTCATACATATTATGAATGAAAAATAGAAAAAATTATTATGGAGAATTGGCTGGTGTGGTTATGGAGGCGGAGGGGTTCCATCATCTGCCATCTGTAAGCTAGAAAACCAGGAGAACCATTGGTGCAATTCAGTCCAACTTTGAAAACTGACAACCAGGGGAACTGTTGGTGTTAATTCTAATCCAAGGGCAGGAAAGATGAGCTGTTCCAGTCAAGCAGTAAAAAAAAAAAAAAAAAAAAGAAAAAGAAAGAAAGAAAGAAAGAAAAAAAGAAACAGAAAAAAAAATCTGAGACAAATTTTTCTTCTTTTGTCTTTTATTCCATTTAAGCCCTCAATGAAAGTGATGATCCCCACCCACAATGGGGGGAGCAATCTACTTTACTTCCTCTACCAATTTAGATTCCAATTCCCCGTGGAAACATCCTCACAGACACATCCAGAAACAATGCTTGGTCTAGGCACCTCCATGACACACTTAAAATTATCTTCTCATCTAGTTATTAGCATGCAGCAAATTACTTAACCTCTTCGTGTCTCCATTTCTCCATTTGTGAAATGAACATAATTATAGTGGTATCTCATAGTATTCTTCTAAGGTTTATATCAGCATAAATAGATAGATAGGTAGATGTTTGGGGAAAGTATCTGTCAAACAATGTACAATTAATATGTACTACTTTCAATAGAGATTACTTGGTTGAACTTTCAAAGACTTGATAAAATTCCCCAAGAGTAGATCCCAGGAATCTACATTTTAATACTTCTGATCATTCTGACACCAGTATCTTTGGGACAACCATTTAGGAAACAGTATTCCCTGATGGAATTCCCTGTCAGGAGAGAGTGAGAGTCCCTAAATCCTTGGTCTTCAGAAGGATAGGCAAGTGAGTGAAAGGGGTGATTCACTGGGGTTTAGGAGGAGATGTTGCTTCACTTTTCTGTTTATCTTCTTTGTCCAAAACCAAGAAATTTGTTTTAATAGTATGTTTTTAGTCAGCTTTTTCATTGCTGTAACTAAAAGGACCCAACCAGAACAATTGTAGAGGAGTAAAGGTTTATTAGAAGGCTTACAGTTTCAGAGGTCTTAGTCCATAGAAGGCCAGCTCCATTCCTCAGGGCTCTAGGTGAGGCTGAATATCATGGTAAGAGAGTGTGAGGGAGGGAAGCAGCTCACACCATGATCAGGAAGCAGAGAGAATCCACTGCCAGATACAAATCTATACTCCAAGGCCACTCCCCAATTCCCACCTCCTACCACTTCAGTTACCACTCAGTTAATCCCTCTCAGGGGATTAAATCACCTGGGTTAAGACTTTTACAGTCCAATCATTTCTCCTCTGAACCTTCCTGCACTGTCTCACACATCAGCTTTTGGGTTCATTTCTCACCCAAACCATAATACTTTAAATATTAGCTGACACTGGGGCCTTCACTAGTCTTATATGGTTTGGGTGCCATGCAAGGGGCACAAAGAATTCCCTGTCAGGAGAGAGTGATAGTCCCATAAGAGAGGGTCTGATGGGGTCCCCTTGCTGATGGTTTGCTTTGAACACACTGTGATTGATGGGGTTCTGATTGCAAACGTCCGAATAAGGCCGTGTGTTGGAGGCTTGGTTGCCAGCCTCTGACACCCGTGGGAGGTGATGGAACTTTCAGCAGATGGTCCTAACAGAAAAAGCTAGGTCACTGGAGGCATGTCCTTGAGTGGGATATTGGAAGCCCATTCCTCCTTCTCTCCATTGCCTCCTAGCCACCATGAGGGGAGCAGCGTCCCGGCACCACGTGCTCCTGCCTTGATGTCCTGCCTCAGTACAGGTCTAAGAGTTATGGGGTCAACTGAGCATGGACTGAAGCCTCTGAAAACTGTAAGCCAAAGTAAATCCTTCATCCTTTTGTTTATTTCAGATATTTTTGTCACATTGATATAAAGCTAACCTAGTGATAGATTGCAGTTTATATTTACTCCAAGTGAAATGAATCTAATTACAAATAGATGTACCTTTACAAAATACACACTGGCTTGAAATATTTTAGCTAAGAGATTATGCATCAATGATAACACTAAAAATTTCAGCAAAAGCAAAGAAAGAGAAAATGGCAGCCTGGCCATTTGCCTTGGTTTTCACATGATCCCTCAGCCAACCACATCTCCAATTAAAGCATCTCCGTATAGTTATTCTGGGGGAAAAGGCTCCCAAAGATGTATTTACCAAGAACACTATTTAAAATATGAATTACTCTGCTTTCATTAGCGCTTATTTCATCCCAAGTATATACCATGCCGTGATATATAAGAAATATTCCCAGTGCAATTATAAAAAGTTGTAGAGTAAATTTTTAAATTCAATATTATTTTTGTCAACTAGTAAATTCACATGTATAGAGAACAAAACCAAATAAGTTGTCTTTTTGAGTTGGGAAAAAAAATGATCATCTCACTAGAAGTAAAGGATAGAAGTGTAGTATACAACCTACTGCATGTATTTTAGATTAAGTTACTTCCTAGGAGCATCAAATAAAACTGAAACCAATTACTCAATCGGAGCCTAGTTGCAATAGATTTCTCCTTTCTCTTTGACTTTAAATGTTTTAAAATAAAACTACACGATAAGACATCTGAGTATATTTTCTGTTGGCAGAAGTCGGTTTTCCCTTAGCCTTGGAAGATGACTCAACAAAAGAAAATATGGAAGACTTAAATAGGAAACAGATAAAAATTGGTGTGATTGGTGGCCTCATTGTAAGCTGAAAATAACTTTTTTTTTCAGACCAACTGGTATTGAAACGCACTTACTGTGCTGTGTAAAATTCTTTGCAGTTTGACCAAGGAGTCATCCTTTCAATTTGTACCTAACACACACTCATTGTCAAATGGACATCAGCCTCCAGCTGAATACTGTGTGGAAGGAAGGGTCGGAGAGATTGGGTTAATCAGCTTTTCATTGCTGTGATTAAAATATTGACAAGAACAACTGAAGAGAGGAAAAGTTTGTTTTGGCTCATGGTTTTAGAGATTCTGACCATGATAGGCTGATTCCACTTCTATCAGGGCTATACCTAAGGGCTACTATGGTGGAAGGGCATGGAGGAGAAAAACTACTTAGTTCATAGAAGTCTGGAAGCAGAGAGACAGAGTGGAGCCAGGAACAAGATATAGTCTCCAAGGCCATGCTCCCAGTGACCAGTCCTCCAATCACACTCCACCTGCCCACAGTTACCATCCATTAGTCCACTCAAATTATTTATCCACCAAATGAATCCATAGATAAGATCACAGCTCTCATAATCCAATATTTTTTTTTTTTTTTACTTCTGGACATTGCTACATTGCCTAAAGTATGAGCCATCTGGAGGACATTGAAGAGCCAAACCACCACAGACATGAACTTCTTTAGTTTTTTTTTTTTTTTGGTAGAGAAATTATCATATAAACCACTTTGTTCAGATCTTTAGGGAGCACATAGGCCTTGTTGGCCCGAGCCTTGGTATTTGTATTTTATGACATTTACTAAGAGCTCAAAAGCATGCACTATACCTCTGAACTTTTAAATGGTTTTTATATCTTCTGTTCTGTAGTATTACACTCACTGCAGCAACCTGCCTATCAAAATCAAATATTGGTTCAATGTTATAATTACAGGCACAAACCTAAGGCAGTAGAGCTTAAAATTAAGTTGAATCATATGAATTGCCATTTTTGGAGACCAGAAATGAGAAAGGAAGAAAGGAAGATTGATGGATCAGCTCTCAAGCCTGGCAATCCTGGATTCAGGTTAGAATCCAGGGCAGCCTGACTCCAAAACCAGCTCCTGCTCTGTGAATGTTTTGCCTCCATTTATCTCCCTCAGCCATATGATATCTCTGAAATCCTAGGCTACAATTCTTATGCATTGAACCTAGTCATACAAGAAACCTCTGCAAAGAGAGGTTTAACTTCACCTTCTAAATTCTTCAATGGGGTATATATACTCACTTCCCAAAAGTGATCTATGCCTACCAAGGTCCAGAAATTTGTGAACTTTGAGAATTGAAATTGATAACCAAACTAATGAATTTTCCTTCAAGCCTATCTTTGTGAGAGTCTGCATTCACTCCCCAGATGAGGCTCCTCTCTGAAACATAGTTGGCACCTCTGTAGGCACTCTGAGAGAGCAGACAGAAATCATCATCATTCAGTGAGACGCTGTCTCTAAATAAAATATTTAAAAGGGCTGAGGATGTGGCTCTGTGATTTAATGCCCCTGGGATCAATCTGCAGTATTAAATAATAATAATGATGATGATGATGAAGAAGAAAATACTAAGAAGTATGACTGCTTTATCAGAGTTTAAAGGAAGCATTGGTATTGCTAAAACTCTGTGCTGAATCCCAAAAGAGTTCACAGATTAGTTTAGTAGGGCAATTATAACTGTGAATATTCACTAGCAAGTGGGAGAAGAAATTGAATAAGAAACCATTTTTTAATGAGATCCAATCTGGGTGTTTGTTACCTATCCCATACTTATTGTCTAAGAAATACTTAAATTCTGAAGTTTTATGAAAATCCTCTGAAGTTTGAGCAGGAAAGAGTAAACCTATTTGATCCGTGTCCTCTGAGCCTTTGGTATGTGAAGGATTTCTCCTGCCTGGGGGATCTCAAGAGGTGCCCTTCCAAGGGACCTGCAGAGCAGCTCATCTGCACACCCCACCCGGCTGTTCCTAATAGGAGATAGAGGTGAGAAGCAGAAGGTGGGTGCTCCTTTATTTCCTTTCTCTTCTCAAAGTCACAGCCCTCTGTTTACCTTGGGTGGCAGTGTTCTATGCTTAGAGGGCAACCAAGAGCACGATTCACAGCCTCCCCTGAACAGCAGCCCTCCTCATGTCTTCTTAGATGATCCCCATGAAGTTCACATTGAACCCAAGGCTAGAGAGTCCTGAACTGGAGCTGGCTCTTTTTTGAAATTTTTTGAATCCACGAGCATCTATCTCCATACAAATGACAATATAGCCAATCTACCTTATAGGGATCTTCAAATTAGATGCAATTAGACTTTAATATCAGTTTTTATTGATCTGGAGAAGAGAGGCCCATAAATTTTCTGATAAAACCTTGTTCCTGTAGATAGTCTCGTATTCCTGATCTCATAGACCAGCAGTTATGAGGTGGCTTCTCTCCATGCCACAGGGTAATCTGATTACTGGAAACAAGAAATGTAGAATTACAGATGGTGTGTCAGAAAGTGTACCTAGACTGTAGCGTCTTGTATAACAACCAACACTGAAGCCATGCTTACAGATGGGGGTGTCCTGCAGAGAGGTGGTATCTCTTGGGTGGGTGTGTTAAAAGAGAAAAGGATTAAGGACAATTGACATCAAACTCACTAAGTTTAGATGAAGTGAAATGATACCAGAGATGCCTGGCAGAGGGGATAAATATAGACAAGACATATTCAGAATTCAGCAGATGAACTCTCCAGTACTGGCAGGCCCAACTGATATTTGGGATTTCTTGGCTCCAGAGCTGATTTTTGACTGATTCTGGACAACAGAAATAGCCATTTCTCATGGTTCAACTTAATTAAGATTTTCCATCTGAGGACTGTCTTCCAGGATCTCACAGTGCTCCAGGGAGTTTCCTCTCTCACACCAGGCTGCCAAAGCACTGCCAGTGGTTGTGTGGTCTCTTGCCGGATCCTATATTTTGTGTTCTGTTCTTTCTCTGTATCCAAATCCACTGTGCCTAGTTGGGGGACGGGGGGGACGGGGGGGGGGGGACGGTGGACCCCAGAGGGATCCACAATCAGAGATCTTTTAATTAGAATAGGATAGCAGAGGGGATACCTGTGGCTGGTTCTGAGATGATGGGGGGGGGGGACTGTCTTGGACTCCCATTCTAATCATAGCCAAGTGTATGCCTGCCTCATCCAGATGTGCAACAGTCTTTTCCTAAAGCCTTCTGGTGGTGATTAGGAAACTGGAGAAAATATTACATGGTTCTTGGGACCTTGTAGCTTTGTTTCTCTCTCTCTCTCTCTCTCTCTCTCTCTCTCTCTCTCTCTCTCTCTCTCTCTTACAATAGCTTTAAATAGGGTACCTTGAGAGGCATTTTGAGATCAAAAGGGTTTACCTTTGCAATCATTTTTCTTCCTTGTCGGGGCCACTCTTGGGCCTCAGATATACGCTGTTATGATATTGCAATCTACTGGGATAAAAATAACTCATGATGTCAAACCCTCAGCCCAGGAGTGCTGCCCCCTGGAGATCATCTGTGAGAAGGGGAGGCAGGGTGGGCCCGGCTCAGAGCCTCAGCAGAAACAAAAATAGAGCGCTAATGGCCTGCAGTGACATGGAAGAGAGTGGGAAGCGGACAGATACATTTATAAAAGAAAAACGTCTCTGAGCATCTGCTAAGTCCCCATTGTTTTATTTTTCCCAGGTCTATTTCTGGCTTCTATTTCCACAGCATAGGCGGCTCCTCAAAATAAAGAGCCTTTCTCCTGTCTACCCTGACCTCCAACCAAGCTCTGAAAGAAGCAGGCCGAGAATAATGTTTGTATGTCTGGAGTTTCAATTGAAAAAACATTCCCCCACAAAATGGAAAGAAACAGGGAAGGATCTCATCTCCCCAACTTTCGGTTTTGTTTCTTTAAGGTGGAACTCAATGCAACAGCGTCCCCACGTGGCTGACGCCCAGAACTGCAGGGATAGGCAGGCTGCCTGTTACAAGGAATTCTTGGATTCAAAAGCAGAGGTCAAGAAAGCCAAATTCCAAAATTTTATAACCAGTCTGATTAAAATAGCCGAGACCAGCTTCTTCCTTCTGTGATTCTCTCTAGACCAATAGTTGACAGTTTATAATCCATTGCTCAAGGTCATGGAGTTGCCTCACCTGAACATCAGTTTGCAATACTTAGAAGAATGGAGAGGGAATTAAATGCTAGACATGAATTTGTAAGTTATGCCCAGAAATAGAAAACAATTAAATGAAAAATGCATCACCTTTCCCTCAAATAATATTCTTCTGAAGAAAAGTTTACTTGAAAAAAATATCTCAAATTGATTATTTTGTGTTCATAGTGTGATCCCAAGACCTTAAACTCATTAATCAAAATTCAAACTTTTTGCAAAGGATTGAACCCAAGGGTAATCTACACTGAGCAGCATCCTCACCATCCCCCATTTTAAGTTTTGAGACAGGTTCTCACTAGGCTGCTGAGGCTGGCCTTAAACTTGCAATCCTCCTGTCTCAGCACCCCAAGTAGCTGGGGGTGTTGTAGTCAAGTTTTCCCCTGCTGTGACTAAAAGACATGACAAGAACAACTTTAGAGGGGAAAAAGTTTATTTGGGGACTCCTGGTTGTCCACAGACAACCTGCTCCATTCCTCAGGGATTGAAGTGAGGCAGAACATCATGGCAGAAGAATGTGGTAGAGGGAAGCAGCTCATATGATGATCAGGTAGCAGAGAGATAATTCACTTGCCGGATACAAAATATATACCCCAAAATTATACAAAATATATACCCCAAAGGCATGCCCCCAATGGCCACTTCCTCCAGCCACACCCTACCTGCCTTTCATTTAATCCCATCAAGGGACCAATTCACTGATGAAGCTAAGGCTCTCATAACCCAATCATTTCACCTCTGAATGTTCTTGCCTTGTATCACACATGAGCTTTTGGGGAACACCTAATATCTAAACCATAACACTGGGATTACAGGCATGTACCACTATGCCCAGATTCTCTTCTTCTCCTCCTTCTCCCTGCCTCTTTCTCCTCTTCCTCCATATCCTCTTCCTCTCCTCATCTTTCTTCTCTCTCCTCTCTACCTCCTTCTCCCTCAACTATTCCTATATAGAATTCTGAACTCAGGGAAACAAAAGATTAGATTGTGATTCTTCCCATTGTGGTAGAAACAAGATTAAAGTACCCAAGATTCTGTATGTTCACATCTTTGATGCATCCACAAGAATAGAGACTTATTTCTCCTTTTAATATGCAACTGATAAACCTCACAGAATGCAAGTAAAAGTTTTTGCAAATGACACAATAAGTCAAATTTGACCCCCAATCTGAATCCATCTCTAAAGATACTATCCAAAAAAACTTGTCAGAAGAATAAATGTCATAATCCATTTTATGTTGCCATAACAGAATACCTGAGACTGGATATTTATAATAAGCAGAAATTTATTAGAGGCGGGAAATTCAAAGCCAAGGTGCTGGCAGCTGGCCTCCTTATTGTATCATTTCTTACCTAATCACATGGCAAGAGCAAGAGGGTGAGAAAAGACTCGAGGAGGCAAAAACTCACCCTTTTACAAGGCCACCCACGAGAATAGAGGTCTGGTCACCTTTCAAAGGATCCACTTCTAAATACTGTTATGATGACAATTACATTTCAACACGAGTTTTTATTCCAACCACAGGAATAGGGAGGAGGTGTCTTTCCAGGAGAAGGGAAGCTTTTATGATTCACATTCTCAACTCTGCCTTGTCAGGAGGTTAAAGTGTTAAAACTTCTGGTGGTTAAAGTATAACCCAATAGAGAATCTACCAAGAAAGGTCTAGTGGCTTCCAAAGTAAGGCCTCCAAGGTGGCACCTGCTGTGATTCTAAAATATCTCAGACTTGTAAGCTTTAAAATATGCTGTGTCGATTTCCCAGGAGTGTTCTCTCTCTTGAGGACAAAGTTGCATTCACAGTACTTGCAAGACTGATATATAATCCAGAACTCCAAATGTACAGTGAGGAAAAAAAAAAAAACCTGCTAAAATGAACTTGAAATGTTCTTTCTACCTTTTTTTCCTTATATCAAAACTACATAAAAAGAGAAATTATAACTGGAAAGTGGTTTGGTGATCATGGAATCAAAGCGTGGGGTAAGGGTGAGGTAAAGTGATCTGAATGGCTAGTAGCATTGAGCTGTAATAACCTGGCCAAACCTATCTTGACTGGGACATGCCTGCCAGACATTCTGGGATGCCTATTGTCTTGAACCTAGGTCAGGTTTCCCAGAAGAGGCAGACTCAGAAAACGATTTATGTGAAAGTGATTTTTTGGGGGGAGGGGGTCAATGCAGGGGATCAAAATCAGGGCCACACACATGCTAGGCAAATGCTCTACAATTAAGTCACATTCCCAACCCATGAAAGCAATCTTTTAGAATGTGTTGCAGGAAAAACTGGTAGGTGCGGGGTGGGGGTGGAGGGACTGAGACAGGAATGGGATGCAAGCTAAGCAAGACTGAGTTATCAAGGCCAAGTGCCTAGGAAAGTAATTTGGGTTCAGTGTCCCAGGAGAGATCTGGCGATGGTGCAGTTCCTATATCAAGCTGCACCAGTCAGGGAGGAGGGAGCTGGAGTCTTAAGCTCCTGCAACAACAGTCATTGGGAAGGAGCAACCTCAGGTGCAGCAAAGCAGGCTCTGTAACCCGCACAAAAACCAGCCATGGCCAAGGGTGAGCACTTAAAGAGATGCAGGCCGTTGATGAATATTCTGGCTTTTGGAAGTGGAACGTACTGGAAAACCAAGTGCATAAAATGGAACAGATCCACGGGGTGCAGTGTGATTGGCTACATCTCTCTTTTACCCGCTCTTGCCAATACACCCTCCCCTGGATTGTCAAAGGGATTCTGTGTCACAGACTCCCCCTCAAATATCCTAAAGGCCATTGCCTTCCTTTGATATGTCTAGGTTACTGAACTCAGACATAACTTATATCCATCTTTTTTTTATCAAATATAACTCAAGATGACTGATTCTACATATAGTTGAGCTTGATGTTTGCATGTCCATATGCTCTTATTTTGTCCCAAGGAAAACATCAATATCACCCACTTTGTTTTAGGTGAGTGTTCCCCAGAGGTCCATGTGTTAAAGGCTTAGTCCCCAGGATGGCGCTTTGGGGTTGGATAGAAGCTTAGGAGTTGGAACCTAGGGGAGGTCCATAAGACATTGGAGGGAAGCCCTTGAAAGGGATTGTGGGACCTGGCCTGCCCCTGTCTCGCCCTTGGCTTCCTGGTCCAGGAGGAAAGCAATTTGCTCTTCCATGCGTGTCCACCATGATATGCTGCCTTGTTAGAAGCCCAAAGCAATAGGGCCACTCTATTTTGGACTAGAACCCCAAAACCAAAATAAATTTTTCTTTATAATTATCTCTAAATATTTTGCTATACTAATAGGAAGCTGACTTATAATATCACCCCAGGTCTTACAGCCTATGTGGCATAAAGTGAGAAAAAAGGAAATTGTGAACTACAAAGGCTAAAAGTCTACCTCTCCTCTTCATGTGTTCTTCATCACATACCATCTCTGAATCTTTAATTTCAGTCAGATTAAATGCTCAACCCTCCCCAATTCCACTGTTTCAAACCTTTTCATCTTTGGACCACAAAACTTGAGATTATTTTCTCCTGTGCATTTTTTTCTATGATGTCTTTGCCTTGACTTAATTTAATTGATTACTTCTGCCTCTAGGGAGTGCCTTTCTGTGCTTCACTTTCCCCATCTATAAATTGGGATGATAATAACAGTGGGTTGCTGTGCTGGTTAAATGAGTTGGTACATTTGGAAACAGAACCAGTTACAGAGTAAATGTTCAAAAATATTAGGAGTTAGGATGATAGTATTTATTGTTATCATAACAGCCTGATAAAATCCTGATATTTTGGAATGATTGAATAGTTAAAAATAATTAGCACTTATCTTGAAGCATGGGTGACTTGAAGACACAATCCTGAGCCCTGAACCCAGCTAAGGATTATCCTGTCATCGTTGGGCTCATGTAGAAAGAAGGTCTGAATTGCCCTGTGACCTTCAAGCCTCACCTGACTATTGGACTAAAGCCCAGATGAGGTTAAATCAGAGCCACCCAAGGACTCTCCAGAATCCAATCTCGGAAAGTCCCCTGAAGGCTCATGTGCTAATGGCATTGTCCCAATACAACAATGTTCATAAGTTATTGAATAAGGAGGGCTCTAACTTCATCAATGGATTAATCCATTGACAGATTCATAATTTGATGGTAGTTGGGAGATGGTAGAAACAGTAGGAGGTGAGACCTCATTCCAGGAAGTGGATCATGGAGGGCATGCCATGGGGGCTTTATATTGTCCTCAACCCTTTTCTTGCTCTTTCTTTCTGTTTCCAGGCTGCCATAAGCTGAGCGATTTCATTCATCCATACCCTTCCACCACGATTTTCTGCTTCACCAGGGGCCCAGATCAACGGAGCCAGTTAATCATGGAGTAAACCTCTGAAACGATGAGTCAAAATAAAATTTTCATCCTTTAAGCTGTTTTTCTCAGATATTTTGATACAGTGACAAAACACTGACTAGCACAAATTCATTCTATTTTTAGGTCTTTGAGGCACCTCCACACTGTTTTCCACAATGGCTTTACCACTTGACATTCCTACCCGCAGTGCACAATGGCCAAGTTCTATTTCCTCATCGACACTTGTTATGATTGTTCATTCCAATCATAGCCATTCTAATGAGCATCCAGTGACATCTCATTGTTTTGATTTGGATTTCAAAGATGATTAGTGATGAGCATTTTTCTGTTAGCCATTTGTATGTCTTCTTTAGAGAAACATCTATTTTTTTAAATGTCAATTTTTTAAAATTATTTTTGTTATTTCCTGTTTTGTTATTATTTTGTTATCATGTTAATTTTACATATCAATTCCTTATAGAATATATGACAGGTGGAGGTAACCTTGTTGAAGACAAAGTAAATCACAGGAGACAGAGTGACAGTTTGTGTGGAGAGACTGGATGGTCTTTCTAAAAGGGGACATTTGAGGATGGATCAAAAGAGTGAGCAGGCCTCACACTCAGTGGTGTGGGGAAAAGAGAATTCTAGGCCATGATGAAAGCAGGTGCTGTGCCTGTGCTGTTGGTCTGCCCTTCAAGTGATGAGGGCCATCCAGAGGTCAGCATGGTGTCACAGGATGAGCAGGCCAGGAAGCAGCAATGGAGGTAGAATGAGAGCACTGGCAGGACCAGCTCATGATGGGCCTTGTATGCAATTGGAAGGACTTTGGCTTTAACTGTGAGCAAGATGAGAAACCACAGAAGGATCAGAGCAGAAGAGAAATGTGAAGAGACTTGTTGGAAAGGATCCCCGAGGCTGCTTTGAAGAGAACAAGATGGAAATGCCAAGAAACTGATGGCAAGACCTCAGCGCTTGAATAAAACCACACAAAAGCCACGAAGCATCCTGATCTCATTATCAGAAACAAGTCAAGGAGAGAAACTGTAATAACAGGGAAATGAAGAGCTTCATAAAACACACCAGAGGTTACAGGGTGAGGATTCAGAACACCAAAAGCAGTCTTGAAAATTCAGTGTGGATTTTTGAGGCTAAAGTCCTCATTGAAATTCTCCTACTCAGGCTTCCCTTTGAGTGGGGCAGACTCTGCATTAATGACATTAATTACGTGGCAGCCACCAACAAGCACATGGATGGAGAGAGAGAGCCACCCGCTGACTTTGCCTGACATTCAGCCTCTTCCAGCCCAGATTGGTTTTGTTTGGCTAAGCAGTACCCAATGTGACATCAAATCTGGACAGAAATGTGTTACAGAAGCCTTTTTTTTATTTATTTTTCCCTTTCCTCTGCTTCATATACCTCTCTCTCTATTTCTTTCTCTCTCTTCCTTCTTTTTTTCCTCGGTTTGATTTCCACCCTTGGTGTCTTGAAAAAATAATGCACACTCACTTTGAAATATCTAAACATGTTTTAAAGGGCAAAAGAGTCTTATTTTTATTTATTTATTTCTGGTGATGCTGGGGATTGAACCCAGGGCCTTGAGCATGCAAGATAAGCACTCTATCAACTGAGCTATATCCCCAGCCCCAAGAGGTTTTTTTTTTTTTTAAACTACCATATAGAAATAAACATCATTAACATGAAATACACTGTTAAAAATATTGGACAAACTTGATGGCTTAATATAATACAAATATGCCACCTTACGTTTCTATAGGCCAAAAGTCTGATACGAGTCTCCCTGGGTTAAAAACAAAGTGTCTTCAGGGCTATCTAGAGTCATCACGGGTGTATCCATTTCCTCACTTTTTCCAAGACTTCAGGAGCCTCCTTCTTGGGATCCCTTCCTCTACTTTCAAAGATAGAAACATAATATCTCTGTGGCCCTGACTCCTACAAAACATCTACAAAACAGATACCCCTCTTTTTTCTTAAGACTCATTTTATTATACTGGGCCCATAATTTGCCTATCCCAGGGTCCTAAACCTTGATCACATCTGCCCTGGAAGATAACATAGTCACAGATTCTGGGAATTAGGACATGGACAATTGGGGGGGACCATTATTCTGCCTACCAGATATATACACAGAGTGCTTTTATAAAAAAGGCAATATTCAATTTTTGTTATTTTTAAAGAGTTTAGTTTCACTCTAAATTAACAGATTTCAGAATTAAGTATTGCCGAGAAACCCTCTACAGTCCTGCCATAGTGTGCTAAGTGGCAGATGTAATTACAGAAAGCTAAGAGGCTGGCGTCAAGGGCCAAAAATCTGCATAGCAACAAAACAGGTGCTGTGCAAAAATCTATGTAGTGTTAAAATCAACATAAGTGGGATGTCTTTTTTTTTAAAATATCAACTAATTTATTTAAATCCATATTCTGTCTTATCTCTAGGCCCTATCATCCCCCTGACACCACTGCCAAAAAATAAGCTGTAAGTCAATCTAATTTTCAGGTTTTGAGTTTTCAGCTTGTAGACCTGGCAGGAATGAAAAGGAGTCAGAACATATACAATGTCTGAGCGACAGCCTTGTTAGGGGTCTTATGATTGGATATGAAGTGTCCTCCAAAGACCTGTGTTGAAGGTTTGTTCCCCAATGCAGCCACATTCAGAGGAGGGGCTTTGGGAAGTGCTAGGATCATGAGAGTTCTGACTCATCAGTGGATTAATCCAGTAGCTGAATGGACTATTGAGAGGTGGTGGAAATTCTAGGCAAGTGGACAATATTTTGTCCCTGACCCTGTTTTCTCCCCCTCCCTTCCTCTTTCTCTCAGCTTCCTGGCAGCCATGAGTTGAGCAGCTATCCTTCACAAAGCCCTTCTACCATATTTCTGTCTTGGAGCCAGCCGGTCATGGTCCACAATAAAGCCTTTCTCCTTTAAGTTGTTTACATTGGATATTTTGGGCATGGTTATGAAAAGCTGACAGATCCAAGTCACTTCTTCCTCCCTTTCATCTTCTCAGTCCATGCTAACATGAGGTATGAAAGCCCTGGGGCTGTGTAGTAAGGCCTACTAGGAGACCATCAAAGATCCTATCAACCAAGCTCCAGCTGAGCTCCCAGCAGGAAGCCAGGAAGGTCAGCTGAAACATCTGGAACCTCAATTTCATATAAAACAGAAGAACTAGTGGTGAGCCTACCATATTGTGAGAAATTATATATTGTTGATTTATATCACTGTTTTGGATGTGATATAATTAATAAGTAAATGAAACAGTATGAAGATGCTGGTGGAAACCAAGTCTTCAATGAACGTAGAGAAGAAATCCAGTGATTCCATGTCACCACCACCCCCCTCCCCAAACCTGGAGGCCTTGACACATCTGCTAGCCTAGCCCACCTTCCATTGCTTTCACTTTTTTAAAGCTGACACTTTGGGTCATGATCAGTCCTTGGCAAAAATCCTTGTATGCTCCACCACCTTCCTGAAATGTCCTTTTACTATTTTGATGTTCTAAAGCCCCTGCCCCTTACAGAGTCCTGAAGGGAAAGGTGTTCAACTCTCCAAACTCCTTCACAACCCACAGTGGTTTGGGAGGTGAGACACGTGTTCTCCATGCCCCTTACAGCAACTCTAGAGACTTCCCTTTCCCCTCTCAAGTTCTGATGTCCTCAGATTGCACCACGGTGGCTGTCCTGCCTGGAACACTGGGGATGATATGGAGTAGAGCTCCTCTGCCTTAGCACTCCCTTAAGTGCTGTGCCCATCAGAATCCTTGGTCAGTTGGTGAGCACAAAAGCCTCTTCCGATACCTGGCCCTCCCTTCCTTGCCTTCCTCCCTCTGGAGATCTGTGCTCCACCTCCCCTGGCTTCTCCCTCCAACATCCCTGCCTCCTGCCATCCCTAGACAATCAGTCCTCCTCAATCCCTTTCTGACTTGTGCTGATGTGGACATAGGGCAGAGAGCAAGTTGGGCGGAAGATGGTCGATCTGGCTTTGGACATGCTGAATGTGAAGATTCTGTTCCATCCAAATGGGTGACATGGAGTAGGTACATCCAGAGGGGGACAGAGATTAGAAAATATTTGTATCCACATTGCAGCTGGAGCCAGGTAACACAGGTGACCCAGGGACAGTTTTCAGAGTGACAAGAACGGATATCAAAGGATGAAACCTGGGGGGGGGTGAGAAAGGACTAAAGTGGACAGAAAATTGTGTTTGTAAGGTGGGTGATAAGAAATAGCACTTAATGCCATGAGAGAATGGTCCTACAGAGGCCCAAGGAAGCAAGTGCTCAACAGCGACAAAAGGTCTAAGAAATGTAGATAGATAGACATTTATTCGAGCTGGAGGTGCCTAGGATGAGCCACAGAGTCCCCCTCTTTGGCCAGTCTTAGCCAATTATCTCCAGACCTCCCTCCTTTGGGTGGCTATTTGAAAGTATGTGGTCTGAAGATGTAGGACCTGGGAGTGAAGAAGTTAAGGTGGGGACCTCACTTGCATGTGTGCAGTTCTTTTCTCCAATTTGGAACATTTTTCATGAGCACTCCTTACATTAGTAGCTGACATTGTTTTTAAACATGGTTAGGTAAGGAAGTATTATGGGATGAATTGTGCCCCCTGCCCTTATGTTGGGTCCCTAACCCCCAGTACCTCCGAAAGTGACTGGATTTGAAGATAGCATCTTTAAAAGGTCATTATGTTAAAGAGGACATTAGAGCGGGGCCCCAACCCAACATGCCTAGTGTTCATGTAAGAATAGGGAAGGATGCCAGGGCTCTGTGTGCACGAGAGGAGGTGTGCAAGGACACAGCCAGAAGGTGGCCATCTGCAAACCAGGAGAGAAGCCTCAGGAGAAGCCAGTCCTGCCAACATCTTCATCTTGGATCTCTAGCCCTTCAGAGCTGCTAGGTGATAAATCTCTGGTGTCTAAACCACCGGATGTGTGGTATTTTGTCATGGCAGCCCTAGAAAACCAATTTTATTAGGAAATACAAGTTCCAGTCACATCTGCTTGGCTGTTTGTGGGTACGGGAGGCGGGAGAGGGTGTGGGTGGCGGGGTACATGTGCACCTAGAGGTAGGTCTAGTGGTGCTCTCTCACACCAAAGGGGGCAGCAGTAGGAGGTGAGGTATGAGGCCAGGAAGACAGCAAAGCAATCAGATTATGTGGGTGAGTTCAAGTACACCTCTGCTGAAAAACATTTTTAAAGTTATAATATTTTGGTTTGATAAACCGCTGGGAAAACAGAAAACATGAGCATTAAATTAACTGAGAACATTTTAAGTGACACTCATCTTCTTACCTCTTCAACAAGGCGAACAAAGAACAAATGACTTAAATTTGAAGTGCTAGGCATCCGAGTTGAGTTTTGATGATGTCCTACAGAGGCTATAAAGGTAAAAGCATGAATAACTAAATGGTGGGTGTTATTCGAGGAGGGTCAAGGAGAGGAAGGGTTGGAAGAGCCGAGGACACTTCCAGCCTCATCTCCCTGCCTCCTACCTGCTGTTATGTCAGTACCTCCTGTAAATGTGGCAGGAAGAGCCCTTGCCCCCAGCTTTAGTCTTATAAGATGCTAAGCTGGGTGTGTGTGTGTGGGGGGGGGTGCCTGTAATCCCAGCTATTTGGGAGGCTGAGGCAGGAGGATTGCAAATTTGAAGCCCTTCTGGTTAACTCAGCAAGATCCTGTCTCAAAATATTTTTAAAGGGCTGGAGATGTAAATCAGGGGCAACAAGGCTCCGGGGTTTAATCTCCATTACTACAAGGAAAATAAACAAACAAAAAGATACTGAGCTCTGTACGCCCAAACTTCTCACTGCTCAGTGACACAGGCTAAAGAGCTGTGTCTCCCAGAACCCATGCATCCGTTGACCACACCCTCCAGTAACTGGGACCCTGGAATTATCTACCCCAAAATCTCAACTACACTTTCAGCATCTCTGTTTCTCTCCAGGGTCTATCTTTTGGGAGGGCCAGGTAGACTTTTAGTTTATAGGCTGAGGCAGAGGCTCAAACCGATGCAGCTGGAACACAATGTGAAGCTAAGATATCCACACACTGTAAGTCATGGGTGAGTAGAGAAGAGACTGAGTGATAGGTTAGGGGCACAGAGCTGGTTCTCTTTGCAGGTTGGCTTTTTGCATTTATATTGAATAATCTGAGCCCTGAACTCAAACCTGGCTTTCCACATCCTTATTAAGTTGTTATTAAGGTAGAAAAATAGAACATATTTTATTTGAGTGTGTGTCTTGATTTATAGCTTTAAATGTTGGACATATAGTATGTGGATCTATTAATCAGTCAGCTTTCTGTCACTGTGACAAAATACTTAAGATAAACAGCTTAAAAGAGGAAAGGTTCATTTTGACTCATGGTTTCAGAGAATTCAGTCCATGGTAACTTGGCCATGCTGCTTTGAGCCTATGGTGGCTGGGCACATCATAGCAGAAGCACATGGAAGTTCTCAGTTGACCTCATGGCAGCCCTTCAAGGTCATCCCTCAATAACCTAATTTAGCCACCAACTCTGAAACAACAACTCATTTAGGGTCAAACCTAAAAGATCTATTTATTCATTTTCCCTGGATTTTAGATCATTATGCTCAAACTTGTCATTTCTTCCCTAGAGCACTCTATGATGATATTCTCAACTAACGGATGATAAATTAATATTGGTATTTTCAATATTTTCCCTTTGTTTACACATTAGAAGAGGAAAAATGATGGATGTCCTTTTGTTATTAACTCAATGACGTGGCATTTTTGTTCTTGTTTTCTATTTTTCCAATACTCTGTCAAGCCACGCTGTAACTTTTCTCCCCTTCCAATCCTAATTCCACGATGATTGTGCTTAAATGGAAACATCCATCTTCATTTCAATTAATTTGGAAGCATTCAGACACTGGCAATACACAGGGTTCTTCTTGTCTGCTTCTGTTCCAATTTTATGTGCAGTGACTGAGTCTGGTCAGCAGATGGCAGCGGACATCCTGTAAGAAATTATTTAGTTGGTGTTAAACAGAAAGAAAAAGGGAAATAAATTCAGGACAGAAAGAAAGAAAGAAAATACAGGCACATGGAGAAGTAGGATACTGCCTTTCTTGCAGGACAGGGGAATGCACGCTTCTTATAGGATCTATTTCTTGTTTCATGAGCTCCTTTCTACCCAATCCTACTCAACTCATCCAGGAGGATTTGTTTACTGTGAGGTGTTTCATTCATGAGATGTGCAGAGTGGAGCATTCGGGGTGGGGGTGGGCAGGGCTTGAGGCTGGGGTATCTTGGAGCACAGAAGATTTCCCTGACTCTTGGTCTCCCAGGAAGGGCCGGGCTGGCTGAGTGGCTCTGTGCCCCTCTGAATGTCCCACTCTGACCTACTTTCCAACTGCGGCAGCTTTTCCGGTCCTCCTCCTGCTCTGTATGCACCATGCATCCCCGTCTGGCTCCTAGTTCCAGAACCCAGCCCTCCCCCAGGCAGCCCCCGCATGCGAGGAGACAGCCAATTTAACCTGCGAGTCCTCATCTCTCTTCTTATCTGGCGGTTGCTATGGCAACCTCCAAGGCTCCTCTGGCGTTCTCACTGACTGACCAGGCCTGGAAAACCATTCTGGAATTGACAGGGCTATACTGGGGGGTATTAGGGGAGGGTGGTTAATGAAAGAGCAGTTTGACCCAGTTCCAATGCTGCTCAATTAAATAGGAGGGACTGAGGAGTTGTTGAATAGAAAGGGGTCCCTGTTACCAGAAAGACGAGGGGACTTCCCAGGTGAAGGGCAATGATCCCTTCCTGCATTACTTCTTCATCTTCTCACAAGAAGAGCTCCCCATTATAATTAGTGGGGTGATTCTTCAATACAGTGGGGGAATTTCAGAAAATTTTCTATGATCTAATAAACACATGATATTAGTTTATTTTCCTTCCTGAAAAGAACAACACAAAATGCATTTCTCACTGGGAAATGTGAGGTAAATATCCCTGACAATTTAGATCTAAATTTTACCAGCACTGCATGTATTGATCCCTCCAAATTCCAAAGGCTATTGTGAGAGGCAGCTTCTAAGATGCCAGCTCCATCTCTGGGCATCCCTACCCCAGTGTCATTCTTTTCCTTTCAGCATGGCCTGGATGTATCGATTTGCTTCTAATGAACCGAGCTGCAGAAATGACAGGATGTCACTTCTGAAATAAGGTGGAGCAAGACTGTGTGTCTAGGAAGCTCTCTGATGCTGTGTCACCAGCCTCCCTGACTGCCATGTCATGAGGACAGGCAGGCAGCTGTAGAGAGGCTCATGCAGCAAAAACTAAGGCCTCCTCACAGCCATGAGAGAAAGGCTGGAAGTGGATATTCTCGCTCCAGGTTCACCTGGGATGAACCAGCCTCATGAGAGACTCAGCCAAATTGCACCTTGATCCCCAGGAACTGTCAGGAAAGCACCGTATTTTGGAGGATTTGTCACATAATGATAGGTGACTAACACAGCCGTTTTGTTTTTCTCGTTCTTGGTTTGAGCTGGTGTGACAAGAGTGTGCTCTTATCCTCCATCTGGTGACACTTAATTCCAGGCAAGTGCCTTAAGGAAGTTACCAACCCTCTCCAAGCCTGTTTCCTCATCTAGTAAAAAGAAATTAAGGATCAGATGAGTTAATACATCTGTCCTTTAGTGTCTGCTGGGGATTGCTTCCAGAACCCCCTTGAATACCAACATCTGTGGATGCTCAAGTCCCTTATACAAACTGGCATAATATTTCCATATAACATACATACACCCCAATATACTTTAAATCATCTCTAGATTGCTTATAATACCTAATATAATTTAGATGTTATATAAATACTTGTCATACAATATTGGTTATGGAATAATGACAGGAAAAAATCTGTATATATTCAGTACAGGTACTAGTTGGGAGGGGGACAGTAGGGGCAATACCAGGGATTGAACTCAGGGACACTCAACCACTGAGCCATATCCCCAGCCCTATTTTGTATTTTATTTAGAGGCAGGATCTCATTGAGTTGCTTAGCACCTCATTTTTGCTGAGGCTGGCTTTGAACTGGCAATCCTCCTGCCTCAGCTTCCCAAGCCACTGGGATTACAGGCTTGTGCCACCATGCCCAGTTTACAGATGTAATTAAAAAATTTTTTTTATTTAATATTTGGAATCCATGAATGCAGGACCCATGGAGGACAAGTATTCTTGTAAAGGTCTTAGAACATATGTAACTCAAAGAAAAGGCTTAATAAAATATTATCATTATTATTGATCATAAATTATTCAGTTTTCTATGCAACTCTTTTCTTCTAAGTTTATATCTATAATTTTCCAGTAACTGATTTTCTTCCCCACTAAACTGGCAAAAACCTAGCAATTAAATATATGCTGAAGCAGAACTGTTCAGATGTAACCTAAGTGGCTTGTAAAGATGCTATGATCTCATATCTCTGTAGCTCTGTCAATTCTGTCTTGAAACCTCAGAGATCTAAGCTGCACAGACTATGTCCAAAGAATTTCAGACCCAGGGTATCCAGGAGGATATACAACTATCAAGGAGAAATTTTGTGGACAGTCCATAATTTTTAGTAATAGACAAGACAAATATATCTCTGATTGACTTGAAGTGAATAGAAGAGGGAGTCATAAGGCCATAAAGATGGACCAATAGACAAGCCTTGGAATGTAGGTGGGGCACTCTGCGCAATAATACCCTGTATTTAGCATCATGCCCTACTGCTGCACTTGGGCTCAAAATAGGAAATTACAAGGTCATCCCTGGGGGAAAAAAAAAAAAGCAGTGTGGATGTGTGAGCTGAGTTCAGGGAAGCAGGGGCACTTGTGTTGAGAAGTTGATGAGACCTCTTTCAGGATGCCAGTTCTAGGTTGTCAAAACTGATATCAACACAAACCAGGGCAGTGGCTGTATCTGCTCGCTACTGGTCTCACTTAGAATATGCCTAATGACTAAGGGATGTAATCAAGTTCATTCCCTCCCAAGCTAATAAATCCTAACATACCAGGTGTCCACTATAGGCTCAAGTTAGGGAATTTGCTGCTAATGGCAGTGATGTATTAAAAAACGTTTATTGAATGAGTAAAGTGTAGCAACTAACTGCTTCTATAAGGTAGGTGCTATTAGAATCATTTTTCCAGTTGAATAAAAGTAAAATGTAAGGAAGTTGCATCATTTGCCCAAACAGACATAAGTAGTTCAGGGGCAGAACTGGAACACAAAATTCACCAGATGATCAATGGAATCTGCTTTCTTATTTTCTAGAGGAGACAGACTCTTGTGTCACCCTCATGTTGATTGGAAGCCCAAGTTCTGCTGCATTGCAGAAACTTAATCTCAATCAAAAACACATGACATTGTCCTATTTCTGATGGCTGTATCTTAGTTTATTGGGGGAACTTAAGCAATGTTTTGGGATGTAGGTGTCAGTGCAGAATAGGGTCATTGGTCATCAAACCACACAAGCTTTTGCTACTTTGTTCTGACAAATTGTGCTCAGGTCTGACTCCCCCCAAGTTCCCTCAGGTATATAGGAAACACTAGTCAACGCCACAGGCTGGTGTTTGGGAGACTCTATGAGACCATCACCATCACCCTGCCCCCACATGGCATCACTTAGGCTTAGTCTAGATCTGCCCCTTCCTCAGTTTTCTAGTTGCCAAAGACCAAGGGGAAATAAGGCTTTTAAGACCTTATCCCACTATGCCCAATTGGCTAGACTGAAGCAGCTGGGGTGGATCAGAATGGCATGCAGGTGGCCTCCAGGAGCTAGGCCCTGCATATTTTCATGGCTGCTGTCTACTCACCTCACCCCAGAAGCGCTAAGGAAGGGCCAACCACTACCTGGACCTTCGTTTATACCCCAATAACAAACAGAGCTTCCCCAAGAGGCCCTTCAGCAAGGTTTTGTTTTAGAAAATCCAGACTCCTAGCTGGTTCAAAGGAGATTTTGCTGAAAGTCTTTCCTGTGTGTATTTTTTTTCCTGAAGGTTATGAGTACTCTGGCACTTTGAGGATGTTCCTATAGCATCATAATCATCACTATCATCACCACCATTGATGGCCTGCCTCCTCTGTGCCTCACTGTGTTGTGTGATTTGCATACATCATCTCTAGCTACATGTTCTGAGGTCAGCAACTGGTGGCCCAATGGCAGGATAAACCTCTCAGAACAGGCCATGACTAGCTCCTAGTGGTCCCCTCCCAGCTCATGTCATGCATTTAGGTTGCTGCTAGGCATGCCCAGGTACAGATCTTACTTGATATGCACAGTATATCTATTTGCAAGTAGTTCTGATGCATCTCTGCTCAAGAATGGACTGCAAACAAGAGTCTTTAAAATTCAGTGAAGCACATGGAATCTAGAACCATGGGGCTGGTCACCCTGATTCTCAAAATTGTTCTGTCCCCTCACCAGCCAATGATAACTTAATCTTCTTCCTTCTCCTGGATGCTGTCTGTCTCCAGTTGGTGGAATTTGTGGTAGACTCTTCTCAAACTGTCACTGCTCCCCAATATCCAAAAACAAAACAACCATGAAGATCCTCAGTTTTATTTGTGCCTAATCTCTTATCCTAAAGTTTTGAAAATAGAAAAGGAAAAAAAAAAGAGCCGGATAAAGTATTTTCTAAATGAGGTAATTCATGTAGACACTGACAGCCATTAATGCATCATTATGAATTAATTTACCAAATTAATCAATCAATTTGGTCCAATAATCAGATCAAGCAGCTAGCAAGTCAGTCTGCTTTGGTTTGATTAATTAGATGACTAGAAAGATCGGAGGATTAGATCAGATTAATCAAATGCTTGTTCCGAACATTCACAGAACAGAATGTAAAAGCCCTTCACAGTGCTTTGTGAGCCTAGCTGTGTGTGCTTGGGGCATTGGGTTAGTGACAGGGGGCTGTCTGGGATCCTGGGCTCTGTTCCTTGCTTAGGGTTTAGAAGTCCTGCAATTTCAGACTTAGGACAAAGCAGCCAAGTTTCTGGATAGCTGTATTAGTTTCTTGTGACTGCTGTAACAAATAAATACAACTTTAATAGCTTAAAACAATACAAATGTATCTTTGCATTTCTGGAAGTCAGAAATGGGTTCAATGGGCCTAAACTCATGGTGTCGGCACAGCCACATTCCTTGTGGAGGTTCCTGGGGAGAATCCATTCCTTGCCTTTTCTACCATCTACAAGCCACCTGCATTCTTTGGTTCATGGCTTCATCACGCTGCTCTGTGTTTCCATCATAAATCTCATCTCTTTAACCTTTCTGCCTCTCTTTTTCACCTATAGGGACTCTTGTCAGCACATTGGGTTGAGCCAGAGAGTCCAGGGTAATCTCCCCATCTCAGGAAACTTGGCTTAGTCCTCTCTGCAAAATCTCTTTTGCTATGTAAAGGAACATATTGACAGGTTCCAGGATTAGGATGTGGACATCTTTGGAGGTTCATTTTCCTGCCTTTTACAACATCCTAAGGCCATTGCCAGTTTTTCAGTCAGAAGCCATGACGGCATATCTGGCCCCTTGCTCAGGGACACTGAAGGACCTTGTGGGATAAAACCACACATCCTTGATTCTACCCTACCTCCTAAAGTTCTTAAAGTAGTCCTTCTGCACTAGGACATGGCTTCCAGAAAATTCCTGCTACCTTAAAGAAATCTATATCCTGGGGTATCAATAACATGCTTCCCTTAATACCTTTCACCTACAGAATGTGGTAGGTTGGCTTGTCAAATTATCTATGTTTAAGAGGTGCTATAATTAATCACAGGCTTTAAGGAGATGCAGTGATAATTCTCAGCTTGGAACTCTAGGCCCAGCTTTAGACTTCACAAAAGACAAAACTCATTCATCTTTTGTTACTTTTGCCATAAAAATGTTAACTAGGGACAGGGTCCAACAATATTGAAGGGACAGGGTCCAGCTATATTGAAGTGTGTGTGTGTGTGTGTGTGTGTGTGTGTGTGTGTGAGAGAGAGAGAGAGAGAGAGAGAGAGAGAGAGAGAGAGAGAGTCTGAGATGCACACAAAATCTTGTGTATTTTTCATGGTTATGATTACAGTGCACTCAGTAAGCCCTATCCTTGGAAACTGGAGATAAATTTTATAAGGCTAAGAATAAAACAGATTACTGTATGTTATATCTTCAGTGAATACAGAAGTTAAAAGTTTGTTGACTTTTTAAGTGAGTTACATTAGTTCTTTGGGTCACCATGACAAGGTATCAAGAATGGATGGCAGAAATGGATGTTCTCACATTTCTGAAGACCACACCTCTGAGATACTGGTGTGGGCAGGGCTGTTTTTTTTCTGAAGCCTCGCTCCTCAGCTCACAGATTGCCGTCTTCTCCCTGTGTCTTCACAGGGCCTTGCCTGCAGATTGTGCTCTGATCTCTTGTGGTAAGGACAGTTGTCATATTGGGTCAGGGCTCACCCTGGTGACCTCATTTTACCATAATTACCTCTTGCAAGACTACCTCTGAATTCACTAACATTCGGAGTGCAGTTTGGAGGGCACAATTCAATCCATAATAGAAATGTAGGACTCAGAAAATCAAAGAGGAGGAAGCAGCGGAGGAGAAGAGTTGATCGATATAATAATATTTGTGGAAGGGGGCCTTAATAGGGGGCTGAGACAGACAGCAGAGAGTTTAATTTACCCTTAATTAAATTACCCTTAAGCAACAGATGTAGAGATGCTAGAGAGTAAAAAAGCTTTCAGGTGCCTCTGGATGATTCCCTAATAAATGATTCCCTGTAGTTTCAAGGCCTTCTTTGTCTATATTCTGCTTGTCGTAGCACTTGTAGAATACCCACACTTCAAGAGCGCCTAGAAAGTCAGGCATGGTGGCTCATACCTGTAATCCCAGTGCTAGGGAGACTGAGGCCAGACGGTTGCAAGTTCAGAGCCAGCTTCAGCAATTTAGAGAGGCCCTAAGGCACCTTAGTGAGACCCCATCTCAAAATGAAAAATTCTAAAAAGGCTGGGGGTGTGGCTCAGGGGTAAAGTGCCCCTGGGTTCAATCCCCATCACCAAAACAACAACCAAAAACAGTATACAGAGTATGTCTGTTCACCTCCCTAATTTAAAATCTCCAACTTTAGCCTACTATTATGAGACAATCAGTGAAAATGAAGGAGACATAGAAGCACTTACCTCCATGGAGACAGAAAGCTCTGACATTATATGAGCATCATCCTGAAACGTCTCTTCTTTAATTTCCTCCTCTATAAAAAGAGACGATATCCTGGATGATTCTAAAAATTCGATTATTTAGTGGGTTAGAAACTCAAATCTACTTAGGACTCTAGAGAAAATCACTTAACTTATGATTCCCAGGGAAATATTAAATTTAAATCATGGCTACATAATAGCTAAATACCAAATGAGGATGAAGACCAAAGAGGAAAACAATTAGCACAATAACCAATTGATACACTCTTTGCATTTTATTACCATTAATGCTAATCACTTCCTTAAAGCAATTACCGCCCACGTGTCTTACAGGGATGCTATGACAAAGCACTACAAGCCACATGGCTGAAACAGCACAGATTTATTGTCTCAGAGTTCTGGAGAGGGTGGTATGGGGCAAGGTTCTGAGGACACTAGGAAAGCATCTGTCCCAGACCACCCCCACTCCTGGTGTCTGTTAGTCCTTGGCTTGTGGTGGCAAGGTTATGATTCTTCCGGTAGCATTCTCCCTGTGTGCCAGAGCATGTCTGTGTTCAAACTATTTCCTTTTATAAAAAAGGATACATGTTAAGAGCCCACTCTACTCCAACCAATTACATCTGTGGAGACCCTAACTCCAAGTCAAATCACCTTCTGAGGTTCTGAAGGTTGGAACCTTAACACATGAATTTGGAAGGGGACACACCTTAGTCTATCAGTGGATTAAAAAAAAAAAAAAGATATTTAACTCTCTTACCTCCTCCATTTCAGAAGAGAGACTTAGGCAGAATCAACATGTACCTATAGTTTCTGTAATGTCACTTATAATCAATTCTTAAGTCAAAAGCAATTTTTTCTAAAGGAAAACGTTCTAAATTAACTAAAAAAAAAGATTCTTGATTATAAGATTATTTCATGTCTGCATGAAATCAGTCTGCCTCTAGAATTGTTAGAGTACTTCTAGCACATCTCTGTTTGCTCCTTGAATTCATATATTGATTAGGGGCAGAGGTAAGCTGCAGAATGCCTTCCACTTAAGGGATCTTTGAAGCAACAAGGTTGCTCTGTACCCAGGGGTTCCTCCTCTGCAGGGGTTTTTGTTGTTGTTGTTGTTGTTGTTGTTTAAATTCAAGGCTTGTTAATGAAGGAATGGGATAGTTAATGCATTTAACTGAACTCAGATCAAAGATTTTGAGAAAAACAAATTGTGTCTACTCTGAACTTGTATAGACATTTTTAGGTTATTATTTCATGAATAATATGATATAACAACTATTTATGTAGCATTTGCATTGTATTAGAAATTGTATATAATCTTGACATGTTTAATGCATGTGGGAGGATTGCATAGGTTATGCATAAATACTGTGCCATTTCCAAGGAACTTGAACAGCTACAGATTTTTGGTATCTGCAGAGGTGGGGGTCCTGGAACCAATCCCTTTTGGGATTGACTGAGGGATGACTGTACATATTTTAAAGCACCTGTCCATGAGGCACCTGAAAGGACCTGAACTTCCCCTTCTTGGAACCTCAGAGCAACTTCAATTTAGATGTGCTTGGAAAATCTGTGGGGAATCTAACTCCCATGTAGACTCACTCTGCATTCTCCAGAGCAGTATTATAATAAAGAAACTAATATATCTTTATTCCTCTTTTATTTTGCAGTAAACATTAACAAGACGTGCTTTCCTTTAATTCTTCACTTTTAATTAGCCTTAAGGAGAGAAAAATTGCTATAAATGTCACATTAGAATAGTGACATTTGCTAGTAATGTAAGAATTCAAGGTGGCCACAAGTACTCCCACAGTTTAGGAACACCAGAGTTTAATATGGACCTTTAAAAGAAATACATATGTTTAGCATTTGGGAATATTCCTTTAACTCTGATTTGAAGCTGTCTACTCTGAACATTTGATATTTTATTTCTTAAGGGCATAACATTTTAAAATCAGATTTAGAATGAATATCTCATTAAGCATTATCTGGTTAACATCCTCAAAGAAAATCAAATTTAAAAAAAATTCTAGATATACAAAAGAACTGGGGAGACATCTTGTGGCCAATTTTATTTAAGACTTTTTTTTTTTTTAAATGAGATATTCTGGCTTCACAAATACAGTGAATGGTTACAATGTGTTAGATAACTCTGCAAGGGTAAAAAGATCCTTAAAACATAACCTGAGTTTGGAGGATGCTACCAGAATAGAAGGGGAGCTATTGAATATGGCCAGGTCTCCTTTTATTTATTTAGACATGAGAAATCCAGATATCTTGTGCAAATATTAGAAACACAGATGTACATAAGGGGGATATAGCTCAATGGTAGAACATGTACTTAACATGAAGGGGGCCATGGGTTTGATCCCATGACGTCCACCACCACCACCAGAAAAGAACAGAGTACAATACCTTTCTGCGGGTTTCTTATCAACCTGCAGCTGCTGGCAACCTGCTGCCACAAGGTAGGGAGAGCACACCTAGGAATGAGCATGCCCGGTGGGGAGCACATGAGGAAATGAAAGCAATTGAAGTCGGAACAGAGGATTGGGGCATCTGGATCAAGAATATTCAGTAAAAAATGGTTAGTATTGAACAAAAATGGCTGAAAATGCAGAAATAAAAATAATAAGCAGAACAAAATAAAATGAAAAAAAAACAGGGAGTAAAGAATAGTCAAGGAATGGAAAACTATCAACTTTCTTATGCAAATATATATATATATATATACATATTGACATAAGTATACACACAAATACATAATAAAATATACTTAAATATAGCTGTGAAACTCCGTTTTTCTGACTAAATACATTGTGAAAATATTTACACATGAATAAATATCACCCTGCATTATTCATAAGGGTCCATGTTCTAGAAGCATCACAACTAACACATCAATTGTCATCTATCAGGTGCTTTGAACATTTAATTTGTTGGCAAGTTTTGTGACTATCAATGATGCTGTAATTTTTCATGCTTGCCTGAAATATTGTCATATTATTTCCTTAGAAATATGGAGAATATTTTTTAAAAAAATTCAGTGTTTAATTATCTAATTATATTTGAGATAAAATACAAATAATATAGATAATTTTATTCCACTGGAAAATATAGATGACAAGGCCATGCTAAAGTTGAAGATTCAGACAGCAAGCTGCCTCAGGAATCAAAGTAGCCATTCCCAGAGGAGGAATATACAAAAGGAATATCTGACACCTGGTACCAGGAATAGGAGCTGGGGATTGATTGAATGTCTCTATTTGCTTGCTTTCCTTTTTGTCTTCATACCCACAAATAAACCCATGGAAAGACACTCAACATTATTGCTGATTAGGGAAATAAAAAATATATAATCAAATTAAATATCTGCCACTGTTTTAAGAGATCCTATTACAATGGTTAAAATTAAAAAGATATTATGCCAAGTGTTGATAAGGACAGGAGCAACTGGAACTCTCACAACTGGTTGACCAGAGTGTAACGAGCTGCTACTAATTTAGAGAACTGACTAGTTTCTTAGCAAAGTTAAACACACTCCCATCCTAGGACCCACCATCCATGCCTAGGAATTAGCCCAACAAATAAAAAACATATTTTCACACAAAGACTTGTACATGAGTGTTCATAGCAGGTTCTCATTATAAGTCTCAAGTGGAAACACCCAGATGTTCTTACATATTTACTTATAATACATACATATAATGGAATACAACTCCACACTAAAAAGAACAAACAATTGATTTGTGTATGATGGGAAAAAATTCAAAATCATTACTCTGAGAGAAATAGCTTATCACAAAAGAGGACATACTATAGGATTTCCCTTACACAAAACCCTATAAAATGTAAACTAATCTGGAGTGACAGCAGGTCAGTGGTCATTTGGAGTATCGGAGAGACAGATTGAAATGTGACATAGGAGTTTGGGAGAAGTGGAAATTTTTTGAATCTTGATCATGGTCATATTTTCATGGGCATATATATCTGTCAAAACCTACTGAGCTCCACACTTAAAATGGAAATACTTTGTTGTGTATAAATCATGCCTCAGTAAAGCTTATATAGTAATGTAACTAGCAAAAAACCATATGCTGCTTACAAGAGCAATTTTTAAAATATATATATGAAGTTTGAAAGTAAAGGCATAAAAAAACACTTAGCAAAAGAAAACAAATGTCACAAAATGGAGGCTTTAAGGAGGAAGCACTAGTAAGATAAAGAGAAATATTTCATAATAATGGAAGAACCAATAGTTCAGAAGGGCGTAGTTGTAAGCCAATATATATATAATACTATACCTTCATAATATTTAGATCAGATAGAATTTAAAGGTAAAATAAAATACCCAAATTTGTGATTGTATTTTAATGTTTTTGACTTTTCATATTTTTAAATTTATTTTTATTGGTGCATTATGATTATATAAAATAGTAGAATTTATTAGGCCAAATTCCTACATATACCTAAATTGATCAATCTCCTTCCCCAGTACTTTCCCTTTCCCTCCCCTCTTCCTTCCCTGAGATTTACCTGCTCTACTGATATCCCTAATAATAATAATTATTACTTTAATTAATGCACTATCATTAAGTATATGTGAAATATATTGTGGTATATTTATTCATGGACTTAGCAAAATTTGTATTTGAAGATTTATATCACACTTTTCTCAGTAATTGATACACTAAGCAGACAAAAAAAGTAAGTAAAGCTGTAAAAATATTAGAATAAAATAATTAAACTTGAGTGATTTGACATTGATAAGAATACGAACCCCAAACTGCGTGATTGCCATTATTGTTATACAGAATAGTTTAAAAAATGGTCCATTTCCTGGACCATAAGACAAGTTTCCATATATTTCAATAAAGAAAAGGTGATCTTATTAACACAGAAAGGGAAAAAAGTAGAGTACAGGAAAATGATAGAGGGGAAGGGAGGCAGAGAGGGAAAAGGGAAGAATTATGGGATGAAATCAACTGAATTGTGCTATGTGTATGTGTCCATCTGAATATATCACAATCAATCTCATTTATACACATAATTATAACACATCAATTTTAAAACATTGATAGAAGACCAGTAGGATAGGTGGAAAGGATCAGGGGGAAGGAAGTTAGAAAGAAAAAGAAAATACTGGGGAACAAAACAGAAAAAATAATGTTATGTGCATATAAGAATATGTCCCCCACTATTTTAATAATTTAATAGTTCAGACAAAATGGAAAAATTCCCTCCAAATACTGTCAATTACAACGTACTGATAAAATCATAATAAAGTTTAAAAATCTGATCACAGTAAAAATAAGCTTGAAATTTATATTATGAAAAATCATCAAGAATGTTCAATGTTTAAAATTAGATAATACATTTGTAAATAACCCATACATCAAAGAATTTTTTAAATGGAATATAGAAAATAATTGAAACAATTAAATTCTAATTAATTCTAATTAAATTACAAATAAATAATTGGAATAACAGAAATATAGCATTCTAATATTCTAATATGTGTGACAGATAAAATTCTAATATGTGTGACAGATAAAATTCCACTAAAGAACTTAAAATACATGTATTAGAGGGGCTAGAGATATAGCTCAGTTGGTAGAGTGCCTGCCTTGCATGCACAAAGCCCTAGGTTCAATCCCCAGCACCACAAAAACAAACAAATAAGAACAACAACAACAACAACAACAACAAAACATGTATTAGAAAAGAAGGAAAGCTGAAAGCTGAAAATAAATTATTTGGGGACTTTAGTCCCCAAAATAAAACTAAAGTGTGAGTAAATTAAGATCAAATAATATAGAAAGAAGGAAAATTATAAGAAAAAGAGTATGATTAAAAGATAACAAAGAAACAGTAGCAAAAATTAATAAAATGAAAAGTTGATTATTTGGAAATATTAACAAAATTTATAAATTATTGGAAAAGATTATTATAAATTGTTATAATATTAAAAAATATAAATTCTTTATAATATAATATAAAGAAATTATAAATTGTTGATATCAGGAATATAAAAATAAAACTCTAAATAATAATAAATGAAAACTCTAAATATACTAAGAAATTAACAATGGAGGATCCATGAAAGACATACCAACAGATTGTAAACAAAATGCTAAAATAGAATATTAATGAGGAAATTGGAAATTTGAGCATTAAGTTTTGAAAAATAATTAAGGAATTATTACCATAGTTTAGATGTGATAGCATAATGTAGTTAACTGAAAAATATACTTATCTTGTAGACATGCATACCAAATATTACTGTTTGAAATTATATAATGTCTGGGATTTGCTCCAACATCACAGGGGAATACAGGAAGGGTTAGATACATAGAATAGGCACAATTGGCCCCATGTTGGTGGCTATGTTGTTGGGTTAGGTAATGGGTACATGGGATACACTAAAGTACATCATCTACATTTGTGATGTTCAAATTCTCCATCAGAAGAAAAATTTTAAGGTAATTTGAACAAGATATTTATAAATTTAATAATTCAGACAAAATGGAAAAATTCCCCCAAATACTGTCAATCAAAACTGACACAAGAAACAGAAAATAAATGTTCTGTTACTTTTACATAATAGGACCTATTTTTTAAAAGCCTAAACAAACAAATAACAAAATGTCTGATGCACAAAACTTCTCTTGTAAATTCCTCCAGGTATTTGTATTTAACTAATGTTAGATTTTTCTAATGAACAGTGAGTGAGAACAGTATTTAATTTTATGAAACTAGCATAATCATGACAGGAAAATCTGACAAAGACATTATAAGAAAGGCAAATAAATTATAGACCATTCTGCTTCACTAATAAAGATGCAAAATTTTAAAAGTAAACCATTATAAAATCAAACCCAGAAATAACATTAAAATAAAAGGAAGGAAGGAAAGAAGTTAGGAAGGAAAGAAGAAATATAGAAAGACAAAAAGTTTGGTTCATTCCAAGAATGCAAGTTTTGCTTTATCACTGAAGTGTTGCTCATCTCATTAAGAGAATAAAGGACTCATATTATAGATTATCCCCATATATCATAGATTATACCCATAAATGCAGGGAAAGTAGATGATAAAATTTAACAAATATTCATGACCTGATCCTACAGTCTTCCATTCTATAAGCTGAGTTACCAAAGCAAGCCGACATAGAATCCTTATTTGACTCCTAGAAGAATAAACTAAAACAAATCAAAGGTACATACAAAATATTTACAAATATCATTGTACAAAACCCTATAATTGTAGAAGTTTTTCCCTGAAATCAGAAATAAGATAGGGGTGCTCATTAACACCAGTTATAATCAACACTGTATCGAGTATTCTAGTCACTACTCTAAGGCAAGAAAACAAACATTACAAAAAAAAAGAAACAAGAATTGAAAAGATAGGAATAAAATTGTCATAGTTTTCATCTGCATTACTAGTACATAAAAACAACACAAAGTATATGCAGTTGTTCCATTAGAATTAATAAGTAAATTTCAGTAATGGCTTATAAGGTCAATATGCAAAAGGCAATTACATTTTATATGAGCAATTAGTAATTTAAAATATTTTAGAATGACACTATTTATGACAACATCTCAAAATATAAAGGAAAAAATGCAGCAAAGTATATATGCCCTTTGGACAAATTGTTACTAAATGTTAATTAAATCTTTTTAATAAAATAAAGGTCTATGAAGGAATAAGATAGATGCATGAATTGGAATATTCAGTGTTGGAAGATGTCAGTTCTCTTAAATCAATCATTAGTTTCAATATAACCTTAATAATAATCCCAGAAGGATTTTTTCCAGAAATTGACAAGATGATTCTAAAAGTTATGTAGAAATGCAGAGAACCAGAATAGACAAGAATCTTTTTTAAAAGAATAAAGTTGAGAGACTTCTTCTAAAACACATGCCTTTAAAGAAGATGATACAATCTAGATCAATTACACTTTATAATCTAAACATTCACCATGCAATTTAAAAATTAATAGATACACACAAAAGAAGAAAAATATGATGGATAATGAGGATAAATAATAGAAATGCTCTCTGAGATAACAAAGGTTTTGGAATTAGCACTCAAGGACTTTAAGAGAGCTATTATAAATGTGGTCAAAAACTTCAAAGCAATTAATGATGGGAATTCTCAGCCAAGAAATAGAAAATAGAAAAATAACCCAGTGAAAATTCTAGGACTAGAAATCACATCATCTGAAGTGAAAAATATTTACAGTATGGACACAAGAGAAGATTACATGTCAGAAGAAAAAGTAAGTGCTTTTTAAGACGGGCCAATAAAATCATCCAATCTGAAAAACAGAGGGGAAAAAAAGAGTGAAGGGGGACAAAAACCAGAAATTTATCTGAACATATGTGTAATTGGACTACAAAAGGACAGGAGAGGAGTTGTGGCTCAGTGGTAGAGCACTTGCCTAGCATATGGAAGGCCCTGGGTTTGATCCTCAGCACCACATAAAAGTAAATAAATAAAATAAAGGTGTAAAATTTTTTTTAAAAAAAAAAGGAGAGGAGAGAAGAAACAAATAATTTTGAAGAAATAATGACTGAAACTTGCTAAAAGATGACCAAAAAATCAATTCACAGAACCAAACAACCAAACAACATAGCAAATCCCCAAAATGAAAAAAAAAAAAATGAACCCCCCTCCCCAAAAGCAGCCAGAAAGAAATATGTACAAGGGGAGTGAGTATACAAATGGCAGCCAACTTCTCACTGGAAACAATGGAGGGAGAATGCAATGGAATATGCAAAACAAACCTGTCCACTCAGCATGCTGTCTCTAAAAAGACTTCAAAAACCAGCTTGAGGAAAAGACTTTTGCAAGTGAATGAAAGTTGAAAGGCTGTGAGGACAGTAGACTAGCAACACAGGAGATATTAAAATAAGTGATTTTGGCTAAAAGGAGAATATGCCAAAGAGGAATCTTCATCTGCAGCAAAATATGAAGAGTACTGGAAATAATAAATATGTAGATGAATATAAACAAGGTTTTTTTTTCTTCTTTTAACTTACTTTAAAAACAGCTAATCATTTCAAGTAAACAAAATAACTTTATATTATGGGTTTTAGAGAGTATGTCAAAATAAATGAAAATGGCAGCACAAAGGTCAGCTAGTGGCAGATAAAATTGTAACTGCCATTAGTTGTTTATATTTTATCTGCTGTTATAAAATTTTAACTCCAGGTAAGCTAATAATGCATATAATAATCATCCCTGGAGCAACCACTAAACACAGAGAGAAGGAATTACTGCTGTTTATATATATATATATATATATATATATATATATATATAGCCTAGATGGGTTACAATTGATTAAAATGATCTGTAATAGATTTCAAGATGACCAGAAAAGTACAAAATTCCCAACACATAAAAATGTTTTAAGAGGTGGAAATGCTTATTATCCTGTTTTGATTATTACACATTAAATACATGTATCAAATTACCATAAGGCACCCATTAAATTGTTCAAATATTTTTGTGCCTCAATACAAAATTTTTTAAAATGATAAGATATACAAACAAAAAAAAAGAAAGAATTAAAGCACCAATACAGTAAATCAAGTGGAATACTTTATTAATTTTCCAGGGCTGTCATTTTAAAAAAGGCATCATAAACCAGATGGCTGGAACAACAGAATTTTATTGTCTCCTAGTTTTTAGAGTCAAAATCAAGGTGTCAGAAGGACTGTGCTCCCTCTGAAGGCAGTAGGACAGGATTTGCTCCTGAAGGTGTCCTGTTTCTCTCATTCCTTGACTTGTGACAGAGTAATCCTCATCTTCACTTGGTGGTTTCCTTGTGGCCAATATCTCTTCTGCTTTGCGATTGGTAAGTTGTACAACAATTATAAAAAATATGTCCCAGAAAGTGGACCAAGAGTGAACTGAGATTCAAAATATCAAGGACTCTGATCATTGCTTCTCGTGGCACTACTTTTTGCCTTGGATTCTGAGGGGGTTCTTTTTAATGTGACTGTATCCACTCATGGCCACTAGATGGGTCTCTCCTCAAAAACACTGGCTTTGCTTCCTTTTCCTTCCAAAATGCAAAGTAAATGACATTAGTGTTTGACCGATTCTTTCCTTCCAAAATATGTGGGTTTTTTTTTTTCCATGAGTTTCTAAGAACACAATCAGTAATCATGAGTGTCTAATACTTGAAAAAAATGACTATTTTATTTAAAATTGCTATTTCAAAGAAGAGGAACATTTGTTACAGTGGAAATTTTCCACTGGACCAGGCAATGGAATGGCTCCAGCCATGAGTTCCTGCCCTCCCTCCTTCCATCTGTCTCTGCCTCTGTCTCTCTCTCTCCCTGCCATAGTATGTAAATTAAATGTCTCAGAAGGGCCACCTGTTAAAGGTTTGGAATTGGAAAGTTGTGGAAAATTTTAAGAAGCGGGGCCTACTGGGAGGTTTTAGGTCACTGGGGTCATGTACTTGATTGGGACAGTGGGACCCCAGCCCTTTTCCTCTTTCTCTCTTTCACTTCCAGGACATCATGGACACTGAGAAGTGAGTAGTTCTGTTACAGAGTTGAAACCTTCCAGGAAACTGGGGTAGCACAAAGCTTCCTTCCCCTCCAAACCTGGATTCCTGGGATCAAGTCAGAAATATTTTAGTCATGTCGCTCACAGTAACAGGCAGGAGTTTATTAGAAGGGAAACAGGGATACTCTCAAGGGAAAGACTGGGTCCTCTCAGAGAAAGGAAGCACACAGCATGTCTCTCCTGCCTTCCAGTTTTATTGGGGTCCCAGAGAAGTTTCCAGAGAGTTCTGCCTAGGTCCATCTCTTGACTTTTGATTGACATCAGACTTTCAAGTCCCAGTTATCATGACCACTCAGGTCCCTGTGGTTCATGCTGACTGGTTCTAAATGGAACCTGTTCTTGCAGATTTGATGTTTAGGAAGAACTATCTTTATCTCCCTGACTTCCAGGATCTGGTCTGTGTAAGGGTCACAAAAGTACCCACTTTAGGGGAATGTGTGTTCCTCTTATCAGCATTATTTTGGGACTGCGTTGTGCCTGCAGATAGCAGGTAGTTTGCTGAGGAATGTAACATATCCTGTCCACTGAAGCTGGGCAATACTGCAGGTAAATTGCTTTTCAAAGGTGAAAGCATGTGGGGGTCAGCACAGTGAGGCCAGTTTGTAGAATTATCCCCTCACCTCATGTTCCCACCACCCATATCTTTATGTCTAGTCTATCAGTTTGTCCCATCACACATCATGATATGCTGCCTCACCAGACACCCAAAAGCAAGACTAGAACCTCCAAAACCGTGAATCAAAATTGTGAGCCAAAATAGAGCTTTCCTCTTTCGAAGTTTATTATTCCAGGTGTTTGTTATGATAATACAAAACTAATATACCTCCTCTTTCTTCCTCTTCCCCACCCTCCTTCCCTTTGTTTATTTTTTTGTTTCCTCCCTTCTTTGGCTATGGTGTTCTGCCTCCAGAGTATCCACAGGAAAAGAACCCAGAGGCTAATAGTCTAGAACATCAGGGCACTGGTTGAGTTTCTTGTCTGGCAACTCTAGTGACTTCCTAGTGACACTCATTGGTGCCTGACCTCATGTTCTCTGACATTGTCTTGCCAGTGGAACAATTGTTCTTCCAGTCATGAAAAGAAGGGTCTACAAAATCAGGGATAAGTTACAATTTAAGCAAGGGGAAATATGGAATTGAGCGCTTCAGTCACATTCTTATTGGTATCATCCGCTGGTTCTGTGTCTACAATAAGTTACCTAACAATCACTGTGACTCAGATTCTTTGTTTGTTTGGGAAGTAGGATGCTGAGAATTGAACCCAGGACCTCATATATGTTAGGCAAAAACTCTATCAAGTTTTCTATGGGTTTGAGCTACACCCACAGCCTGTCTCAGATTTTTTTTTTTTTTTGATGGAGAGTAATGGGGGATTGAACTCAGGGGCACTCAACTACTGAGCCACATACCCATCCCTATTTGCATTTTATTTAGAGCCAGGGTCTCACTGACTTGCTTAGCACCTCGCTTTTGTTGAGGCTGGCTTTGAACTCGTGATCCTCCTGCTTCAGCCTCCCGAGTCACTGGGATTCTAGGCGTACACCACTGTACCCAGCTCGGTCTCAGATTCTTTATCTACAAAATAATAATTTTATCCACCTTTTTAAAAAAAACTATTAAATGAGTAAAGCATTTGGAACCATACCTAAAACATGGTATATGGTCAATGAATGTTAGCACTATAATACTAGTAGTGTTTTCATTAACTTGAGCAAATAAAGAATTAAGAGTCTTAAAACAGGCAAGGATCAGGTGAGATGATTTACAGTTGTTCTTCATTCTGAAAGCTTTGTCATAAAATCTTTAAGGAATGAGACCTAGAGTCATTTCCACAGATAAAAAGTTCTGCCTACCAGGACAAAGTGCAGACTGACAGCATCTATTTTGGCATTTTGGGTAACTCATTATAAGCTTCCTTGGGCTGGGGTTGGGGAAAAAAAACAACAGGAAAGACACACACTTAATATGTACAAAATTCTTGGAGATAGTATATGAACTCAGGATTGCTATTTAGGGAGAGGTATGTTTAGAGTTATAGGTTTTATCTTACAAAATTAAAACAGAGACTTCCCTAAATTAAACTTCCCTGCAGGGGCAGGGAGGAAAAGGGGCTTTGCCTTAGAGGATTTTCAGAAGACGTCAGTGCAAACATCTACCTTGCTTCATTTTGTTTCAGAATGTCACCATCTAAAGTAAAAGGATACTGCTGTCCTGCTTTCAGATGTAATTATCTGAAAATGTGACGGATTTATTTATTTTTTCCATCCTGGAATAACATCTTACCTGTGAGAAGATGTAGCTGACCTTTCTAGAAAGGAGAGTTACAGCAAATGAAGAAATTGTGAACTTGCACCAGAATTTGCCTCACAATTCATTTCCAGAACAGGAAGAAAGATGAACTTAAAATATATGTGGTCATAAACTGTGGTTGCACAAAAGGTTTCTTAAATAACACTCCTATCATCATAAGAGATGTCTTGTGAGATGTGGAAGTATCAGACCAGAAAGAGGAACAGCATGGGTTATTTTCATCACATAAGGAACCATGTTCAGAAGTCATACCTAATATAGACAGCCACACTATATTATTTGTGAAAATTACTTACACTGCTTAAGGCTTTCTTGTCAGGTTTCCAGAAATCAGATTTGAGTTTGCATAAAGCATCCTATTTTGTTCCTGAACCCTGAGGACTTCATTTAACTGTCTTTGCAAATCTGCAACAACTTCTTTTAAGTCGAGCTGAGTGCTCAGTCCCTGATGTACACAACGTGTCTGAAAACAGTGACACTATGAGTCACCTCCTTTTTCAAAAAAGCATTTCTTCTTTTGACTTTTGTGAGGCCACATTCTTCTAGTTTTCTGACTATTTCTCTGGATACTGGGTTTCCTATATGACTTCTTATTCTCAATGGACTTGTAGAATTTGTGAGAACAAAAGATTCTATGATCTACTCTTTTGGTGGGGAGTAGGGGGGCAAGGGGTAACTGGGGATTGAACTCAGGGACACTCAACTACTGAGCCACATCCCCAGCCCTATTTTCTCTTTTCTTTAGAGACAGGGTCTCAATGAGTTTCTTAGCACCTCACTTTTGCTGAAGTTGGTTTTGAACTCAGGATCCTCCTGCCTCAGCCTCCCAAGCTGCTGGATTACAGGCATGCGCCACCATGCCCAGCTTGTGATCTACTCTTAAAATACACAATAATAGTCAAGTTTTGCCCCTATCATCAGAGGCAATCGCTATTCTGGTATTTCTCTAACTAGAATGATTGGTTTTGTCTATCACAGAACTTCACAGAAATAAAAACAAACAGTATATACTTTCTGATTGCATGGTGATAGCCCACCAATAATAAATGATCCATTCCTATTGTCTTATCACACAGAGCACAAATACTGAAGAAGAACAAAGTGGGACTCATACTTCCTGGTTCCAGGAGTTACTATGAAGCTATAACAATTACAACAATGTAATTGTTGAAATTGAAACAATTGACAAGGGAACAGATAGAGATTCCAGTACTAGCCCCATATGTAGTTAATAGATGTTTTTATTTTGGTAAAATATGTGTAACAAACATTTCCATTTTAACCACTTTAAGCATACAGTTCAGTGTCATCAGATACATTCACAATGTGGTACAAATATCGCCACTATTTCCAGAAGTTTCCATCATCTCATAACTCTGTACCTATTAGACAATAATTTTCCATTAACAGTTAAACACTATTCTGTCTCTATGAATTTTCTCATTCTCAGTAGCTAATACAAATGGAATTATGTAATATGTGTCTGATGTATTTCATTTAGCATAATGTTTTCAAGGTTCATCTATAATGTAACATATATCAGAATTTCATTCTTTTTAAGTGCTAAATAACATTCCAATCTATATATGCACCACAGTGTTTACCATTCATCAGTTGGTAGATATTGGGGTGTTTCTACCTTCGACTATCATAAGTGATGCTGCTATAACATGGGTGTATATCTATTTGAATCTTGTTTTTAACTCTTCAGTATATACACCTAGGAGTAAAATTACTAGGTAATATGTTAATTATATGGTTAACTTTTTGAGGAATTGCCAAACCACTTTCCTCAGTGGTTGCACCACTTTACAGTTCCATTAGCAAGGTACAAAGACACCAATTTCTCAACATCCTTGTTAACGTTTTTTGTTTTACTAAAAAAAAAAAAAATATTAATTGGTGTAAAGTGGTATCACTTTGTTTTAGATTTGCATTTCCTTGATGATTAGTGGTGCTGGGTATCTTATCACATGCTTAAGGCCATTTGTATATCTTTTTTGGAAAAAATAAGTCTATCCAAGTCCTTTGTTCATTTTTTAATTGAACAGTTTTTGTTGTTGAGTTGTTGGAGTTCTGAATATATTCTGCATGAAAGTCTCTTGTTAGATGTATTATTTGCAAAAAATTTCCCCATTCTTTAGGCTGTCTTTAATAGCATCCTCGGGCACACAAAAGCGTTTAATTTTGAAGAAGTAATACGTGTCTATTTTTCCCTTTGTTGACCACTTTTGTTGTTATATTTCAGAAATCATTGCCAAATCTAATGTTGTGAAGTTCTTCCCCTGTTTTAGTCTTTGGCCCATTTTGAGTTAATTTTTATATATAACATAAGACAAAAAATACCACTTCATTGTTTTGCATGTGAATATCTACTTTTCTCAATACCAATTATGAAGACAGTCAACCAATTTTTGACAAAAATCCAAAGGACATTCAAAGCAGAAAGAACAGTCTTTTCAAGCTGGGTGGAGTGGTGTATACCTGTAATCCCAGCAGCTCTGGAGGCTGAGGCAGAAGGATCTTGAGTTTAAAGCCAGCCTCAGCAACGGCAAGGTACTAAGCAACTCAGTGAGACTCTGTCTCTAAATGAAATACAAATAAGACTGGAGATGTGGCTCAGTGGTTCAGTGCTCCTGAGTTCAGTGCTTGGTACCCAAAATAATAATAATAGTCTTTTCAAAACATGACCATAGAACAACTGGTCATCCATATGCAATGGACAAATGGTGGTCATTTTCCCAGAAAGTATGGTCTTTTTGAAATCAATATTCATATGCAAAATATGAACCTGGGCACAGAAATCACACAAAAATAAAATGGACCATAGACTATACGTAAATGGAAATCTACAAAAACCTCTAGAAAAAGTTTAGTAGAAGATCTATATGACTTTGGGTTCAGTAATGAGTTTTAGAATACCACCAATGACCCATGAAATAAATAAATTAATAAGTTTAACTTTTTAAAATCAAGAAAATAATTCTGTATATAGTAACATCCCAAAGAATAAACTGCATAGGAATAAATTTAACCCAGGAGATGGAAGACTCATACACCCAAAACTACAAAACATTGCTGAAGAAAGATAATAAAGACCTGAGCAAATGGAAAAGCATCATATGCCCATGGATTGAAAGACTTAATATGTTAAGAATACAATCTAGTAAGTGAGCGATTTAATGTAATCCCTCTAACAATTCCAATGGCCTTTTTTTGAGGAAATAGAAAAACCAATCCTCAAATTTATATGAGGTGTAATGGACAAAACAATACTGAAAAAAAATCAAAACAAAGTTGAAAGACTATAATTTCTCAATTTCAAGACTTACTACAAAGTTACAGTAATCAAAACTGCAGTACTATCATAAAGATAGACATATCCAACCATGGAATAGAAATGAGAGTCAAGAAATAAAGCCAATATCTGTGGAAAACTGATTTTCAACAAGGGTGAAATTATTATTATTTCACTTATTGGGGAAAGAATAGGCTCATCTGCAAATGTTGCTGGGACAATTTAACATCACCCACATGTTAAAGAATGAAGCTAGACTCCTACCTTACTCAATATACAAAAATTAAGAATGGACTACTGACATCAATACAAGTACTAACTATAAAACTTTTAGAAGAAGACATGGGGATGAATCTTCATGACCTTGAAAATAGCAAGAGAGGCTTGTATTTGACATCAGAAGCATGAATAACCAAAGAAAACAATGGTAAGTTAGATTTTATAAAAACTGAATACTTCTGCACATGAAAGGATACCATAAAGAGGGCTGAGGATGTGGCTCAAGCGGTAGCACGCTTGCCTGACATGTGCGGCCTGGGTTCTATCCTCAGCACCACATACAAAGATGTTGTGTCCATCGAAAGCTAAAAAATAAATATTAAAAAATTCTCTCAAAAAAAAGAGAAAGGATATCATAAAGAAAGTGAAAACACAACCTATAAAATGGGAGAAAGTATTTGCAAATAATATATTTGACATTGGCTTCATAATCAGAATATATACAGAAGTCTATAAGTCAACAACAAAAAGATAATCCAATTTAAAAATGGGCAAAACTTACAGAATGGAAGAAAAATTTTGAAACTCATACATCTGACAAGGGGTTAATATATAGAATACATAATGAACTCAAGCAACTCAATAGCAAACAAGAACATCAACAAAAACAAAAGTTTAAAATGGACTGAAGATCTAAATAAATATTTCTGAAAGAAGACATACGAATGTCCAACAGTTATGTGAAAAATGCTCAATATTATTGGTCATTAGGGAAATACAAATCAAAACCACAATAAGTTACTACTTCACCCCAATGAGTATGGCTGTGATCAAAAAGACAAAACAGAAGTGTTGTCAAGGATGTGGGGAAAGAGAACTTGTTACAGTAAAAATGCGTATGGAATGTAAATGAGTACAGCAATTATGGAGAACAGTATGGAGATTTCTCACATAACTGAAATTAGAACTATCATGATCAATCCCATTGCTGGATATATACCCAAAGGAAGTAAAATTAACATTTTGTAAATAAGCCCCTCCTGGAGGAGTTTATTGTAGCACTAGATACAGTAGCCAGGATGTGGATTCAACTTAAATGTCCATTAACAAAAGAACAGATAAAGAAAATATGACACAAACACACACACACACACACACACACACACACACACAAACACAATGGAATACTATTCAGCCATCAAAGAGCATGAGATCCCGTCATTTCTGACAACGTGGATGAATCTGGAGGATATTAGCTGAAAAAGTAATGCACTGTAATACAAGCACTGCATGATCTCCCTCAAGGGTGGAATCCAAAAATGTTAATGTCATGAAAGGTGAAAGCAAACAGTGGTTACCAAAAAAAGAGAAGAAAAGGGGGAAAGGGGAGGACAGGTTGATCAGCTAGTTACAATGTAGTTGTTTGACAGGAGAAATAAATTCTGGTGTTCTACAGCACAGCAGGGTGAATATAATTAACAACAATGTTTTATATATCCCAAAATAGTTAGAAGAGAAGAATTTGTACTAACCATAAAGAAACAATAAAAGTTTAAGATGATGAATATGCTAATTACCCTGTGTTGATCACTACACAATGTATACATTAATCAAAACATCACATTCTGCCTTATAAATGTGTCAAGGGAAAAAAATTAATATGTTAAAAAAAGAAAAAAATGGGAAAAGAAGATATGCAAATGGCCAACAAGCACATTCTTAAAGTATGTTCAACCTCATTGGTCAACAGGGAAATGCAAGTAAAAATTACAGGATACCACTTTGCATGGGTGATGATTGCTATAATTAAAAAAAAAACAACAAGTGTTGGCAAGGAAATGGAGAAATAGAAGTCTCCACACATTCTTTATAGGAATGTAAAATGGTGCAGTCTCTATGGAAAATAATTTGACAATTTCTAAGAAATTTAAACATAAAATGATCATATTTCTCAGAAATTTTACTCTTAGGTATATACCTAAAAAAATGAAAACATAAGTCCACACAGAAACTCTTTCATGGACATTTATAACATTATGCATAATAACTAAAAGGTGGAAGCAACCTAAAAAACACTCATTGAATAAACGGATAAACAAATATATGTATCAGACACAAAAAGGAATGAAATACTAATGTACACAGCTTAGATGAATCTCAGAAATATGTGAAGAGGCCGTACATAAAATGTCACATATTGTATAGTGCATTACAGTGATACTAAAGAAGAGGCCGTACATAAAATGTCACATATTGTATAGTGCATTACAGTGATACATAATAGTAGGGTTCATTTTTACATAATCTTACATCCATGGAATATAATTTGCTCCATTTAAGTCCCCAGTATTTCCTCTTTTCTTTTAATCCTCTCTCCCCCTGTTTCCCTTTCTCTACTTATCTTCTATTTATTTATTTATTGTTTTGGTTTTTAATTGGTGCTTTATACATAAACATAAAATGGAATTCACTGTGGCATATTCATATAAGTATATAGTCTAATTTTATTAATTTCATTCCATAGTTTCTCCCTTTTTCTACCCCTCCTCCTTCCCCTGAATCCCCTTCCTCTACTTCACTGATCTTCCTTCCATCTTCCTGGGGTCTACAGACACACACACACACATACACACACACACACACACACACACACACACACACTCACATGCACACACACACCCCACACCCCTTGTTTTGCTCTAACTTCTTCATATGAGATAAAACATTTGACCTTTGACTTTCTCAGTATGGCTTATTTTGCTTAGCATGATTTCTCCAGTTCCATCCATTTACCAGAAAAATACCACAATTTCATTTTTTTAAATGGCTAAGTAAAACTCCATTGTGTGTATGATTTCTTTTATAAGAAATATTTAACATAGGCAAAGAAAGGCCAGTAGCAGACAGCATCACTATTGAATTTCACGAGACATTTGAAGATAAATTATCACTCAAACTTTATAAAGAAAACAGAAATGGGAAGGAGAGGGGGAGAGGGAAGGGAGGACAAGAAGAAGGGGGAATGAGGAAGAAGAAGGAAGAAAAGGAGGAAGATCAACAACAGGGAACATTACCCAACTCTTCCTCAGAAGCCAATATTACCCTAATGCCAAAAGCAGGTGGAGATGGTAAGAAGAAAATCTATTATCAATATGGAGGCAAATAACCTGACAAAACACTAGTACAACTAAATCCAGCAATATATAGAAAAGAGTATAACATATATACACACAATGGAATATTATCCAACATAAAAAGTAATTAATCACTGATACATGCTACAATATGGACGAACTTAGAAAGCGTTATACTAAGTAAAAGAAGTAAAAGACCAAAGGTCACATTTTACAATTTAATTTATATGAAATATGCAGAATAGGTAAATAATAGAAATAGAGGGTGGATTGGTAGTTGCTACCAGGTAGCGGGAGGCACTAGTAAGCATTTCATAGGTATGGGGTCTTATTTTGGGTTAATGAAAATGTTATGGAACTAGATGGAACTTGCAACAGCACAACATTGTTAATGCACTAAATGATACTGACTGGTTAATTGATGCCATTTAAGCTTTGTTAATATTTTTAAAGGGATATATACTATAACCATTTAATGACACTAAGACAATTTAACAGAAAAAAAGATATTTTTTAAACCAATGGTACTGAGTCAAATGGATATCTGCCTCCTAGTTCAGATCATATGCAAAAATCAACTTAAAATGGATCATGGACCTAAATATAAGGACCAAAACTATAAAACCTTAGAAGAAAATATAAGGGCAAATCATAATTTTTGATTAGGCAAATTTTTTTAGATATGACATGAAAAGCTCAAGTGACAAAAGAAAAAACAGAAGAAGTGTCCCATCAGAATTTTAGTTTTGTGCCTTAAAAAGTACCATCGAGGAAATAGAAAGTCAAACTTACAGAATGGGTGAAAATATTTTGCAAATTATATATGTGATACGGAACTTCTATGCAGGGTATATATAAAAAAGTCTCACAACTCAACAATAGAAAGATCAACAATAGAAAGATAAACAACAAAATTTTAAATTGGCAACAGATTGGATTAGGCCTTTCTGCAAAGAAGATCAGCCTATGGTCAATGAGCTCGTGAAAAGATACTTGACACATTAATCATCAGGGAGATACCCATCAAAACAACAATGAGATACCACTTCATACCCAAGAGAAGGGCTATGATTTTAAAAAAGAAAAAGGAAAGAGAAAAATGATGAAGGAGGAGAGGGGTAAAAAGAATAGGAGAAGAAGGGAGGGGGGATGTGTAGAAGGAGAGGAAAAAGAGGAAGGAAAGGAGAAGGAGGAAAATAACAATTGCTGGCAAGAATGTGGAGAAATCAGAGCCCTCCATACATTATTGGTAGATGAAAAGTGGTGAAGCCATTGACCCAGCAATTCTTCTCCTAGGCATATTCCCCCCAAAACTGAAACCAAGTATCCACGTGAAAACCTGCAAATAATTGTTCACAGCAGCAACAATATTCACAATAGCCCAAAAGTATAAGCCCAAATATCCATCAACTAATGTATAGATACATAAAATGTGATATGTCCATAAATGGGATGTTAATCATAAAAAGAAATGAAATGCTGACTCAGGCTAGCTACAACATGCATAAAACCTTAAAGACATTATTCAGAATGAAAGAAGACAGACAGAAAAGAGTACATATTGCAAGATCATATTTGCATGAAATGTCCAAAACAGGAAAATGTATAGACATAGAAAGCAGATTAGTAACTGCCATGGGCTAGAACTAAGGAGGAGTGGGAGTGACTTCTTCTGAGAATAAAAAAAAGTTCTGGAATTGAATGGTGATAGTTGCACAACCTTGTGACAACAAGAAAAATCTACTGAACCATATGCTTTATAAGGGTGAAATTTATGGTATATGAATTATAAGTAAATAAATATAAATCAATAAAGTTCCTATTTTTAAAAAATGGACTGAAGATATGAAGAGGGGCTGGGGCTGTAGCTCAGTGGTAGCATGCTTGCCTAGCATGTGTGAGACACTGGGTTCGATTCTCAGTACCACATAAAAATAAATAAATAAAACAAAGGTGTTGTGTCCATCTACAACTTAAAAAAAATGAAGAAAGACCTCAGCAGAGAAGACAAGCAGATGGCAAATAAGCATATGGAAAAAGTACTTAACGCCATTCTCTTAAGGAAAGGTAAATTAAAACAACCGTGAGATTTAACTGCACATCTAGTAGAATGCCTGCTATCCTAAAATTTAAGGATACAGAGTAACAGGAACTCTCATTCATTGATACTGGAAATGCAAAATAGTACAGCCACTTTAGCAGTTTCTCACAAAGCTAAATATAATTATAGGATATGATCCAACAGTATCATGTTACCCAACCGATATGAAAAACTATGAACATGCAAAAACAAAAACATGAATGTTCATAGCAGTTTTATTCATAATTTCTCAAATTTGAAAGCAACCAAACTGTCTTTCAATATGAAAATGCTACAAACTGGTATATTCACAGAGTAGAATATTGTTCTGCAATAAAAAGAAATACACTATCAAGCCACACAAACAAAGATGATTTTTAACTGTATATGTATAGATTTTTAAAAATTCAATCCAAACAAGCTACATACTTTTGTTTCATGGATGACATTCTAGAAAAGGCAGAATTATAAACAGTGGTTTGTCGAGGCTTCAGGGAGAGCGGAAGCAGAAGAAGGAGTGCATAAGCATTGTACTCTAGATGTAATGTAGATAATAAATATGAATTTATTTTAGCAGAAAGTGAATATAAATTTAAAATAGAAAATAAAGATAAATATTAGAGGAAAAGTTAAATGGATGGTCATTGGTGGGAACAGACTTCTCACTGTGAGAGTGAGGTTATAGTTAATTAAGGTTATGATAAAATCTAGAATAATTTGAGAAAGAAGGCCAATACAAACCCATGTTTAGTTTAATATAGTTACTACAGGTGGTTAGAAAAATTTATTGATACATGTATATCGTGGCTTAGTATGTGCATATGCACTTCTTTGAGTCAGCTGAGAGGGTCTTGCAGCAAGAATAACCCAATAATAATGAGCACACTTAGCTCCCAGTTTTTATTTCGAATATTATTCTCCAATAAAATGTTCAAGAACTCCTGATTCTAAACAATGGGATAAAAGATACAAGAAGAGCCCCCCAGAAAAGAAAAACATAATGATGAGGATGTTATCTGAAATAGCTCCCCCAGTGGACAAAGCTCTAACAATTTGGACAACAAAATATATTTTGCAGTATTGGGTTATAATTCTAAGAAGAAACTGAGTATCCATGAATACGTATTAATATAAATGAATGACTGGGTGAAATAAATGGGAGGAAATAGGTGATTTTCTCATGCAAAAGAATTCTAAATAATTTAGATAGATTTTCACTCTCAAGAAGGTGGAGGATAACTCTGTTACCTGTCTCGACCTGCATGACAGTTTATTCCCGGGAGATAACCAGAGGAGTTGATGAAGGGATGGAGAAAAGACAACCTGACACACAGAGAAAAGGTCGGGGCTTGGTGGTTCAGCCAACCTCTGGTGGAGGAAGACCAACCATGAGCAAGCTCAGCATGTTTATTAGATAAGTTTTATCATTAAAAGAGTTATTGTGGGTAAGTTCTTTCAAAACAAGCAGAGCCAAGGTTGTGAGTATGAGCATCCCGATTATGATTATCAGCTTGCACCTACAACTTTCTACCTTCCAGCAGATAGAACTCAGGGTTAAAAACTGAATAGCTCTGTGACTGCTACAGAACCACCTATTGAACAGGGCGTCACAATAGCAACTGGGCTAACCTTCACACTGAGAGTTCTCCAGAGAGGTGTCACCTTTGTCACAGGACAGTTCAACCCATAGTTCAGTTGCTGCTCCCCCACATCTAATCTTTATGTGTGGGCTATAACACAGTGATGTCTTAATCAATGGTGAGCAGGGATAAAGAGCATCTTTATTGTGGGAAAAATCTGACTCATTCTATCTCAGGCAAGTGGTCAAAGTTAGCATCATCAGGGCTAAGTCATGTTGACTGAATAGCACTTTATCTCCATAGCCTTCCTCCCCCAAACTTATAACCTGTTTAATCATGAGAATAACATCAAACAAACTCAGTTGGAAGTGCAATGTACAAAATATCCAGCCATTAAATGTTCAAATTGTTAAGGTCTCAAAAACAAAGAAAGTCTGGGGAAAAAATGTCACACCATAGTCAAAGGAAATATGATGATTGAACATAATATCAGATCCTGGATGGGCTCTTGGAACAGAAAAAGGATATTAGGTAAAAACTATGAAAACCTGAATAAGAAATGAACTTCAGATAATAGTGTATCAATATGGGTTCATTAACTGTGACAAAAGTATCTGAAATGTCAGCTTTAATAATGGGAAACCACGTGGAGCACATGAAAATTGTGTACCACCTTTATAAGTTTTCTGCAAATCTGAAACATTTCTAAAATTTAAAGCTTATTTTTAAAAAGAAAGAATATGGGGCATAGATCATACCCTTTAGCATTATTGCCAGGCTGACTGATTTTCCACACAATTGATTTGATTGAAATGTGAAATGGTGGGGAAACGCCATTGATAATATCATGCCTCCCCTGGAATTTGTAAAGGGTGACTTTATAATACGAGCCAACTCTTCACAGCCTTTGAAATACAATCTTTATAAAGAGGTGGAGATGAGCATAATGTGTATTGAGATGGCAAGGGGAAGAGTTAACATCAACTTAAACTAGAGAAATCCTCAGACAATTTGTGATGGATCATAACGTCATTTTCAAGGAAGAACAAATTTGGTAAAAATGGGGTCATATGTGATGCTCCTTCTCTCTCTCTAATAGCAATTTCCATTCATTTATGCAGTTGGAGCTTTGCAATGTAGGAACATATACCAGAAGTGTCTTTGTTCTGCTAGATCAAAGATTAGATGTTTTAAGTATATGTATCAACACATACCTAGTGATGTGTTGTTTGCATGTCTCTGTGAATTTCATTCATTTCAGAGGTTATTTGACAGTGTTTAATCATCAAGCTAAATTCAGATGGCAATTTCTTTCCCCTACATTTCTCTTTTAGAAATAACTTAAATTCTTTCTCCCCTCATTTAAATGCTAATAACTTCGGCACTGTTGAAAATGGTGTGATAGCTAATTTAATTATTTTCATCATCGTGATAAATAATTATTCAAAGGTTGTTCATTACACAAGGCATCACATTAGCCACGTCTAGTTTCTTCCCTCCTCTTTGCCCATGCAAACACAATGAGCTGATATCATGTTGTCTATAGAATAGTCCTCAGCATAGTTTTTCTGTTTTTCAGTTAATCCTGATTCAGAATTAAGGTAATACTGTTAAGGTCAGGTTGACAAAGAAATAGTGATGATTTAGACATGTTCTTATTATATGGATGAGCATAATTTTGAATTATAAAAAGTGATTTGATTTCAAATCATCCTGCATTTCAGTTCTCATTGGATCTATGCTTCATGAATATTAGCATTATATTTTTTAAAGAGAGAGAGAGAATTTTTTAATATTTATTTTTTAGTTTTTGGTGGACACAACTTCTTTATTTTATTTTATGTGGTGCTGAGGATTGAACCCAGCGCCCCGTGCATGTCAGGCGAGTGTGTTACCGCTTGAGCCACATCTCCAGCCCAAGCATTACATTTTTAAAAAAGATATTATGGTGCTATAATCCTATTTCAGAACTATGAGTAAGTTATTTTCACCTAAATTTTATTTTAACTGTCTGAATATACAAATGCTACTTAGGTTTTAGTAAGACATATTTCTCTATCAGAAATTTGGTGACTTTCACATTAACATTTAAGCAAATATAATTCTTTTTTAACGGAGAGTTTTAAATGGCTAAAGACTTTAAGTCAGATCTTCAAAATGAAAGTGTAATTGAGGAAATTATACTTGAATTTTAATGTAAAATCGCAATCCTAATTTTGCTGAAAATCATGGATAAATATGATGCATTCTAATGAATAGTGGGTAGCAGAGTCACCAATGATATGTGACTTAAGAAAAGCTACCTAAATTATTAGACTTTTGGTTACATACTTATATCCAAAGAGAATATTAATGTCAAGCATATTCTTCTATAGTAATTCCTAAAAGTGACTTGGGAACTTTTAGGCCCCAGAGATATTTATGAAAATTAGTTTGTCACAAGCACTAGGGAATTACCCTGAAGAAGTTAAAGTGGAATTGTCTGGCTCATTATTACCAGTGACTTGGGTCCAGGGAAACCAATTTGCTTCCTGACACATTGTTTGATTTAGGGACTGAATGACTCACACCAAATTGAAGACCTCAGGGTAATGCTGCATGTTTAATTCCAAAGATAAACTAGGCTCTTGGTTCAAAGATAGTCTACAGAAGTGGCTGACAAATCAAGAAGACTATTAGTGAAGTTTAAATTATAAAGTCTGGGTAGAGAATTGTGATTAACTATGGACCAGTCCCAATTAATCACTAAGTAAGCTACTTTCTCCCCTGAATTTTCTTCACTCTTTCTGACCGTAGTCATCTAATGAAGTGGTAGAAAGGATTTGCAAAGAAACCTAAACAGCATCTCAGGTTTGTGAAGCTTGCCAGAACCTAAGGAATTTAGGCAATATTTTAGTTGATTTTAGTTGCTATCACTGAATTTCACAGACTGGGTAATTTATGAAGAATAAAGGCCTATTTGGCTCATGATTCTGCAAGCTAGGAAGTCTGAGAGCAAAGTGCCAACATCTGCTTGGCATCTAGTACATCATCACATGGAAGAGAAAGCAAGCCAAAGAGATCTCATTTTTATAACAAAACCACTCTTGTGATAACACACTACTCGATTAATCCAGTCATCCATAAATGAATTAATATGTTCATAGAGGCATAGCCCTCATGACCAAATTACTTTCCAAAGGCTCCCCCTTCAAATATCATTAATGTATAAATGTGGACATAGAATTTCCAACACATGATTTTGAGAAACACAGTCAAACTGTAACAGGAAGCATCCAACTTAAAAACTCCCCACACATCCAGAGAGAGGGTGCTTCTGTTGCTCCTCACCCTGTCCCACCTTAACTACCTACTGCCAAACTTGTAAAGGTAATCGGAAACTTCATAGATGTCAGGAGCATTAAACAGAAACAGACAGAAATAGTTTAGGCAAAACAGATCTCTAAAACTTCCCTTCCTCATTTTACTTTGAAAAACTCTGATCTTCCATTAATTTGAAAATACACTGAGGAAAGACATTCATTCCCTAGTTAAAAAAAAATGAAAACTATTCCTGGGGTGTTGGAGGGCTATTACTGTGAAAGTAATTATCTGAATCAATTTTCATGGCTCCTAGTGCCTAGTGGAGACCAAAATGTGCCAAGGGAATGAGCAATTTAATAAGAAGGAGTATGGAAATTAATGAATTGGATTCTGGGTACCTTTGGAAGAAAGGACTTGAGAGGGAACAGTTAGGACTCAAGACACCATGGAGAAGTGTTTAGAAAAGAAGGCAGGAAAAACTGACAAAATACCAAGTATTTTAATTTAGGCTTGTCCTATACGAAAATCACCTACCCCCAAACACCTCTCCCCTCTCCCTCTCTTTTTTCTCTTCTTCTCTATTTTCACTCCAGCATTGGTTCTTTGATCAACTGAACCACCAAGGACCATTTGGTGGGGAACCATGTTTGAGTTACAAGTAACCAAATTGTATTCGAACTTAGACCTGCATTTCTTGAGTAAAGTGAGGATGGGATCACGTGCACATATCCCACCCAAGAAACTTCTTTACAAATGATTTTGTTTCTCCTGCTTTTGTATTTATTTTCCTCTCTGTGACTAATGGTACCAAAGCGGGTCAGCTGTTCTGCATGACTGCCACTTTCTGAGCTGGCATTTTGTGATGAGAGACGACCAGATGACTCATATAACAAGAGGCAATCTCTGTCATTCATGGAACCTATTTCTGGGGAAGGGAAAAGAAGAGGCCAGAGTTATGAGATTTATTTTTCAGGTTTCAGAGGCGAATGCTATGGGAAATATTATCAAACCAATGGGGAGATTACCTTTTTCTCCACCCTAGAACTAAAGGTTTCTACAACTGAGAACAGTTCACAAATGGTCTATTCTTGGTGAATTTTCATATCAGTTGTCAATCTGGGAATATTAGAGATCTTGATATTTAATTTTTTTTCTCAATATGCACCAAGCCTTAATTTAAATTTTCTTATTTAAAGTTAACTAATTAGATAAAATCAAAGTTCATAGCAATAAGAGCAATCCATTAAAATTTTGATAGAATTTCTTAAAAGAAAAAGACAAATGTTATAGGATAGTCAGGTTCTCTGGAAGGAGCACTCTAGAGTCTGTCTCCTAAAACAAGATGGGCAGTTGAACAATACAAGATTTGCAATCCTGTTAGTAAATAACACTTGTTGACTAGAATACTTTTAAATCTAATTCCTCAACTTGTTCATTTAAGGTGAACTTGGTACATGTAAGAGAGCAACTGGATATATGTATCAATAGGAGCAGACTATCTTCAAAGCTACCAAAGGATACTTTAGATAAAAAATAATACTTTATAGAATACTTGTTGAATACATCTAAGTAGAGGAAGTTTGTATTGATAGTAAGAGAAAATGTAACTCCCAACAGTTGCCAATTCACTTATCAATAAATATTTTCAAGCTCATATTTATGCAAAATGCCAGTGTTAGCAGTCATCAGAATAATTATATATATGGTATGTATGTGTGTATGCATGTGTGTGTATATATATATACACACACACACTCACATATATATGGCATTTTGTGATGATATATATGTATACATAAAATTGATATTTAATTTTTTTCTCAATCTGCACCAAGCCTTAATTTAATATATAATATTTCATAATATTCAAAAAAGAGAGGGTTATCATTGTATCAAATGGTCCTGAGATGTCAGAAAAGGAGAAGGAAGAAAACTACGAGTTGGCTTTATATTGTAGAAGTCATTGTGATCTTTATAGGAGTGATTTCTTGGCGAGATAGGGTGAAAATAGTATATATTCAAGACAGCATGGGAAGTAAATGTATTCATAACCTTTATGGTACTACAATGAAATACCTGAGACAACTAACTTATTAAGTAAAAACATCTACTTAACTCACAATTTTGAACATTCAAAGATACGGCACCTGTGTTGCTCAGTTCTGGTAAGAAAAGCAGATGGTGGCATGTCATGGTGGGGACATGCATAGGAGCAAACACATCTCAAGCCAGGAAGAACAGAGAGAGAGAAAGAGAGACAGAGACTGAGATGGGTTGGGGTGCACTATCACCCAAAAGCACTACTCTTGGACCGTACCTTCATTCATGAACTTTTGGGTGATACTCAAACCAATATCCAAACCATAGCAGTTTGGAAGTATTAAGAGCAGGAAGAAAAAATATTTTAGAGAACTTTCTATAAAAGAAAACAGAACACTGGTTTAAAAGGGAGGTAAGAAGATGGAAGTCTTTGTTTAGTTTCTCATCAGGAGCATCATCATTGAGAAGGTGAGAGGAGAGGAGATTCACTGTTCAAGTGTAGGAACTGACCTCAGAGAAAACTGGAGGCATTTTATCCTTTATCATAGGGGCGAAAGCAGAATTATGGGCTGGGATGTAACCGACTAGTAGATTTACAAGTAGGAAGAAGTGTACGTTCTTTTCCCATCACTTCCATCATCTCAGGAAAACTATAAGCAAGCGGGAATCAGCTAAGAGTGATGATGGGGGAGGAGGAGTTTTAGAAGAGAAAAGAGACAGGGTCAGTGGACCATTCAGAAAACCACTCAGAGTCTGTGTTCGTAGAGTCACAATCACTCAGACAGGATGATTGGGTTTTTCTCCAACCATTTTTAGCTTTTTGGAATGGGCTAAGCAGAGAAGTGGGTTGAATTCACATAAAGGTTTTGCCAAGAATGTATGGTCAAGGGAGCAAGGGGCCAGAAATTTTATAATACATGCAAAGGAGTTAAAATTATGGGCCACAGAATCTAATCTGTGCAAGAAGAAAAACAAGTATTGAAGGGAGATTCTAAAAACAGTAGCATGATAAGGCAAATGGGTTGGAAATCTCCTATTGGAATTTCACAATTACACAAGGAATTCTAACTGCAAAAGGGAGTGCTGAAATTGCATCTTCCTTTGAGATGAGGATATAGTACCAGAAAAATTTATTTTTCTCCTTATCCTTTTCCCTTTTCCCTCCTCCATTTTTTTAGAAATTTTACATATGCTCAAAAGTGCTCTTTGAACAGATTATTCACTAATGAAAAGGCATAAGTCCTGTGAATTGACCAACTCAAGTAAAGACACCTAAATGCCTACTGTGTCAGTCAGCTAGAGTGTACATAATGGTTAATTGGGTTATTTTTCAAAGTTAAAAATATATATATTTTAAGAGTAGAGGTTAAAAATCATGTAAATTCAAGCAAACCACACTTGAGTGATGTTGGCTCTATTGGTTGCTACAATTTTCAGCAAAAAGGAAAGTTTCACTCAGGCAGAAAGAGCCCCATGAAGTCAAAAACAGATGACCAAATTGCTTAGGTTCATTTCCATCTCCCCAGGCAGGCACAGCCTGAACCACAGCTCAGTTCTAAGTTGGGTACTTACAAGGGCAAATTAACTATTTCAGGTCAGCAGGGTACCATTGCACATAGAGCTGCAGTCATTTTAAAAGTGCTAAAAATGTGTAGCACTGACAATCTGCTACTTGCCATGGCACAGTATAGGGAGGGCCTGGTAGTCCACGGCAGCTGTGAAATCTATAGCATCTTAGGAAATTTGAGCAAAGCAGAACAAAGTGATCATCTAAGTTTCCCCAGTTATAACCTAATTTTACATGTGGTGAAGATCATTTTAGAGATGCTTATAAATAAAACCCACAGATTTGATCAAGAAAGACATTTGTCTTTTTATCTCATATGCATTTCTATATTTTTTTCTCAGCTACATTTTGTAGAATGTCGGAACTAAATCAGAGACATTTATGGAAAGAAACTAACATATTCTGTGTTAGTGTTTGAAAGCATAAAATTGCATCATCTATAAGGTTGTGGCATTTGCAGTAGCCTGTTTGTGTTCTCCCCTTAGAAAGACTCCATGTTCTGAAATTACACTGGCCTTTATAACCTTGAACCATTGGGTCCAAAACTATTTACCTTTTTACTCTTGTCTTTCATGAGGAAAAAGAAGGGAACTGAGATGTTGAGATGTGAGTTACCCCACAATCGAGCAGACACGTTTCATACCAGTTTGATACACGACAGCGTTATTGCTACATCTTCTTTTGATTAGGAGGGGAAATGAGGTTTAAGATGCCTGTCCAAGTCACATATTCAAAAGTGGCTGAGCTGGCATCCAAAGCCAGGCTCAGAAATCTCACTGCTTAGAACCTTCCTGCTCCTTTGACCAAACCAAACAACGCGGTTCACTTCCCCCTGATGGCTTGTGCTTCCCTGGCTTCATTTTTTTCAAAGCTGTTTAAGTGTTATGTGGGCTGGAAGACCTTCGGATCTCACATCCTTCAAAAAATGTGAGGGCCACATCTACTCCTATCAGGGCTCCCTTCTCTAAGCATCCCAGTGCCGTAAAGCATCTCAGGTGAGAGCCAAGTCTTTTGGGTCAGGAAGACATAAAGAGAGTCCAGGCTCAGCCAAATAGTAGCTGGGTGACCTTGCTCCCAACTAAAAGCCTCAGGTTAATTCTGGAAAAAAATTGAAAAGAAACACTGTCACTTTCTTTACAGGGTTACTGTGCAGATTGAACAGACCAGAAATGTAAAATAAATAAATAAATAAATAAATTAGCACAGTGGTTAGAAAAATGTTATTATGCATTATTGTATTTTCTAAATGTCAGTTGTACAGATTAGATTAATTTACCATCATTCTGACTGTTCATCTAATACCATCTGGTGAAATCTATTGTCTTCTATTTAACCTTTAATCCGTCTTTGCCTCTCTAAACCATTAAGCCTTTAAAGCTTGAATGGTCTCCCATTCCCTTGTATATCTGCTGCACACAGCACACCTTTCCCCAAAACGTTTGTTGAGTTGATCTTATTTCATAACATATTCTCTTTAAATAGCAACAGGAAGAACAACACACACTGTGGATGTTGGTAATATGTTTCTTTTCTAATGATCAGCGGCTCTTTGTCTTGCTTTTTTTTCTGAGTTCATGTTTTGAGATAACACCTGGGGGCAGCATGGAGTCAGCTTGCGCTTGACTGATTGCTGTGAATTACAAAGAAATATGAAATCCGAAGGTAGAGGATGACAGATAGGAAATGAATAATCCTCCATATACGTCACTGGCTTTAAAATGACTGTGCACTTTGCTACAGATATCTATTTAAAAGTAGCACACCCTCTGCATGCCTCATGGGAGCTTTTGAGGATAAATGACTTGTTTTCTCTCTAATCCTAGGTGACAAAGCAAACTGTACATTTAACCATTTGCTCACACAACAAAATGGAGCAAATACACAAGCTACATTATCAAGCAAGATAAATGTAGCATACGTTTATGATATGAAAAGGCACCTCCACTGCTCTGGAGATTTAACACTTGCTTAGTAGTTAAATCAGTTTAATGAAAGCGAATGTAAAAGCCAGATTTTTGTCCTGAGATACTAAAAAGAAGAAAGATAAGAAGTTGAGAGCAGAGATTTAATTAACAAAGCAACTTCCTAAAACATGCAATGCCCAGTACAGATTCTATACAATCTTCTACAGCTATAGGGATGTCACTACAAACATTTGCTTAGATTCTCTCTGCTCATGCTCAGAACCTGGTCTCTGATTACTGCAAGATCCTTACAAGGCAAAATTAGAGTGCTAATTATCTGATAAAACTAAGTGAATTTGGGCATTTCAAAAAAATATTTTTAGAGGTAAGAAAGTTAACAGAAGAACATCTTTTTTTTTTTTTTTTTTTAGCAATTTGGCCCTGTCTCTACCCTTCACCAGAACCTAAAGAAATATCACACATTTTTATATCACTGCGGTTCCCGTGAAAACCAAATGGAAAAGTGTGACAGGATATATCCGTTTCTCCATAGGTCCACACCTAATTTCTGTTATACCTATTCCCTGACTTATCATAGAAGGATTTATTCATGTATTCACTCAACAGACATTCACTGAATACCCAATATGTATTATCTGTTTTCCAAAGATGTTCACAGTTTAGGAAGAAACACACACACACACACAATTGTGATCATTCTGATTTTCTTTTAGACTTGAAACCTATTATTCTTTTCACTGCTCAACCTATTTGCACTTCAGAGTATAATCTCAGAAAGCAGAGATCTCACTTTACAGGTAATGAAAGTGAGGTCCAGAGAGGGTAAAGGATGTGGTCCAGGTCACACAGCCATTTTTCTTGCAACCATTGATTCATTTCAACCACCTATGTTATCACTCTTGAATGTGAGATGGTTGAGATGATACACTATGGTTGCATTTCCTTGGACATTCTAAGTCCCTGGTAGAAATCTCTAATTAAGACATTTGTTTACTGACCTTCCTTTAACATTGCTCTTGTAGCCATTTGTCCACACATAAATCTCACCATTACATGTCTCTGACATTAGTCTCAATTGGCCAAAGCAGACTTATTTATTTTCTATTCATGATGAGTAACCTCAGAGCTGTAAATTGCCTGACGGCAGGCTAGTAGGCATCTGTATACTAGTGATCTGAACTTGAACTTTCATTACCTTGCATTTTTCCTCACCTATTTCCAACCAACCCCATCTCCCAATTTGCATTTAAGGGCATCTCTCCAAAAGGTAGTTGGGCAGTTTGTATGTCTACACATCTGGTAATATCCTGGGAAATGTTTAACAACAGAGTCTAAGAGACAGAAATATATCCAAAACTCTGATAAGCAGCATTTTCCAGTTTCTGTGGTATAATTATATGGTCCATTTCAAACTACCAGTGTATCCTTGACTACTGCACACAATTTAGGGGGAAATGTGAACCATCTGCTGTCACTGGTCAGTAAAAGCCAGACTGCTGTCCCATAACTCTGAAAGAAGCAAACCAATGATCTGCTCTCTCTCCCACCCCCTAACATTCTTGCCATAGTTGAGGTATATAGAGAGGCAGGTTTGGCTTGTGGGTTTGATAACTGTAACTGGCAATAGGACTAATTTTTAAAAAGAATCTGAACTTGTAGACATATAAAGATATAAACATAGTTTTTACATTAAAGAAGATATAAGAAAAAAGACAGCAAGTAACTACACTCATCTGATAACAATTATTATTTTAACACACACACCTTTGTGAACATAATTGAGAACTGCTGGTAAAATTATTGGTGGTGGCTTGATTGTAAAAACCAACAGAATCCTCAGGGGTTTGAATTTGCAAGCTCAGTCAATCTGACCAAGCTCAATGCAGGAAGAAAATAAGAACAATGGAAGGGAGAGTAAATATGCTTAAGAGCAGAAATGAGAAGCTTAAGCAACAACTTCATGTGCATTCACTCAGTCAGTCAGTGGGTGTTCGCATCCTTCTAAAACTCATCAGCTGAAATCCCAACTTCCAATGTGATGGTATTAGGAGGTGGGGGTCTTGAGAGGTGGCTGGATCATGAGAGTGGAACCCAAAAGAATGGACTAGTGTCTTTATAAAAATAAACGAGAAAGTCTGTTCTCTCCCCTCCATGTAAGGACACAGCAAAGTCAAGGCTATCTGCAAAGCAGGAAGTGAGCCCTCTCTGGCATTTTGCTCTTGACTTTGCAGCCTCCATAACTGTGGGAAATAAATGCTGTTTAAGCCACCCAGTCTGTTGTGATTTGTTACAGCAGAGTGAATTGACTAAAACAATGGGTATTGATTGAGAGTACTTCTCTGTAGTCCTACATATTTATAATTTGAGGGAAAAAAAAAGATTCAAGTAATGTAAAATAAGGGAAAGATTTGAAACCTAGTTGTTCTATAGAAAATTAAGAAAAGATGCCCATGTTCTGTTCTACTCCATGAGTCTAACTCCAGGGCTATAGAAAGAGTAAAAGGAACATTCTAAGCCTCAGTCTAACCTAATGGCTCCAGTCCAATGCTTGCTAGTCAGTTCCCAGGAGAAGAAGCCTCTGCCTTTTCCCAGCGGAAATTCTTTCATGACAGGCTTAATTGCAGTCACCAATCCAAACTGAGTCAGCTGGGAAGCCACAGTCTCCAGAAGTTCTCAAACATCAGGCTTGGACTTAAGTATTTATTCAAGACCTGAGAAAAACTTCATTTATTTTCTTTCCTGACTCTGGCCAGGTTCCCGACTGCTTTGGGATTGTTTGGTGGTACCCTGTACCCGGGGGACTGTGTAGGGCCTGTATTCTTAGTACCTTTCTTACAGTATTGCTTTAATATGGGGAGTTTCTGACTGTCCCAGGCATCATATCTGGTAGCAATCCTCAGCAGGCTTATTATCTTCCAAATATAAGCAACCCATATATTCACTGTGTTCAAAGTTATGTGATAATTCATAGGATTAATTTTCATATAACTTTATAAAAATGTACCTTTAAATATGACTCTCCGGAGCCTTCTGATTTTTTTTCCATTTTCCTTGCATCTCTCATTCTGCTTTTTGAATTGAGATTATGAAATATGCGTATTATCTAGAATACATGTTAATATATTTTACGGTAGCAGGAATCCCCACACTTTTAAAGCTTAATAGTCTATATTAATAACCACACAAATTCTGGTGCAAGGAGATTTGCTTTTTTCTGCCTGTCCTATCTGTATGAGAACACTCTCCCAACAGGCAGCTAAATTTGAATATGGCTTGAGTGTGTCCTCAAAGGCACTTTGGCCAGAAGCTTGGTCTCCCTCTAGGATGGTATTAAGGTGGTGGGACCTTTAAGAAATGGGGCCTAGTACAAGGTAATTAGGGCATGTAGGCATCATGCTTGGAAGAGATTAATAGAGTTTTCACAGGACCAGGCTAGCTCCCAGGAAAATGTGTTTTATAAGCCTGGAACGTCTCTTGAATCTCTGGCTTCCCATCTCACCAGGTGACCTCTCCCTCTCATCTTTGTTCCTATCAGGATGCCACCCTCAATGCTGTGATGTAACCAGAAGATGCTCATCGTAGGCTGAATAGACGGAGCCACTCAATCTTGAACTTCCAGCCTCTAACATTGTAAGTTAAGTATATCACTTTTTTTTTCTATAAGGTACCCAGTTTCATTTATTTTGTTACAGCAACACAGAATGGACTAATACACCAAGGAACATTAATGATTGTAGAGACTCTTTAGCCTAAAAGTAGAGATCTGAGGTAGGAAACAACGAGAGAAGAAAATTCTCTCTTTGAGCCAAGTCCCTAAAATTGATAGGGGAAGGGGAGACAGGAGGGAAAGAGCTCTATAAGTCAAGAGAACTAGTGAGAATTGGTGCTTATTTGGTTCCTTCTCTGGTAGCTGGCTTCTCACGGAGACATCAGTGAGTTGTGGGGTAGTGGTTTTGTGTCCTCTGACAACTGTGGGGGTTTTTCCATAGCCTCAGGCCTGAAGTTGAAGTGGAGTCTTACTCAAAATATCAACATCTATTGGGAAAGACATATGCCTATGGACAGTTCCCACACAGTGGCAGATAAATTTCCCCTGAATGCTACCAAATGTTGTCCTCTCTCCATTCTTCAGGAAAGGGTAAAGAAGGGGAAAAAAACTTCACTTAGCCAGGTTTAATAATTGTGGAATTAGACTTTGGATTGGAATGTAATATAGAACAGAGGACAAAATAAAATGTAGAGATAAACTGACAGAAATTTCTGGATTGGACTGAAGAAAAAAAATCCTCAGAAATGTCTAAATGATATTTTCTGCTAAGAGTAGAATTAGACACTGAGAATAAAAAAAATCAAATTGAGTCAGAGATGAAGAAGACATTTGAGTCTTATCTATTGTCATGATCATGAAAATGTGTCTATCATGCATATTGAATTTAAGTTAGTTATTATTGCCATATCACCCCACATGCATGCCCACCACCCTACTTCCTAGTATGAATGTGGCTGATTGAATATGGAATTCTTTTTTTCAATCACTTAAAGACCACTAGTGTTCATGTTGTTGAGACAGACTTAAATGGTTTTTGTGTTTATATTACCTCTGACTCTTTCAAGGAGATGATGTTAATTCCCAGTCTAGATGTGAGCAAAAGAAATGCCTATTGAAATAGATTCATCTTCAAACCATCAGCTGCCAAGGGGTTAATAAGTCACTTTATATGATTATTAGCAAATAGGCATTTAAATCCCTTACCCATTAGGGATTCTCAAATCTCCATATAGATTGTCTTCTGAAGTAGATTAAATGGTGCCAAGGGACAGGGGTTTGGATGTGTTTCAGCAGATCTGATGCTAGGGGGCTGATGTGTCTAGTAGGATCAGGTATTACCCCAAGCATGGCTTCAAAACAGAACTGAATGTGCTTGTCTCCTGTAGGAGGACTTCCATGGACAAAGTTCCAAAAGAGAAAGGAGGGACAGAGAAAGGGGAGAGGGCAGGAAAGAAAAAGAAAGGGAAAAAAAGAGAAAAACCCAACTAATACATTCAAGATTACTTTTTAAAAAACACTCGGTTTGATACATCAAGGTAGAACTGATCTTAAGTACATTTAGATGAGGGTAAACTGTTCCTGACAATTTAGACAAAATAATTAGACAAAGAAGGCACAAAATTCTTCCTTATGGAGACTTCAGCTACCCCCCCCCCAATATTGCTATAGCAACCATTTTTCTTAATCTGAAATATTTGCTCACTACAAATAATTTAATATTGAAAATCTTTCTGATCTGTCCATAGCCTATGGATTATCTGTTTTGGAGTTAAAGCCCTTTTAATTTTACCCTCTTAATTTTAATTTTAAAATGCAACGTCACCTGCACTTTGCAGAGGCTCTGACATCAGCTCTACCATTTCTGTAGTCAGTATTTATTTATGTACATCACAGCTACGTTCAAATTATTGTAATTATCCCTCTTTACTCTCCTCTTTGATAAAGTGTGAAGCCAATCACAAGTTCTCTTTCTCCCTAGAATTGTCACAGAAGTCCTCTCCCCATCTCATCCTCCCACATCCACATCGCTCACTGTGGGAACCCTGCCCCTCCCCGGGCCTCCCCCACTGTGCCCCTAAACGTGCTGTCTGTAACCAATTGTTCCTGTTGAATAACAATGGGAGCTGCGGGGCTTTTTCAGCTTATGCTGCAAATAGATTAGCCTGCTCCCTTTTATGTGTGCTAAGACATTACCCAGAAGCCCCCAGGATTCCATTATCAGCCGCCAACAGATGGAGCCTATCAGCGCGCTGTCAATCATCCCCCACCTGTGGATTGCGCAGCCGAGCCAAAAAATTAATTGCTTAGAAATATAAAATCTGTAGACTCAGATCGGAAAGGATTAAGAAAGGAAAGGTTAAGCAAGGGAAGGAGGAAGCCTTGCTGTGCCAGAGAACCTTATCAAGTCGTGCGCTTATCTCAGTGCATGACGCATTCAGCGTTTGATTTGGTTTTCCAACAGAAGAAAGACAGCAGGATTAGAACCAGAAATGTTGGAGAAGAAAAAAAGAAGGCAATTTGCAAAAAGGCATAAGGCCGGTTGCTTCACATTGGGTCATTCATATGCGTTCTGAAGAAAAAATAAATAAAATAAAACTGAAAAGCTGTTCTCTTCCACTTTTATATTTTGCTGGTGTCATTTCACATTTGATTTTTTTTGTTTCATTTATTGTTCTTTTATTTAAATTTGCCATATTTTTCAGTACCAGCAAGGAGAGGTTATTTTGTCCTAATATTGGTTTCATGGAACTATTTTTCTAACTCATATACCCTTGTTTCCTTTCAAGTTTTGGGGGTTTTTTAGTAGAAAAAAAAATAGTTCTGATTATGTTGGATAAAGTCCTTCCTCACAATGTGACCTTTGGTTGTTTTTTTTTTTTTTTTTTTTTTTAATTTCAGTTACCTGCAAAATGAAGTATGATGGCGGTAATCTCCTGCAGCTCTTAAATTGTGTGACTCTATAAATTGATTGCCAATAATATTTAGAAATGACTTAACAAGATATCTGGCATATGGAAATAAGGGGACATGGGAAAAAGGAATTCCTCAAAGGATTATTTGTTGAAGTGTCTAACACTGCACTCTGCCTTGGGAATTTTCTCTGGTGCAACTACAAATGTTCTTATTACCAAGATGGTAGTGACAAAACTTTAATGGTCTGAGTAATTTTGACAAGTAGTTTGGGCTATCATTACCAACTTAATTGATTAAAAGTCAATAGTTTTTTGTTAATGTTTTGCTTTATGTAAGTTTTAAAAAATCATATTTTTGAGCTTGGCTCAGTGGAGCATTGTATATTCTACTTTGAAACTAAAAAAGCATTTTTCCCCCCACAAATAGACACTTAGGGGCAATTTAATTCAATTAACAATGAACTAATTCAACAAACTTTTATCACTTGTCAACTGCTGGCATATGCTGGAAATAAAATATACTGACTTTCTTCAAGTATTTAAAACCTAGTAGCTTGAATTAAAACAATTGCATGAATAACAATAATGCTACCTCTTATTGAATACTTATTATATGTGTTTACTCACTTTGTCTAATAGGCCTATTTTTCAAAACAATGCCACTAAGCCAGATAGCCTAGTAAGGTGGGAAGGATATGGAAAATGACAACCCCCAGGACAGGGAAATGACAAATCCTCAAAACTGTCTGACCTGGAGGAAGAGAGAGGAGGAAGGCATCATTATTCCTCTCCCAGTGAATCCTTTCCCATTAACAATGGGCCCCTAAGGAAAAAGCAAACTTCCATCCCTTCCCTGTTTGATCCACAGCATCTCCACTAAAAACATCCCTTCACAACCACAATGGGTCTCTGAAGGGAGGAGGCCGACACTGAGATGCTGGACCCTGGACTTTTACCCTCGCCCTGGAAGGAGAAAAGTAAAAAGTGAAGCTCTGGGAGACAATGAATCCCAGAGAAAGAAGATAAGCAGTGAAAACTGAGTTCTGAGGTTTTCCAGGCAAACTTTTTTGTTTTATCATGAAATATCTCATTTAATGTTTTTTTATTTATATATGACAGCAGAATGCATTACAATTCTTATTACATATATAGAACACAAATTTTTATATCTCTGGTGGTATACATAGTATATTCACACCAATTCGTGTCTTCATACCTCTACTTTGGATAATAATAATCATCACATTCCACCATCATTAATTACCCCATACATCCTCCCTTCCCCTCCAACCCCTCTGCCCTATCTAGAGTTTGTCTATTCTTCCCGTGCTCCTGCTTCCTATCCCACTATGAATCAGCCTCCTTATATCAGAGAAAACATTCGGCATTTGTTTTTTTGGGATTGGCTAACTTCACTTAGCATTATCTTATATAACTCCATCCATTTACCTGCAAATGCCATGATTTTATTCTCTTTTATTGCTGAGTAATATTCCATTGTTCATATATGCCACATTTTTTACTTTTTACAACTTCTTTCCTGACTGTACAAACCAACACATCCTGCTTCAGTCTCCAATGATTAAACCAGCCTCATAGTAAACTATAAAACTCAAACCCCTTAACTGTTGGCCATCTTTCTATCCAGAAAGTGAGCCCCTCTAGTGCCTGATTGATTGACTACACTGCAGAATGAAGGAAAGCTTGCTGGTCAGTTTGAGGTCTGCTTCCATCCCGGTTACTTGTATTTTCATGATGTTGCTGAAACAGTGTTGGTTATTTTTGCTTACAAGGTGCACTTTGAGTTCGGACCTCTGTCATCATGCCTGTGACACCAGAGAGTGTATTATATTTATAAGACAGATGTAAAATGGAGCTCAGAGATGGAATAAAGATCAGTGTTGAGAGCATACTAAAGAAAGAATGTAACTAGCTGATTAAAAAAAAAAAGCCAATTTTTCCTTTTGAGGAACCCTCCAAAGAAACTAGAGCCTCTGCCGCCCTTCCCTACATCACAGATTCCCCTTCCCAACTACTCATCACCCTTACAATTATGTCTTAAATTATTTCCCTTTTAGAATGTAACTCTTACAAAGACAGGAACCACTAACATGCTGGTAAGTGCTTAGCCATCAGTCCTCTGGTGTTCCATCTCTGTGTTCAATGTTCCCTGAGCTACCCACATGCCAGCTACTGGCCAGGAACAATCCTGAAAAATATAACAGTCATCTCTTGTGAGGCAGTATCTCGGTATCTCCCTGACTCCCCTTCTGTACACCACTGGAAGGAAAGGCCTGCCTTGTTTATCACTGTATCTCCACTGCTGGCGCTTGGTTGAACTCAACATTTCTGTTGAATGAATGGCTATTTCTTCCAAGTTGAAGTTGAAACTCCACTTTCTCTTGTCATCTTGTACTTGGTCAGGTGATCACCATATCTGCCCAATGCTAACAGAGTTGAGGAGGGCTGGGAAGGAACTGAGGGCACTACAGATTCTCTCCCAGAGCTCATCATCACATCACAATTGTATGTACATAACTGTTGCAAAAACGCTCACCATTGTGGGTGGTCCTCTTGGGAAATATGCTTAAGATAGAATGAGAGAAAGTTATTATTTATGTCCTTTGGAGGGGGAAAGAATGTGCAATTTAATTCAATTTCTATGGTTTCATCATTGCGGATGACAAAATTTAAATTTTTTACTCCAAAATTTTATAGGTTCAGTCCAGGTGCAGTGGCAAACTCCTAAAATCCCAGCAGCTGGGGAGTCTGAGGCCAGAGGATCCCGAGTTCAAAGCCAGCTTCAGCCACGTAGCAAGGCCATAAGCAACTTAGCAAGACTCGATCTCCAAATAAAAACTAAAAAGATTGGGGATGTGACTCCCTGGTTAAGCACCCTGAGTTCAATTCCCTGTACAGAGAGAAAAATTATAATTTTAGCCAACACAATTCCAGAGAACTCATCTAGATCTTGTTGAAGAGTTGATCACCCTTTCTTCATCTTTAAAATGTAGGGGTTCAATCCTCAGTACCACATAAAAATAAATAAAGACTTTTTTTAAAATGTAGGGGATTAGGGAAAATGACATAAAGCACCCAAGACAGGGCTCATGGCAATGCAGGCTACTGCTCATTGTCATTATTGTAAGGCATATGTGCCAATCCCTTGCACTGGATTATGAGGCCCTAAAGGAAAAAGAACTGTGGAGATTCCTGTCTGGGCTGGGCTGCATTCTCCTTTGCCTTTCCCATGTGGTTCCCTGATAAACCCCCAAATTAAATAACCTCCCTATAGTGAAGCGACTTTATGACAATCTCATCAACCAGAGAGCCCAACACTATTCAGGAAATAGCAAACAAATTTAAAATTTAAAAATCTATTTGTTAAAAGTGCATTTAAGGGGCTGGGAATATGGGTCAAGTAGTAGCACGCTTGCCTGGCATGTGTGAGGCACTGGGTTCTATCCTCAGCACTACACAAAAAATACAATAAAGACATTGTGTCCACCTAAAGCTAAAAAATAAATATTTTTTTAAAAAGTGCACTTAATTACGACTCATGTATCCTCCAGACCTGTGGATAAAAAGGGAGATCCTATAAACAGCCAGATTCAGCACTTTAAACATTTGCAGCTACTCTTTCTCTTTAACTTCACAAGTTGTATTTTTCCTTGTTGTTAAGAACAAGAACTACAGAGTCAGACTTTCTCAGTTAAAATTCTGGTTCCGCCTTGGTCAGCTTATTAAAATCCCTTTCCTTACCTGTGAAATATGGAAAATAATTATATCTACCTTATTGGATTACTATGAAGATTAAAATGTAGTGATATGGGCATAAAGTTCCAACACAGTGAACACCCTCAATAAATGCTAGCTATTCTTACACATATTTCATGCTTAGATCTGTCGTCTCACCTTAATATATTTCTTGATTTTTTTCAAGATATGTTTGATTTTTTTTGAGATATGGTTTATTTATTGAATCTCAGTTTTTATGTATACTTATGTATACCTCCCAACAGGCTATAAAATTCCTATGTAACCACCATTTGATATCTATGAAGTCTGTGACTTTTAGCCAGAAAAAGTCACTATCTTTCTTCAAAATATTACTTAAAATATAATTGGATCTTGGTGGCAGAGGTTATGCTGGAAAATGATGATCTTTAAGTCCTTTAGAATTAACTCTAAAAGATGTTTTATTATGCTTGAAGTGAAAACCATCTGTCAGAGTAGATAAAAATACATTACTCAAAAGATGGCATCTTTAGAGAATAGGATATTTACTTCAACTGTCACCCAAGCTCATTTGCTATGGTCAATGGGGACATTTCATTTCTAGATACATAAATTAAACAGATCAAACCAGACATTTCACACAGTATATTGTTGTAGAATGAAGTGGCCTTAGAACCAGAAGACCCACATCCTCATCTAAATGGCTATTAAAATGCTGTGTGATCTTGTATAAGTCTGTTCACCTTGTGGGGTCTGTGTCCTCATCTGTAAAAGATGATGATGGGATCAGACAGTTGGTTAAAGTCTCTCCGGTTCTGTGATTCCATAGTTTATGCCTATTTAGCACCATCAATGTCAGAGACACTTGGATTAATGAAAGTAGGGAAATAGGACAACCTTGAGTTTTTATTAATCAAGGTTAAGCATGGGGTTTATTTTTCTCTCCTTCTTTCTCTTGGACTTATCTAATATAACCAAAAGCCTTCTATGTTTTTTTCTATAGATGGCTTAATGAATTTAGGACCAGATATTTTACAAGAAACAAGTATATGATGATTGGAAATTTCTTCCCACGACTTAATTATAATTAAATACTTAAAAATCTCCTGATCTTAGCAGATCCTGTAAAAGAGAGGTCGCCACTCAATTTTCCAAAACAGGTTTCTGTTTTTTGAGTTTTGATGGAGACTCAATGAAGATTCATTCACTCATATCTGGAGACATATGAATCCAAGGGATTAGAACACACTTCCTATGTGCTGGTGGCCCCACTCAGTGAAAAGGTGTCACAGTTCTGTGGTGCTCGACTTGCTTGCACATCTCTCTCCAAATCTGCAAACTGAAGAAATGCTTCTAGGCATTATTTATTTATTGAAATCTTTTAATAAAACTTGACATTTGATAAAGTTTCAAGGAATAAAAAGCAAACTTCTCAACAAATTCAGCACAAGTTGCAATGCATTGGCTCCTCTTATTTGCTTTATGTCCCTGCTTAATGTAGACAATTGTACTCTCTGTGAGTCCCAGGGAGTGGAGCACATGGGACATTTCTCTGTTACCTCAAAAATGTGTCACGAATATAGATATTGGGAAGCAATGGCTCCTTATTTTCATGCCTTTAAAAAACAATATATACTTTCTTTTGGGTTAGAAATATATTTTAAATAATATTTATTGTTTCTAATTATAAGATACCTGATATTATAGAAATTTTGAAAAAAAAATTTATAAATTGTCAAAAGTACTAAAGTTATTCCAAATCCCACCAAATAAAGATAACTGTTATTAATACTATGGTTCATTTCCTCCCAATTTTCTAGTCTTTTCTATGCATGCATAGAAAAGAGAAAACAAGACTAATGCTAGATAGCCATATATACTGTTTTGTACTTGACTTTTCTTCTAGAATTATATAGATAACCTTTGCCAACATCCACAAGTATTAAAAAAAGACACTTTTTAAATTGTAGCATCATGTTCCATTATATGATTTAACATGATTTGTTTAATTAGTACCTACTGTTACTTAAAGTTTTTTTTTGTAATTTTTACTCTTCTAAATATAACTACCATTTCCATCAGTGTTAATAAATGATTATCTGATTTTTTCACTGGAACAATTTAATATCAGTAGAGTTACCAGGTCAATGGCTATTTTTCTTTCTTCCAGCAACTAGACCAGGAAGGTCTAGTTTTATTGCATGACCACCAAGAATTCAAATTATTTAAAATTGTGACAATTTAATGAAAGGAAAATGAGAATTTGCATTTTTAGCATAGTGATTTTTATCTTGTATGAGCCTTTCTATTTTTTATGTGAGTTACCTGTGTAGATCTTTTTCAAGTTCACAGTGAAACTGCTACAATAATCTTAAAAGATCCTATGTACTGCCACATGTTCTAATCACTGGGCAAGTAATAGATTCTGGTTCCATAAAGAATTTCCAATTTTGAGAAGTCACAGGACAAACTCTTAGATTACAAACCTCACAAAGGTAGAACACTAGTACAATATATGTCACATGGGCAGTAGATGGATACTTTCCCTAGCTACTGAGATACCTTGTTTTTGATATTGAGAATTCATAGTGCAGTGATTAATGGCAAAACTAGAGATTCAACTTTAGGGAAAAAAATAAGACAATTCCCTGAACACAGTCATCTATTTTTACTCCATAAATTCTTAAAAAACAAAACAACATTTTGCAAGAAGTATCAAAGCCTTCCTAGGATTTACTTTCCCTAGTATTGCATGAAATTGTAGGAGATATTCTGACATTTCAGTGATAGCTATTTCTAAATGATAGGTACAAGACACAAGACAAGTCCGATACCTTGAAATCAAAGACATACAGGAAGCAGGAGTCTCCTCACTATGGAAGTCTAGGGGCTCTATAGCACTTAGTTCACACTGTTACCAATTGCGGGACTATTAACATCTCTGTGGCACAGTAATAGGATTGTCTGATTTTTAAAAGTTCATTTTGCCTTTTTGGATCAAGTGACTGACCCAATAATTTGCATTGGTGAGCAGATAAATATTGTTAGGCTTTCCTAAAGCTATCCTAGGTGGTCATCTCCATTTTTAACTGTATAAGACATCTATTGTTTTGTTGTTGTTGCCTCAAACTAAATTTGTGATGCACTTGAGTATTGCTTTTTCAGATTCATAGAAAAAAAAAATATATATATATATCACAGGCCCTCAATTTAAGATTCTGATTCACCTGGGGATATTACATTTCCAGGTAAGAGGATTCCTTATTTTATTTAATTACTCAATCAAGACATCAAGGGAGAAAGTCACATTGCTGGATAAAGGTCACATTTGCAAAAATATTATGTATTTGATGAAGAAATGTTTTTTGGTGTCCCAGAACAAGGCTTTGCTTCACTTGGGGTCTGCTCCATTTGGTTCCTGGTGAGCCCTTAAGTTTGAAGATGTGGTCCCTGATTGTCAGTAGCATGATGAAGGGGAGAGCAAGAGGGAGAAAGAGAATCAGGAGAAAAGCACCATAAAGAATTGAAAAAGATTGGCATGATGCTGTGCAGTGGACATGGTGGATCCTCATCCTGCCACCAATGGAACATCAGTGGCATCAAGAGATATAAGGTCCCAGGGAATGGAACACACTTTCCATAAGGTGGTGGCCCCACTCATTGGAAAGGCATCACATTTCCAGTGGTTCTTAACTGCTTGTATGTTTTTCTCCAAATCTTCTCAGTATAGCAACCCTGACATTCCTGGAGGAAATATATATGGGTGTAAACACAAAAATCCTTCAAAAACCTACTTAGTTGCTTTCTATACTTTATCACCAGTGTCACCATTTTGACTTATTAATTTTTATTTTATTTAAACCACAACATTTCACAATCCCTTAACCATAATGAATAAATCTTTTAAAAAGCATGAGTACTCAACCAAGAAGGGAAACAGATCAGAATGATTTCCCTGATTTATTTTTCATTAAAATTGTCAGGCCACGGTCAGTATAACTTTTGCTTGTGTAAGTCATCTTTTCATGGCTGTGAGCAAAATGCTAGAAAAACCTACTTAGAGCAGGAAAGGTTTATTTTGGCTCACAGTTTCAGAAGTTCAGTCCATGGTCAGCCGACCTCATTGCTCTGGGCCTGAGGTGAAGCAGATAGTGGTGGTGGACGAACATTGCAGAGGAATGCAGCTCAGAACATGAGAGCCAGGAAGCAGAGAGAGGGAGAGAGGCTACAGAAGATGAAGCCTTCCAGGGCAATTCCAGGGTGACCCACCTTCTCCAGCCATGCCCCCTCTGCCTACGGTTAGCATCCAGTGAGTCCATTCAAACTCAGGTGCCCTGAGTAGGTTACAGCTCCTACAATCCAATCATTTTACCTCAGAATATTCCTACATTAACACAGGAGCCTTGGGAGGACATCTCATATCTAAGCCATAGCATTGCTCTCCCTTTATTTATTTAATTTAAAACATTTTCAAATGCTTCCTTTCATTTTCACCTTAGTCTCCTTATCACCTATTTTCCTTTAGTACTTTTTCTTCACTTAAATATTATCTCCCCTATTTTAATCTGCTCACACATTTATCTTCATTTATGTGAAATAAGGGTTGCCATTTTTCTTGAGTCCCCTATTTTTCTTTCTTTTCAATTTGTATTATGCTTATCAAGATAGTTTTTTTCTTTCTACTTTTATGCCTTATTTTTAAAATATTTTTTAGTTGTAGATGGATACATATTTTTATTTTATTTGTTTATTTTTATTTGGTGCTGAGGATTGAACCCAGTGCCTCACACATGCAAGGCAAGTACTCTATAACTCAGCTACAACCTCAGCTCCAGTGCCTTATTTTTATTATTGCTTTGTTTGACTATGCTATGATCCCTAGAGAAAATAGAACTGGGAAAGACATCACTACCCACTAGTCTCTGCTCTGACAAGAAGGCAATACTCTTCAGATCTACTCGCCTTTCATAACTTCCCTTAAAGGGTAATTCATATTCCATATGTCTGGAAAATTAATTTCATAAAAAAATTCTTTCTACTCTGTAGTCTATATTTTTGCCGGCTATGTGTCACCATTTCCAAATTCCGTGATTCATCTTGATTATTACTAAGATTAGAAGTCTCTGACTTTCTTATTCGGGGCAGACACATTCTGTGTTCAGGTCACATCCTTTCTCTGCTCTCTGGGTTTGCTTCTTTTTACTCATGTGCCCAAGGCCAGCTCTCTGCCACTTTCATCAGCAACTCCTGGGCAAGAGAGGGAGCAATGACCTAGAGACCAGGTGTCAGGCTTGATGAAAGAAAAGCCAGAAAGGGTCAGAACTTATTTTGTTTTTACAATTCCATTTTGGTTAACTGTTAATGTAAAAGCCTTGACTCATGATTAAATTGATGTTTTTTAATTTCCAATTTAAGCTTATGTGCATGCATTCCTAATATTGCATTTTGAATGAGGTGATTGCTGATAATGTGGTTCTGGACACGTGATATCTGTATAATGAAGGATGATTACATTCTCCTGCAAATGAATATGGGTTATCAATAAACATCAATGCATGCCATAACAGGCCAGCAGCCATGCATAAATGAGATGTTTTCAAAATCAACTCAGAATCAGCTATCACTGCCATTTATTACATAATGAGTAAAAACAATTGGATTAATTAAGCAAGCAGGCATTCTGCTTGTGTGGCTAATTTTAAAGAGTAATATGCCAATTCATGTGGCTAATTTTAAAGAGTAGTATGCCAATTCAGATGTACGTACTTGACAGCCATCTGTCCTTTGATGCCTTTCATCTTAAAGATTTATACTAATTTGGCAACATAAACGATCAATGTAAGCTATACTCATCTATACCTACATGTTCCTTAGACCTTCTTCGGTGAGTAATTTTTTTAAGTCTACTTAAATTACTTGGATTGGACTAATTTTCACAGACTGCTCCTGTCTTCTGATCCAGCATCTGACCTTTTTGTGAGCAATTTACTGCTTTATCTCAAATTTCCTTCTCTCTGATGATAACAAAAGTGATATCAATGTAACTCCAGAAACACCTGGATATTTCCCAACTGTTCAGTTCTTTTCCATTTGGTTTCAAATCAAGTCTTGGCACCAGATATTGTAAGGCTGTGTCTATCACAGGACTGATCCTGACAAACAGCCTGTGAAAAACAGACAGCAGCTGGCTGGCTGAGAGGGGAGCTCTCTGTCTCTTTGCCAATTGCTACAGCAGTCAGATCAGCAGGCGTATAGTAAGTGCCCACTCAAGTTTGGGGATCTGAAATATTTAAAACGTGACACTTGTATTTACAATTTGCCTGAGATCTCACTCTGTGTCATTTTCATGGCTGTTATTCCAGCCTCTGAAGGTGGCCTCAGGTGACCAGTGGGCAGTGCCTACATTGGTTTCCTGTTTCCCCATCCTTACCACTCACTCTAAGCAGGCCACTTGGATCTCGGTGAGTTTTACATGCCAATCCCCAGATTCAAGTCTATATAGCAACAGAAGCCTCTTTTTTCTTTCCGTAAAGGTAAGACTGGTTCCTTTCCTCCTTGGGGCCTGGCTAGGGAATTGTGGTGATGGCTTCGAACCTTTCTCATCTTTTCTGTTGCTGTTCATTGCTTCTTCAGAGCACAGCAAGTTCATGGGGGCAATCAGGGCTGTTTTTAGCAAAATATGGAATCTCAGCCAGGCCATTTCTGATGTTTGGAGGCTGTCTACACTCTATCAAATGGATCTTTTAAAGCCACATTATTTACTCCTGATTTTGGCTGCATTGATTTCTGAAGACTTCCCAGAGAACACACCTGCAGGTGTCCTTAAATCAAATCCAAATTACTGGATACAAAGCAAGACTAAACCACACAATACCAGATTCTTGGGCTTCTGTGAAACCTTAACAATAGGCTCTTGACCATTAAAATGACAAATTATGGGAGCAGGAAGAGCCTCCCTTCAGGTATGGATCACTATAAGTCGCTGTCTGGGCTTCTGCCTGTACCGGGACACCGCTGTCCTATGTACCAGGAATTTTAGAGCAATGGGGTTTGTTTGACTGTACTTCTTGGTTGTTGAAAGCAGACAGACTCTCTTGATGCCTCCACTGTCACATAATTAAAACTAAGGCAATTTCTTGAGAAAGGACTTATTTTTGAAAAAACACCCTGAGGCTACATGAAAAAAGTCAAGGCTAATTAAAATGCAGAATCCTGACTCCACCCTAGAGATTCTTAGTCATCAGAACTAAGGCTGGACCCAGAGATCTGCATTTTAAGAAGTAGCTGTTGGCACGGATGCAGGCAGTCCTCAATCTTCACTTTGAGAAACACTGATAAAGCTCAAAGTTTTACATGTGCCATTCCAGAAATACACTTTGCAGTTTTAGAAGAGAGAAATATTTCCTTAAATCATCCCAAGGCAGAGGCCTCATAGCTTCAAGGAAACAGAAATAAAGGAGGAATGTAGTCACCTGCTTGAATTCCACTGCTTCACAAAAACTTTTTTTTTTCCCTCCATTTCATACTTTTAAAAAGTCTTAGTGAGTTACCACCTTAACCCCGATTCTACCATTTGCCCAAGTTCACCTGATGTTGACTGATTCTTATTCTGGCTAGAGTCAGTGACTGTTTGCAAAGTTGGCTGAAAAACCTTGGCAAGGTAAAGGTCATGCTAAGTCTTCTCCAGGGAAAGGAGTCCAACTTGTACTGATAGGCCCTGGATAATCCCCTCTCTGGACTCTGAGACATAAAAGCTTTGAGAACCACCCTCCTGGTTTCTTCCTGGTGGTTTTCAGCTCAGGCTGCACTTTGGAGTCACCTAGGGAAAACTTTAGCCAACTAATTCTGATTCCAACATCCAACTAGATTGTAAAAGGAATGGAATCTGAGCCACTTTAAAAGGCTGAATGACCATGGAAAGCAAGGTGGGCCCTGCTCTGAGTTACTCAATGATAATGCAGAACAGATAATGCACTCAATGATAATGTGCCTAAATCTGAATTACTACATTTCATAAAGCAGTGGTTTGCTGTAAGTTTCTCTATTTTGAGTGTAAACACTGAGATGGGATGACTCTACGCCTTGTTTGTACAAGTAAACAGCCACCATCTGCCTGCTCAACCATAAGGCACAAACTAATAAACAAATTAATTATACTAATAAAAATGACCACCTGTGAACTTATCAAATCAATCAGAAGCACATGGATGCATGGGCGTAGCAAATTTGTATTGGAAAAACCAGGTCCATGAACTTATCAAACACACTAGACCACTGGATGAAGCAACCCCCTCACTTGAGGCTGTAAAAGGAACTGCACCCCAAGACTGGACACAGTGGCACCCTCACCCTGTCACCTGTCACTTGTCACTAGCCTTGCCCAAGAAAATCATCACAGCAATGAACTTCTGAATATCTGTCCTTGGGCTTTAGCAGAATACAGTTTCTCCTACCTGTGATGACCCCGCATGGCCCATTTCATGCTAACAACTGCAGCTGACATTCCAAGATGACACTGGGAAACCGCCATCTGTCTGGAACCTTGGCCTACAACAAGTTTCTGAGTTCTTCACTGGTTCATAATCTTATCTAACCACCTATAGGGAATCTTTGCATTCCAATCTTCTCTTTGCCTTTGTTCACAGGTTTGGCTTTCTAAACCCCTGTGGCTATCTTATCTCTTTCCTAGTCTTTCTGTATAATTGAGTAAAATGGGATGTGTGATGTGAATGCCATTGATATTAGAAATTAAGATTGGAATAAAAGAACTTGTGATTGCCCAGTTTATGACTACCAGGTGACCCACAAGTACTCAGTGAACAGCCACTAAAGCAAGTGGTGTGGCCTGTGAGTTTATTGTTATTCAATAAATTCTGACAGTGTGGAAAGACACTTGCTCATGACAACTGGTCAATAAACAGGGTGGAAAGGGGTACAAGAAACACAGTTGCAATGGCATGAAGCACTAATGAATTGTGCACATATTTATTGGATATCTACTATATTCAGGGCTATGTGTAAACTTCTGGATGAAAAAAAAATGGAAAATGATACACAAAGCCTGCCCTTGAGTAGCGCAGAGCCCAGGGTCCTTGAAAGAAATCTTGGGTCTGAATGAGGGCAGGATCTCTAACTGTTCTCATGCCTCTGCCTTTAACACCTTCTGACCATTTTCAGTACTAGAACCTGTTCAAACTTAATTTAGAGAATGCCACTCCTCACTCCAATCCTGCCTATAGATTTGCATTTCATTCAGAACCAAACCCAAAGTCCTCATCCCGCTATAGGAAGCTGGGTGTTATATGACAATTTCTTGCAATTCTTGATGGCAATTCATCTTGTTCATCTTCCGTTTGCTTCCCAAGGCCCAACCTCACCGGTCCCTTGTGCATCCTCAAACCCTAAGGTACCCTCCTGCTTTAGTACTGAGCGGCACTGGTACTAAGATCCCCAAGGACTGTTCTCCCAGGACTCCCTTCTTGCCTGCATTAGGTCTCTGCTCAAATTCAGCCTTATCAAGGCCATGGTGATAAGCCTGAGGCCCAATATAAAATATAGAATAACAAGTATCTCTTTACTTCTCCAGCCTTTTTTTCCCTTCATTATTTATCTTCATAGCACTTTTTCTCGCAGGACATGCTGTATCTTTCTTTTCTGACTTTTGTCTTTGTCTTCTGGTAGGAGTATATGTTTCACATGGGTCCGTGCATCTACATAACCTGAGCCAGGCCTAACATGAGGCAGAGCTTGATGCCATGTACCAGCACTGCTGAATGCCTGGGCCCATGGTTGGCACACAGTGCATACTTATTGAATACATAAATGACTGGATGACTATTGGAAAACTATTAACAATTTGGTGTGATTAAGGCAAGGAGTGGATGGGGAGGGGCAGGAAATAAGGCTGGGAGGGAGCCAGGGGACAGGAAAGAATATGTTTGCCTTGCAGAAGAATGGACCTGCCTTTTAGACAGATCCATTAGTTGAGCGTGGAAGATGAAATTGATTATTTCTTCATTCTATATGAAAACCTATAGGGGCGATTCTGTCATTTGCCTAAGTTCATCAAGTATGTGCATTAGTAAAGTTTAAACATGGACATTTCACCTCTAAAGTCTGCCTTCATCATGGACTCCACTTCTCCCAAAGGATTAAAATAGTTTTCTGGACAGGTGTCTTTTATTCATTGTCTACTATTACCAAAAATGCAATATCTAAGCTTAAATACAAATATGCAATATCTAAGCTTAAATTCCCTCTTTCCAAAGAGTAAAGGATCACACACACACACATACACACAGTGCAGAGTCTTCCACACCAGGGTTGGCAATTTCTTCTCCTCCTCCTATTCCAGAAGTTTAAATCAGCTCTTGGGGAGCATGTCCCATATGAGCACTGCTCTGTGCATGTACAGAGGATGCCTCAAGAGTTTGGATACAGCAGCACCAACAGGACCGGCTCCATGGGAGGACTCTCAGTTGCAAAGGATGATTGGAGTTTTGATATACAATGCCATGAGAGGGCACAGGAGGAGACTGACCCTGACTAGATGGGGGCATCTGTTCCAAGGCAGTCAAGGGTAAGAGAGAGAGAGGCACCAAGTGTGAGGGAGAACATTCTAGACAGAATGGGAAGAGGTAGACAAAAAGAATGCATCATACCTATTTGCTTGAAAACAAAAGTTAGACTAATACTTGGAACCAGTTCTCTGTCCTGCAGTATAAGGTTTCTGAGAAATTCTACCATTAGAGGTAAATAAGTGCTCTTAGATCTCATTGAAATGTCTTTGGCCTCACTTAAAATTCATTTCTTTTGCCTGAGCTTGAAAATGATGGAGTTTTCATATATGCAGATGAGTCATGTGCTTCTGGGATTTTGAAAGGGTCCCAGCATAGTTATGTAAAAGTGTTAAACATATATGCAAGGTCAGTGTAAGGTTTTCTCTCAGGCAATGTTGATAATATTAATGCACCCACTTTTGGAAAAACTAGGAAATTGAGCTATTTTTACATTTATTTAAGACAACCCTTTACTTTTTCATATTTAAGGATTTAAAAATATCAACTAGCTTATATATGTATGATTTCATTATGCTAGATATAAAAATCTTATAAAGAAAAGGCAGAAAAAAATAAAATAAAATCACAAACCCCGTGATTTCCAACTGTGTTTTGTTTTATTTGTTTGTGTGCTTATTTTTAAGACTAGAGATTGAACCTAGTGGCACTTTACCACTGAGCTACATCCCCAGTCCTTTTATTGTTTTATTTTGAGACAGAATCTTCCTAAGTTGTTGAGGCTGGTCTTTAACTTGTTATCCTCCTGCTTCAGCTTCCCAAATTGCTAGGATTACAGGCATGCACCACTGTACCTGGTTCCAACTATGTTTTAAAAGTAACATAATGGTGTGGAATAGGGCAGGGCACCATTGGAGTTTCCTTGTAATTCAAACTAGATTTTTTTTGAAAAAGTAATTTTGTAGTAAAAATAAATTTTATATAAATGCACATATAAGATACTCAAAAGTTTTCACTCTTTTAAAAGAATCTTCTGTGAAATGTGTACAATATATATTGTATATGTAATTATATAATTACATGTATATAATTTCTCCCAATTTCAAGATTACTGACTTGCCTAAATTTATATGTTTAGTTCATTGAAGGATCAGCTTGGGCTCAAGACCTGATTTCCTTAGGTATCTAGTCTTTCTTCTACAATTAGAGTATGTCAAATGACAAACATACTTAAGTTGAAGGAAGGCATTTTTAAAATGGAATTATTTCCTTTGATTGATTGCATGTAACTGAAAAGATGACATAATATGGTAAAATCAAAACATCATCTTCAGCTGAGTAAAGAGGAAGATTAGAACCTCCCCCTCGCCCCCCACTACAGAACAGTATTTGGCTCATCGTAGATCTTCAAAAGTATTGTCCGAAAAAGAATAAATAAATGGGTGGTAGGAAAAGAGGTAAGAGAAGCCTAAATTCTCTTACATTTAAGATACATTCAGAATGGTATGGCCAATAGACAGAAAGCCTAAGTTCAATAAGTAATTCCCACTGTAGTTTAGATCTCAAATGTCTCAAATGCTTAGTCCTCAAGGAGATGCTATTGAGAGGTGGCAGAATTTTTAAAAGTGGAGTTAGTGAGAGGTCTTTGGGTCATTGACAGAGGGCCCTTGAAGAAGATTGTGGAACCCCGGCCCCTTCTTCTTTTGCTTCCTGGACATTAGGTGAGCAGTTTTGTTCCTCCCATGCTCTTGCCATGATGTACTTCCTTACCACAGGCTCAAAGCAATGGGATCCGCCAATCATGAACTGGAACCTCCAAATCAGTGAGCTAAAATCTTTTCTCTGTAAAAGTTAATCTACTTCTAAGGTTATCTCAGGTATTTCATGATAGAAACAGAAAGCTGACTAATACAGTATCTGTCTTTCAAAATGCCAATTAATTTGGATAGACACTATCGGATTATCCCTGTTAATGATTTAAATGAAGGGATCGTAAACCAGAGTCAGAAATTATAGGTCACATAGTAAATCACAACCATTCACAGTAAAAAAAAGAGTCAAAGTAAAGGGAAAAATAGTAGAAATCAATTTGCAGAGATGAAATTATGATTTAGGTACAGAGAAAAGGGACATCTAAGATGGTGTGGCCAGAGAAACCTTCACATAGAAAAGCAGAAGGAAGAGAGGAGATGAGTGAGAGAAAGACAGAGAGGAAGAAATAGAAGAAGGATGAGGGAAACAGATATAAAGAGACAAAGACAGAAAGAGAGACCATGGACTTGGATCTTCAAGCCCCAGATTTTCACTAACATTTTCATGAAGCCCACCTTTCTTTCTTTCTTTTTTAAAATATTTTTAAGTACTTGTTGATTAACCTTTATTTTATTTATTTATACACGGTGCTGAGAATTGAACTCAGTGCCTCAGACATGCTAGGCAAACTCTCTACCATTGAGCCACAACCCCAGCCTGCCCACCTTTATTTCTTATTCTTGAAATTTCCTTATACTGTTCCAGTAGCAATACTTCCTGTCCCTATCATATTTTATTCTACTCTTTCCTGTTTTATTGTAATTGTAATCAAGAGCTTTCACTAGAACGCCATACTCCAAAGCTAAAACCCACAAACTTTAAATGAAACTGAGTAATGTGTGCTCTCCAATTTTGTTTTAGGTTGACACTTTTAATCTGGAATTTTGTGCCAGTGACTTTAGCTGGGCCATTGCTACCTCACATTGTCATCTAGGGCATTTGAGCAAGTAAATGTGTCCTATCACCTTGCCAACAGGCCATTTGAATTGGTTTCCAGAGAATTTTGGCACTTGGAACTAATGAGTATTTTAATAGATTCAAAGCATTTATGGAAGAGAATTTATTGTACAATTTCTGAAGGAATGAGAAATATTTGATTTCCTTGAGCATAATAAATAACTAATTTGTTAATAAATGGATCATGTCAGCCTGACACCTATATGGATGAGAGATTACCTCCCTTAGTCTTTTCGACACACAATTTTCCTTTTGGCTAAAACAACTGTGATTTATCATAGCAATGCTCCTGACATAGTTATTCCCTATTCAATATATTTGATATGCAGCAAAAAAACCCCATTGTTTACCTATTACATATATACATGTGTGCATACATCTATATAGTGACACATTTTTCTTTTGGCAAATATTCATTGAGGATCTCCAATGTATATGATGACATTGGGTATTGGTTGTGGACAAGGATACACAAGGTATCCCTGCTTTCAATATTTAATGGCAGGTTGAGAATTGATTTTATAAAAGGTTCTGCTAAAGCATACACAAGTTATGTTTTCCCAGAGGAGGTTAGTTTGGAGAATCAGATTTCTTCCACATCTAGAGGTTCAGATTTGTTAGGAGAAGTTGATGAAATTTCTCTCCTACTCCATTAGTGTTGTATCTACCATGTTTAGGACAAAACGGGACAAAAAATAAATGAAGGAATGGATGGATAGATATAAACTGTTGGAGAATATAAACTGAATTTTTTTTTTATATGTGTAATCTGGTAATCTGCTAGGAACAACTAGTCTTGGTATGACTAATTAAAATCATAGGTTTTTTTTCCCTACTGCTTCCTCAGAGCATCAAAATCTCAGGCTTGATCCTGGTCTACAAGCCCTACATACTCAAAGTAGCCATTATAGTAAAGTATGATAAGTTGGGACCACTATCCTTATCTTCTTGACCAGTCCCAGAAAATGCATTAATGAGAAAATCTTGATTCCCTTCAATACGTTCCAGTAACACTGCCTATCCCCCAAAAGGTCACACAGGAACAGATGCGCAGAGCTTCTAATGGCCTCTTCTCTAGTTCAATCCGTTGTCTGCTATGTGTCATTTTAAAACTCCTGACACAGGGACGAGTGATGTACTGTAAGAAGTCCAAGCTGAAAAATATTCCTCCATTGCAAGTTTACAAGGCATTTTCTCTGGGAAAAATTGCAAATCTTCTGGCTGTAAAATATGGTACCACCTGAGCTGCATATAGTCATCAGAGAAGACAACTTGGTTCCAGCTAATGCTCATAAAATTACCTATTCCTGATCAACATTTCAAATTCAATAAAACCAAATTTGCTGAGTTTTTAGAATTGATATTAATTCTGTATCTTTAGGGAGTTTAAGCTTAAAAACCATTGCTAAATTTCATTTTTAAAAGAGCAGACCAAAAGTGGTGCTTCCTCCTATCCCTCTTCTAAGACTTTAAAAAAAAAAAAAAAAAAAAAAAAAAAAACACAGAGAATTGAGTATAAGAACACAAATACGGGGCTGGGGTTGTGGCTCCGTGGTAGAGTGCTTGCCTAGCATGTGTGAGGCACTGGGTTTGATTCTCAGCACCACATGTAAATAAAATAAAGGTCCATTGACAACTAGAAAAAATGTTTTAAATAATGCAAATTTCATCTTTAATAAAACTAGGAGACAACAATCATCCCAAACCATGATATATCCAGTTGGTGTTCTTTCTATGAAGTGAAGTCAAATTTGGGTCTGGGGAAACCCAGGGAGAAAAAGTTTAAAGCTGGACAGACTCCAAAGAGTTGTTATACAAGGAGAAGCAAAGGGGTTAATATTGAATGAAGAATCGGAAAACAACGCTGGCCCCTAGAGTGGTGAGGACAAATTTTAATCAGTGATAACTATTTCAATAGGGAAAAGAGTCCAGTGTGAAATGAACTCAACTTTGGTTTGTTCAGAGGCATTTTAAAGGGAGAAGGAGGGAAGGAGATGAAAGAGAACTCGGTAGAGTCGGGGAAGTGAAAAATTACAAAAAGTGAAACAGGATCCATCCATGTGAAACCCACTTGGGTTTAGTTGTTCCTTATGGAGGCTAGTCAGGCTCTTAAGTCCCCCAGACGTTAGGATAAGATGCCTTATCTCCAGGTGTTGGCTGGAACACACAGTGGATTCATTTGGTAACCTTGAGTTTTCTAGGACAGGCATTTTAAGTGGAGATAGGATCATGCTAGGGATGCAGCCTTGGGCTGTTAGAAGCTATGTTACTATTCACCCAAGTCTTCAACCTAGGCCTAGGTTGAAACAGAAAGGGCTCAGAGGAGCCTAGCTACAGATTAGTCAAAGAGAGAATATTTGCCACCATGAAGTCAGATAGATGGAATATAGTATGGTAACAAAAAATACAGACTCTCAAACCTGCTTTTCTGGATTTGAATCCTGGCTCTGCTGCTTTCCAGATGTGTGTTCTTGGGCAAGTTATTAAACTTCAGTTTCTCCATTTCATTATCTATATAAGGGGGACTGACATAATACCTACACCAGAGGAAATTCACCATGATTCAATGAATCCATGTTTGTGAAGTGCTTACAATGAGGCCCAGCATCAGATACATGTATATAAGTGTTTTCTGTAATTCCACTTTATGAAGCAGCCTATCCAGATTCAGGGGAGAAATGATACTTTGTAGGGTGAATAAATGCAGTTACTGATCTTGGTTTGCTTAGGAGTAGAAGAGGCTAGCATATTCACTTGCTTGTATGATCAGATGTTATAAAGCACTGCACTGCAGGTCAGAGAATCTCTGTATGTCTAGAAAATGTCCCAGAACCCTCTCCAGAAAGGACCTTGTCTGGAAAATACTCACCTTCTTCAGAGTTAAATACCAATCCAGAGGAACCATCTCAGGATCCACATATAAATCCCATTTATGAAAATGAGAATTGAAGAAAAGAATGAAAGAGGTTAAGCACGTATTAAATGAATCAAAGAAGTGCTTTTTGTAATGATTAGTGTTATAAGTAACAGCAAATATTTAATATTTATGATTAAGCATCAACCATCATGGCATTGATATTCATAAAGTCAAAATACAAGAAGTCTACAGTAAAAAATAGAAAAACAATAGAAATACGAGTAAAAACTGAGAACGAAAATAGACATTGCTATGGTTTGGATATGAGGTATCCCCCCTAAAGCTCCTATGTTGATCAGGAATATTCAGAGGTGAAATGACGAGATAATGAGAGCTGTAACCTACTCTGTCCATTCCCAGCTGCAAGCAGCTGGTGGGGCATGGCTAGAAGAGGTGGGTCCCTGGGGACATTTCCTGGAAGCATTTCAACTTTTCTTGGGGCCCTTTTTTTTCTGTCTCTGATTCTAGGCCAGTCATGAATGGCGCAGTGCTCCTCCACCACATCCTGCCACCATGATGTTCTGTCTTACCGTGGGTCCAGAGCACCGCGCTGCACAACATGGACTAAATCTCAGAAACTGTGAACCAAAATGAACTTTCTTCTAAATCAATCAGGTATTTTGATCACAGTGATGAAAAACTGACCAGGGCAGCCATAGGTAATATAATTGATACAATAGTATAGAAAATAGATTCAGTAAAGTAGATCTAACTAGTACAAATCAAATACTATGTAATGAAAAGACAAAGTATCTTTTCCTCCCTATTATCCATGGAATGATGATAATAAACAACCACATATTGCCCATAACCGTAACTAAATTACAAAACAGGAACAACACAGACAACATTCTTTGATTGAAATGCAATGAAAATAGCATAACAATTTGGGAAACAGCAACATACCAAACACACTATAAAACTCTGTTGTCAATACTATGTAAAGAAACTTGAAAAACTGGATGTAATGCATATTTTGTAAAAAAAATATATATGAATTATTAATACTGATAATTGATTAGATAAAAAAAAAGAATATGTAAAATTTGTTTAAAAATCTACCCTATCATGATATTCTCAAAACAAGCATATTATATTCTATAATATCTTAGCAAATTCCATAAGACCACTAAGAAACAGATCAATTTGAATCTTATCTATAATTTCCCAGAACATAGAAGAAAATACCTTCTAATTTTTTTTCTTGTGGTTATATCACAAACATTAGATGGTAATATAACAGAAAAATAATAGTCAAGAAGAAAATTACTAATCATCCTCACGTGTGATTAATGTCAAAATCAGAAACAAGACATTTGTAACCAGAATTCAGCAGTCTATTATAAAAATTCACAATGTGAGCAAGTAGCATTTATTCTGGAAATATTAAGGGTAGCTCAGCACTCAGATATCTGTAATATTAAATCCAACATATCAATGAATCAATGTGATCACTTCCATACATTTCAACAAGGCATTCGATGATTCAGTATCCATTCCTAACAAATGAGAAATGGATCTATGTGTCCTCAACATGACTCTGCGCACACACATATAGACACATGCATAAGTACCAGGATCATACATGTAATGTTGAAAACATCTCCATCAGAGCCATATAGAGAAGTCTACTATTTATATTATCGTCATTATTTATTATTTTGCTAGTGGTACATGCTAATGTAATTATAAGAGGGGAAAATAAAAAAAGAATATAAATTAGAGGATTGAAGGTATCACTATGGAAAGATTACATTATTATATACGTAAAAATTCTAGAATGATTAAAGTGACTGTAGCACTTTTCCCAAGTCAGTCAAAAATATCTCTAGACGTTAACCAATATTCCTTGGGAGCAAAATCCACTCTGATTTAGAACCACTGACCTGAGTGTCCCTCAGTAAGAACATTAAATAAATTATGATCTAATTGAAGAATAAAATAATAGAACTTAAAAAAAACAAGGCAGTTCTATTAGAACTAAAATGGAAAGCACTCTAGAATGTATTGTTAAATAAGCCAAATAAGGTTTGGAATGGTGTGGAGATTGAATTTTGTTAGTTATTTTATGTGTTTGGGAGATTTATTAAATGGAAAATGATCAGGGATATCTACACACATATGCTGCTTGGGTATGCATAGATTATTTCTGGGAGAACAGAGAAACAACTATCAAGAGAGGGCAAATAGGAGCTAGGGTTGTGGCTCAGCGATAGAGCACTTACCTAGGATGCATGAGGCACTGGATTCAATCCCCAGCACCACATAAAAATAAACAACAAAAAAGGTTCCTTTAAAAGAGAGAGAGAGAGAGAGAGAGAGAGAGAGAGAGAGAGAGAGAGAGCGAGCTGGAAGCCAAAAGAGGGAGGAGGGTGATGACCAACATTTCTGTAGGCTCCTCATCTTAACAGAGCCCCTGATATGCCTGGAGAAAGTTTAGAGTGAATTGAGAAAGGTAGAATCCTGGTGGACACATGGAAACAAACTTGGCTTGTTGTCTAAGTGATACCCAACATAAATCATCTTGTGGATCTCTTATTGGCCACAAGATTGATTCTGGCCTCGAGGTGGCAAACAAACCATAGAAATAAGCTCCACTGAAGCAAATGTTTTCAACCACTTGGGAATAAATATAATCTCATGAGCTTGAACTACATGATGGCTATGGGAAGATTCCTTTTGAATTCTTTTGATGATTGCAAAAATCTGCTGTTTGTTTTGTTTTGTTTTTGTACAGGACCCAAGAAACGGACAAGGAAAAGAATATTTTCTTCTAGAGAAAATAATTCAAGAAGAAACTCAAGTGCAAGCACATCGTTTAAATAAATTTTGCTTAAAATTATAGATAAACAAAATACATTTACTGAAGCAAGTTTTCCCTGATAGTGTCTTGTGAATTTCTATAATATCATTTAAAAAACAGATTTTCTCATGAGAGTAATAAGGAATTAAAAAACATGACTCCTCTATTTTTAGGAGAGAAAATTTGTTGGGTTTCTAGCTCCCCTTATGGAAAATAACTTTTATTTCTACTAGCTATTATTACATTGATTTCTCCTGAGTGGTCTGAAAATATAAAAATCTGTTACTTGTGTGGTTTCAAACTAAAATTCCTAGTGACATATATCGCCTATCCCTGTGACTACTATGTATTGCCTATTAATTAGTTTGCTCTTGGTCTCTTGAATGCAAAATACTTATTAAATGCACAACTCTGTTTGATTAAGAAAGCTTGGTTCTCCCAAGCTTTAATTAGATGCTGTAACCTTTTAGATTTAGTCTTAATAATTGATTAACAAAGTATCCGAATTCAGCTTTGCAAAATCAAGGTTGTTCTTTATGATAATGGTTACCTCCAAAGATAAAGATTTTCCATGGTCTACATGTCATAGCACAAAGCATTTCTGAAACAAAAATAGGGGTCATAATATTTATCAAGAGAATATGCATTGCGTTTTACTGTAGTAGTGTGCCATTTGTTAGGGTTCTATGTTACCTATAGATCATGCCCAAGATAGAAGTGGTCATGCAATGTATGCACTTGAACTATAATCCTGAAAGACCAAACCAATCCCACTCTTAGGGAAAAAAATCATTAATTGCATTCTCCTGCAGGAAACTCAACATGTCAGGAAGTCACTAACTGGTATTGCCACTTTTATTCAGATTATCAGCAAAAATATAATTTGCCAAAACATCTGCTAAATGAGAAGAGGGTTCCAACTCATTGAAATTTTGCTTAGCGCTAGAAATGTTTATAAGAGAAAGAATGAGCTATGCAGAGACAGGCCAGCAAGCTCCTCTAGGCTGACAGGCCCCACTGACCTCAATCTGCCAGCAGGAGTCACATCCGTTCCTCTTTGTCAATTCTGGAAAATCAAGGTTGTTGCTAATACAGCCTGATCCCCCTCACAGCTGGCAGAGACAATACAGAGCACCCTACCCAGGAATATTAACTAGAATGGGCAAGGGTTTGACCTGGGAAAGAACAGGTGGAGAGGGACTTACAGAGGTCAATATCTGAGCTGCATTTTCTCTTTCTGTTAGAGATTAATGAGCACATTCTCATAATTGGAAAAGTTAATTTGCCATTTAAAAGTTCCTTTGAAAAATCAACGGCCTGTTCTCTATTAGTTGAGTCTCCATCTCTAACTTTCACACTCCCACTGACTACATTAAAATGTACTTGCCGAATAAATTGAGGAAATAAAGTTTTCTCTCAAAGAACCTCATTTTTAATTTAGAACAAGATGTGGGTGATAAGGTTGGTTGTGTTGCTTCCCTCTTTTGTTTTTATCCAGGAATTTCTGCTTCTGCCTCTTTTTCTTCCTTCTGATTTATTTTGTTGAGTTAATTTATTCATAAATTGTTTCTTTATCAAATGCATATAAGACTGTAAATTTATCTTCACATATACCACTCAAAAGCACATATCACATTTTTAAATAATGCTTTTGTAGTGGTTCACTTCTAAATCCTTTTTATCTTTAAACATGAGCTGCTGTCGGAGGATCTATATATCCTCCAATTATATATGTGTATTTATATAACTACATATTATATATATAATTACATATTATATATAATTATATATATAATTACTATATACATATACGTTTGTTCCAGCCATTAAGGCATGGAAGCCACTCCTTTGGGAACTCTTGGGTTGAAATCCCCCTGGTTTGAGAATGCCCGGATCAAGCTAGCCCCTGTCTTAGCTCACAACCTTAGGATCAAACAATCTGTCAAACGCCAATCAACCTGTTTACTTCAAAACCCCTGCCACACCAAGAAACAAGCACCCAAACAAGACTCCTCCCATGGAAATCTTACCCCTGCTTTTGATGTACTCCCCTTTAAATAAAGAATTGGGTCACCTTGTCAAGCTACTTGGAATATTTTTGAGTTTCTAAACTTGTATTTTTTAAAAACAATTAATATTGTGCTCAGAGAATATGTTTATGTACTACGGATTCTCTGAATTTCTTGAAATTATGACATAAACAAGATCAGTTTTTGTAAATATTCCCTGTGTTCTGAAAAACTACAAATATAATTTAAAGGATGGAAAAATAGATCTACCTCATCTTGAGAGAGAGGGGCAGTCTCCCTATTTTTGTGGTTCAAACCTTCTAAAAGTCATTTTAAATTTTTTGTGTTGTCTCTCTCTTTCTGATAGAAATATGTTAACATCTTGCACTCTGGTATAGTTTTGTTATTTTTCCTAATAATATTTTCAAAATATGTTTTGTGTATTTTAGGGATAAATTTTAGGGAAATCAATTTCATAACTATTATATGCTTTTGGTAAATTTTCCTTTTATTTTTATGTAGTATCACTTTTTGGGCTCATCAATACATTTTGGCTTAATATATACTTCACTTGATATATCTATTGTTGGACATGTACCTTCAGGTAATATTTTTATAGTTTACCTTTTCATTCATTTGCTTTAGACATTTCTGTATCACTTGTCAGGAACATTTATCAAATATTTATTTATGGTGCTGGGGATTGAACCAGGGGTGTTTTACCACTGAGCTACATCCCCAACTTTTTATAAGACAGGGTCTCACTAAATTGCTTAGGGTCTTGCTAAGTTGCTGACGCTGGCCTTGAACTTTCAATCCTCCTGTAATTTGAACTCATAATTTTTTCCAAAGGCTATTTTAAAAATTTACCTTTATTATAATTATGATATTTTAAAATGTATAAACATCACTTGATGTTGTGGATTTTTTGGCACAACATATTATAAGTATTTCGAATACAGTCTAAAATTATTCAATATTTCTTTATTCCTTTTAAACACAATGCAGACTTAGCATTGTTTTAGCTATTATTTACTTAAATTGTTGTAATTTTGATGCTATGGATATTAATAATAATAATCAGCAAATATGCTGCCTTTACTATGTTCCAGACACTTTTTGAAATTCTTTATGTGTTAACTCAATTGTTCCTCACAATGACCTTGCACGATAGGTTCTACTACTATCTCCTTTAACCAGTAAAGAAACTGAGACAAGGAGGTCACATGACTTACTCAATACCATACAGTTAGTAAGTGGTGATCAACATATGAAGTGAACAGCTTTAACGCTTTATGGGGGAAGAGTAGAGTAACTTAATTTTTATATTGGAGTAGAATAAGATTTAATAAATAAGAAAAAAAGAAGTAAAAAAAACATAAAGTAAAATCTTGGTAAGTCATTCAATATCACAAATAAAACACTTCTATTAAATATAAGAAAGCTTAAGAGGCAAGGATTGAACTGGAGAAGTTATATGGCATATAGTCAGAAGACAATGGACAGCTTTTTCTTCTATGTAAACCTGTCAATAAGAACAATGCCATCCTGACATACTCCCCCAAGAAGCATAAAATTTGTTTTGAAAAGTCAATTCGCTAAGAAGGAAATCTCAATGACCAACACACACCATCCCATTGGCTATTCCAGAAATGCTAATTAAACCTAGGGAATAAAAGTTTGCCAAAAAAAAAAAAAAAAAGGTGATGTGTTTTTTAGTGCTTGGTGGGACTGACTGCACATTTGCAGAGCCAGTTAGCTGTAGTCTAGAGGAAGCTAGGAATACTCTGCAGCTGCAATGCCTCTTACAAACAACCCCCTTAGAGCCCAAGAATCTCATGTGCACCATGGGAGTAGGCAGCCAGTGGGTAAGATTGCTCTTGCCTAGAAGAATGGAACACTACACTAGAACACCAGAGTGGGGATCTGAAGGCTCTGATGGTGCCACAGAAGCCAAAAGGCACTCAAAATAACACATTAAAACATCTTAGAATGAATACATGAATGGCAAGTAGCAGAAAGGTATCAGAATGCAAAATCACTTATTCAAAGGTTAAAAGCAGAGGCTTTATAGTTTTCTTCAAATTTGTACATTTTACTTTCTATTATTATTATAGGCACAAAAATAAAGTATGAAAATCATATTCACTCTTAGAGGATAAGGATAAACTCTAGAGAGGAAGAGACCTATGAGGTTACTGGGATTTGAGTTTAATATTTTATTTTTTTTAAATGAAGGACGTGAAAAAAATGACAAAATATTTGTAGTAAATTAATCATTTAATCTGGGTGCAGTGGTTCCGTGTCTGTTACATATATTTCTATATGTTTTTGGTATTTCATAATTTAAAATAGAAAATAAATAAAATATTATGTACTGATTTGAAATGCTAGTATTTTAATACTTTAAACAAATAATTCTTGAAATCATTGTACATTTTTCCACAAGTTTAAACACAACAGGAAATTAATTAAGCAGATTGAATCAACAAAACAGCATTTTACCATTTGGGAATCTGGAATTTTTTCTCACACAGGGGTTACCTAAAAAAAGTTAGGAGGCATAGGATTTCCTACCCTCTTTTGTACTGAACTGTGCATTTTTTTCCCAGTGGCTTGTCCCCCACCTCCCAGTTAATAAAATAAAGCCTCCCATACAATTCCACTCCCACATAATCCTATAATCACTTCCTGCATGACTTAACTACCTACCATTTTTTAATGTTCAGGAGTTATAGTGGCTCTACCTTTCTTGTGACAACCAAGCATCTGAATTGTCAGATGGTTTTCAACATTGTCATGCCCCAGCTCATTTGCTCTGCATTAACCAAAAGGTTCACTGCCACATGGTTCATCTATATACTTTCACTCAAAGAAGGAAAAATACTGCTGTTCTATATCAGCAGCACAGTCTTGGCTGTGCTGTAAAACCTTCCATCACTTACTACTTGTCCATGTTCATATATGATATATATCTATTGCAAGACAGTCTACCAAAGTCCTCAGTTGGGGAGGGAACCTTTCCTTCCCCAGAGAGAAATGATCCTCAGGAGACTATTGAATACAGCTGGTGGATGATGGAAATACTGACACAAGTTTATTGTGGAAAGATCAAGACTAGGTTCTTTGGATAATGACAGGCAGACCTGCTGGCTGTGAAGAATCAGGGGGTGCCAATATGTTGTTGACTCTTCCATTTCAACCACAGACAATTCTGTAATAGCGAGACTGAAGCTTCTTCCAAACTGCCTGTTGTTCTGCTCTGAATAGCAATAGATAAATAGGGTCCTGTCTAAATATGTGGGATGTAGTTTACCATCTAATGGTTTCTGACCTCCAAATCTTCACAATGAATAATTTCAGTGTTTAGAGAAATGAATGAATTAGGAGTGAGAAGTTGTGGGCACATTGCCTCCATGATAAGTTTAGAGTCTCCTTATGGAAACACTTCATCACCGTCTGTGGAGCTTGGTTGCCCCTGGAATGATCAGATTTTCTCACAAGGGAGACTCCCAGCTCACTCCAAATTGAATAGCTTTCCAATCTCCAAGACGTGATTTATTTTCCTTGAGTAAGCCATCATTTGTACTCTCATTCCCCAAACTGGCAAAATCACTCTCAGCTAAAATCCTAGAGAACATTTCTCTGCACAACAAACAGACATTTAAACCAAGCCGTTTGCTCAACAACAGATGCAGGCAACAGTGTGATGGAATCTGGAAGCACAGACATGGAGCACAGAAGGGGATGTGAATTTGGCCTGTTTGCAAGATCCAGATTGTGTCTTTTGGGTTTGAAAGAGTTTGTCTGTGCAGCAGTAGGCTAACATATTCTCTGCAGTGACTTCTGTAGAAAAACAGCAGACTTTTATCTCTGGGGTAGCACAGAACACAGCTGCTGTTTGGTTGAAGGTCACTCAAGGAGATTTATTGTCTGTGTGATTCTACTGGATTTTTTTTTTTTTTTGAGAAGCTGGAGATGAATAGCTACAACAACAGCAACAACAAAATGTTAATAAGATTCTATTTGCAGTTAAGTTATTATTTCTGCCAATCATTCACTCCCTTCTGAGCAAAATAAACATTCAGACCTGGAATCATGGAATCTGGAGTGGGAAAGGTCTTAAATGTCATCTAGAATTATCACTCACTACTTGGAAGGATCATAATTTATAATGACTGAAAATTAGGCTATCTCATTTTATTTTTTCTCTTTTTACTGTCTGCTTAGTCTGTCTCTCTTTCTCCCTCTCCTTTCTCTCTCTCTCTCTCTCTCTCTCTCTCTCTCTCTCTCTCTCTCTCTCTCTCTTTCACACACACACACACACACACAATTCTCTGCCTCTCTACAATGTATTTCACTCATGGATACTAACTTAAATAATAGCAGAAAAATATTATGGCATTTGGATTTAGCTTCTTCTAGCTGAATAAACTTTGCTTTATAGCTTGGTTTCATGCTTTTCATCTGTCAGTCTTCTCTGAATACCTCTAGGGAGAGAAGGAAGACTTTCTTTAGTTGATGTTATTTCAAGATATTTAGAGATTTAGTACAAAAGCACATTGGGATGGAAAGTGGTATCAACTATAAATAGATCCTTAAATACAGACTAAGATTCTGAATGTCTTTGGCCTATTTTAAACACAATTGAGTTCTTCTTCATACATATGTGTGTGTTATATATATAATACATGATTATATATTATAATATATATGTATATACATACATATATATATATTGTGGTCCATGTCCATTACTGATCTCTTGCAAGGATGCAAAATACTCCTCAAACTGTTTAAAACTAAATTTCAGATACATTAGTGTCTTGGAGCTAGTAGTCTATTGGTATGAGAAACACCTCAGGTGATTTTTTTCTCGTAGAAAAGGAGTAAATTTACAGAAGGCAAATTTCCAGGTGGCAAAAGTGCCTTTAGGCACAAGATGCTCAAAATTATACTATTTGGGAGAAGTTCCTCCTAAAGCATATTCTACACTCATTTAACTTCTTAAATAGATATTTTGAACATAATTGAACATTTCTTTGAAGACTTGTCAACATTGTAAACATAAGTCTTTGTTTCATACTGGGTAATAATACAGGGATGCTGTCATTGGGGCAGGTAAAATAATCAGAGTTGATGCCCCTCAGGGTTCAGTTTCTGACTTTCTATCAGGACCTCAAGGTTCCTGATTCAGTGCAGCTTCATGCACAATATTCTCAGCCTCCTCCTGGGAAACAGGGTAGTTCCCTGCCTGTTAGAGCAAGGGTTCTTGGATACTAATATGGCCAAGCACTCTCCTTAATCAGAAAAATGACAGGAGAGCCCTGAACAAGTGACTCTGACATTTTATATCATATTCTAATTCAAATAAAGACACTCTTGATTCATGGGAAATTATAAGGTGGGGAAAAAGTGTTTTGAAAGGACAACATAAAGTCTCAGTGATGGCTATAGACAGATACATTGTTCCTTTGCTTCTTTCACACCGCACACCTGTGGTCAACAGATTTGCCGTACAGCCCAGAGAGCCACAGAGTTACCTCCCTTTCCTTATATCTGTTCTCTGAGTGGCTGAACTAACCAACATCACACTACTAGACAAAAGATGGGTTAATATCATTCATGCAGAAAATGTCTTAGGACTTAAAGTATTATCATGTAAGAAAAGTAGCTTTCTGTAAAAAAAAATGCTTTACTTAAAAAAAAGCTATAAGACAGAAGTTATAATGTCAAGTGTGACCATCCATAGTTGTTCAATTCAATATATAATCATTGAGGGTCTCTGTAGGGCAGATATTTGAGCACTCATGTGAGTGGATACATAGTTGTTACCCTAAGAGCTAACAGAAAGGAAAACAAACTAACAACTATGATTCAGTGTGTGGAGTGCTATGATAGGCAATGGAAGTAGAGCTAGAAATGTATAAAGAGAAAAATCAAATGAAGTTAAGGTTAACTTACTTATGCAATGAAGTGGAATTTAAAGAAGGATGATGAGATTTAAAGTTACTTTTGAAAAGTACAAAAACGTGGAGCTGAGAGGGAAGGGCAATTTTGACAAAAGCAGAAACATGAACAAATTACAGTAAAATGTATGCACCACAAATATGATGAACCATAAGGTTTTTGGAGCAGCATTTAAAGATTGAGTCGCAGACACTGGGTTGGGGTTAAATCAATGTCATAATAAGGCATTTGGAAGTGTGGGAGGATGTTATATAGTTTAAATAAGGAAAAGGACAAGGTAATTTTTAATTTCTTTTTTTAAAATTAAAAATAATTGAAAACAGTATGGAAAATGGCCTGGAATTGAAGAAACCAGAAATGGAGAGACTATTTCGATGGACTATTTCAAGCAGGCTTTGTTGGGGCGTGGGGGTGCTATGTTGCAGTGGTATCAGGCACACAGAGGTGGAAATGTTTTCCAGAGAGAAAAGGAGGGTCAGCTGGGTTTGGCTTGGAAGTGTTGGAGAAAGTGGATTTTAGGATAACTATCAGACATCTGGTTTGTGAAACTTACTGGACAAAATCTCAAGTCTGAGAGGGAAAATGTTGAGTTTCATATTCTGGATAAGATACATTGAGGTGTTCACATGCCTTGCAGGCTGCCCATTCTATGGTTCAGTTTCTAGAAAGCTGAAATATGGGTACCCTTGGAAGCAAGGTTGGACTGATGACAGGGACCAGGTAGCAAAGGGACAGATAATGGCAGGATGATAGGGTGTGAGCCTGTGTCTGAAGCAGCAGAGGTCTGGCATCTGTAAGCTTAGTATTTTCCCAAACCCATAATCAGGATACTTCTGCTGATAAACATATATGTCCTTCCAAGTAGATGGGACATATCACTACAAGTCAAGACTATCCTAGAAAATGCTGAGCAGAAGCCAGGCATTGTGGCACATGCCTGTAATCCCAGCGGCTCAGGAGGCTTAAACAGGAGAATTGTGAGTTCAAAGCCAGCCTCAGCAATGGCAAGGTGCTAAGCAACTCAGTGAGACGCTGTCTCTAAATAAAATACAAAATAGGGCTGGGGATGTGGCTCAGTGGCTGATTACCCTTAAGTTCAATCCCTGGTACCAAAAAAAAAAAAAAAAAAAAAAAAAAAGGAAAGAAAGGAAGGAAGGAAGGAAGGAAGAAAAGAAAAAGAAAGAAAGAAAAGAAAAATGAAAATGCTGGGCAGATATTGCTTTCTAAGTTAACAAGCAAACAGACAGCCAGAAAAAGAATCTGTGTTCGAGATTTCTATAGGCTGAAAGAGGACAGCTGAGTTGCTTACACTGTTTTTGCATAGGGTTGCGCTGGCACTCACATGCCTAGACATTAGTTTCACTGTATTTTATCTTTCATAAGATGGCAGCCTCCACAAGATGAGAATACAGCAGGGAGAGCTCATCCTACCTATGCTGATGACTGTAGCTGCCATTCTGGTTTTCTGTAAATTGTTTGGGCTGCTGTTATTTGGACTGACCAGAGCAGTAAACACCTTGAACTACAATAACCTGTTTTCCCTAGTACAGCCAGTTCTTCTATCTTTTTCGATCTTAACTTTAAAAGCTTCCTTAGCTCTATGTTTTGCTGGAGGTGAGGCAGTTCTGCTTTCAAATCCTTCTCCCTGTGACTTGAACATTTTCTTTTCTGAAGTCCAATTTAGCTTTTGTTGGGTCAAAAAGCACAATCAACAAACAGTTGGTCACCCCCTTTCTCAGAAAAACAGGGGTTTGGATACTAACGTAGTTGCTTGCTGCAAAATATTCATGAAATCTGCTGACAGGGTATTTGGTTTAACTATGCAATCAGTGTCTTCAAAGGAGGGTGGTCTGAACAATGAAGACCTGAGGCAGAGCTTGAAAAAACCACACAAATAGAGCCCACATCTGCAGACACCTCCACACCAGCTCTTTCTGAGCATGCAGTCAATGCATGCTTTATCAGTCGAAGGACAGAATTCACAAGCAGGGGAAATGCTAAACAGGATATTGTGTTTGCATGTAAAGTATCTTTGCTCTGTGTTGATCAGGCTTTCTAAGGCAGGGTGTTCTTTTTCACAAAATGAAAATGTCAGAAACCATGTTAGCCAAATTCATATGTTTTTAGAGAACTGGCCACAAATGCAAAGAGGAAATATGTATTCCAGTCACGGACTGCCAGCAGTTTATTCTGGAGTTCATTCTGAGGAGGTAATGACTAGGAAAATGACAAAGAAAACTGTTACTGACCATTAGTGAGCAATCACTCTGTCATATTACTGAGATAATTTAGATAAATGCGGGGTTTCGCTGTCTCCCAGGGAGACGGGCTGCTGACGTTTTTGATAATAGCATCCTACTTGAAGGTTGCTTTTGATAAATGTATTGTTTCATCATGCAGATGTAAAATAGTCGTGTCTAGCCTGCCTGTTGGATGTAGTAATGGCTCTTTTAAGAAGTTTCTCAAATGAAGTCTGTCAATTCCCTGTGCCCAGGAACACATGCTGAAATGCCCCCCTCGAATGCTTTGCAGCCACTGTGAAAAGCAGTGTTTGGAAACATAAGGTATTTGATAAATGAATGCAGAGCATACCATATTTTTGTTCAATTGATTTCTATTATTTTAGCAGCTGCTAATTATACACTGTTGATATTTGGAGGATGGTAACAGATTTCTCTGTTCCATCTGGGTAATCTGGCTTTTCAAGAATGGACTTTTTCCACCCTAATGTTAATAGGATTTTTGACTGCCAACTTTTGATGGCAATGATCAAATCAGGTTGAAATGAGTAGGTAGGTAGCTGTTTCCAAGGAAAAAGATGAAATTCACCTGACAGTGTTTACAAAATTTTTTACCCTTTGTGTGTGTGTGGGGGGTAGGGGCTGGTTGTTTGTGTTTGTGGTTCGGGGGGTCAAACTCAGGGCTTCACTCATGCTAGGCAAGCTGTCTCCCACTGAGTTACACACACTCCAGCCCCTACTTTATTTTTTATATCAGAGTGTGCTCTCTGGTGTCATCTATGTCATTCAGCACCAAGAGAAAAATGGGAGCTACTATGCTCATTTGAGATTGAATAATAAATGTATAAATTTTGAGAATATTTTATTTTGAGAAAATATTGAGCAAAAATGGCTATGATCTACATCCTACTTTTCAGCAGTTACAGAAACTAGGTGGTATCAGGCATCTGTAGTCAAATGGAGCAGGGCAGGTAGGAGTAGCTTGAAGCCAGACTGAAGGGGCTCAAGCCAGTACAATACTCTAGCTGTGCAAATGGACACAAAATTGGGATTCCTCATATATAAAATTGGGTAAAATGGTGCCTAATTTTTTGTATTATTGTGAGAATTACATAGATAATGAATACGGAGCTGTGATGATAATAATGTTATAACCCTCACTTTGAAATAAACAAAGGTGGTCTTACCCAGATAGTGCAATATCTTTGGGAGTAAGAGGAAGGCTTTATTTGCCATCCAAACATAGAGGAAAACAAAGAGCTTCATAGAAATTAAATACAGTTAGATAAGAGGAATAGTGTTCTATAACACAATAGTTCTAGTGTTCTATAGCACAATAGGTAAACTATAGTTAACAAGAACTTAGTGTATATTTCAAAGTAGCTAGTAGAAAAGATTTTGAATGTTCCCAACACAAAGAAGGATAAGTGTTTGAGGAAGTGGATATGCTAATTAGCCCACCTGATCATTGGATATTGTATACATGTATAGAAATGCAGCACTATATCCCAACATACAGTTATTATGTATCGATAAAAAAATGGAAAAAGAAATTCCCTTCATTATCTCTCCTCTTTATCTCCATTTTGCTTTTTATTTTGTCCTTGCAGAAATAGCATTACACAATGAGTTTTTAATTCTTATTTAAAGTGGCTGATTGTTTAAAGATCTGTTAACATGGGTGGTGCCTCCATGAACACAGGACTGGGTAGTGGGGAAGCACATCCAATCTATTGCATATGTAGGCTGTCACCATCAGAGACTCCCAAGTTCCCTATTTAAAAAACTATTCTTAGTAGTTATAAGTAAAATAAAACACAAAGTATTTGCACAAAATGACTGTCTGAAGTGGGGATTTATTTACATAAAAATATTGTATCTGATGACATCTTTTGAGGATTGCATACAGATTCCTGACATTTGTTTTTTGTAGATGGATACAATACCTTTATTTTATTTATTTTTATGTGGTGCTGATTAGCGAACCTAGTGCCTCACCCTTGTCAGGTAAGTGCTTCACCACTGAGCCACAACCCCAGTCCATAATTTAATTCTTTTAATCCCAAATAAATACATGGTCAGCTGATTTTTAGTTCAATCAGCTAAAGATTCTTGCCTTCAAAACAGTTAAGGCATCTAGGATTATTCTGTAATTGGCTATTGTTAATAGTGTTACAATAAACATGGAAATGCCGATACTTCTTTAATACATTGATTTCCTTTCCCTTGTATATACATTTATTCATGGAATTACTGTATCGTATGGTAAATTTATATGTAGTTTTTTTTTAAAAAAGCTTCATATAGTTTTCCCTAATAGCTGTATTAATTCACATTCACAGCAATCCATGGATGGCTGAATGGATTAATAAAATGTAGTACATATATACAATAGAATATTATTTGGCCATAAAACAAAAGACATTCTGTCATTTGGAGCAATGTGGATGAGCAGGAGTTCATCATGTTAAGTTAAATAAGTCAGACACAGAAAGACAGTGCATGCTCACGCTTATATGTGGAAGCTTAAAAAGTCGATCTTATAGAAGTAGAGCAGAGAATAGTGGTTTTAATAGTTGGCAAGACTGGGGCAGGTGGGAGTGAGGATAGAAGAAGGATGGCTAACAGGTACAGGGTGCAGCTGAATAGGAGAAACAGCTTTTCATATCCTATAGCACACCAGGGTAACTATGGTTGATGATGATTAATCATATATTCTGAAACAACTAGTAGAGATTTTGAATGTTTCCAAAACAAAGACATGATAAATGTTGGAGGTGATAGATGTGCAGTTATACTGATGTGATCATTACACCTATACATGTATAGAAATGCCATGCTGTTACCCTACAAATATGTAGTTATTATGTGTCAATCATGAAGTAAAGCTGGGTACTACAGCACATGCCTGTAATCCCAGTGGCTTGGAAGGCTGAGGCAGGAGGATCAAAGGGTCAAAGCCAGCCTCAGCAATTTAACAAGGCTCTAAGCAACTCAGTGAGACCCTATCTCAAAATAAAAAATTAAAAAAAAAATAGGCTAGGGATGTGACTCGTCGTTGAACACCCATCGGTTTAACCCTCTATACCAAAAAAAAAAAAAAAAAAAAAGAAGAATTAGAAGAAGAATTTTAAAAGTTAAATTAAAAAATATTTAATGCAAAATTGCTCAACCCAGGTGGCTTAGTAGAATCAATTGGTTGGTAAGGTTGTTCCTTAATTTTGTTGTTTTTTTTTAAATGCTAAATCTCAGGTTTTTTCCTAGGCCACTTAAATTGCAGCTTCCAGGTATGGGTCCTGGATGTAAAAGTAGCCCAGGGGATTCTAATTCATTCAGGGTTGAGAACCACAGATACAATGCTTTCCAATTTTGTCTCAATTGCATTAGGGCCAGCACTTAATTTTTATGAAAATAATAAAATTACCATGTAATAAAACAATTAGACAAGCAATCTGTCACACAGAAACACTGCTAAGATTGAACTGTTGACCTTCATGATTATTAACTAAAATATTCCTCTGTCAACTCATGTGTGAAAAATTAACTTAATACATGAAGGACTCCCAAATCCATGATGGCTCCTGTCTCACTCACAGTCAAATACATGTTTTGTACAATGGCCCACTAGAGCTATACTCTTCCTTTCACATCTCTGATGTCATCTCCTGTACTCTTCCTTGCTCACCTCTGCTACAGCCCACTCATGTCCTCACTCTTTTGAATGGGCCAGGTGTGTTCCCATCTCATGGGCTTTCTGTTAACCACCCCTCCTGGAATGTACTGTCCCAGATACCCAACTAGCTGAGGTCCTCATGCCTTCCAGTCTTTTCTTCAAATGACACCTTTGTAATCAGAATTCACTGAACACATATTTAGAACTTGACACCCACACCCTACATATGTACCGAGCATTCAGATCCCTATTGCCCTACTTATTTTTTTCTATAGAATCCCTCAGCTTCCAACACTATAACATTTACTCCACGATCATGTTTATTTTGTTAATTGCAAGTCTTCTACTACTAGAATGTATGCTCCACAAGGACAATGATCTTTGTTTCATAAAGATCTTGGTATATTCCACTAATATGTCTCAATTTTTCGATAAAGTGCCTAATACATAGAAACCACCCAATACATTTTGAGACAATACATACATTATGGTTAAATGAATAAATGAAATGCCTATCTAGATCTCTAACACCCAAATTCTGTTCAGTTCCTTGGACAGGACTCTTAACTTGTCCTGCAATTATTTCAGGCTTCCAGACTTGTGCCTTCCAATCCAGTACTTGCCTATTGTCTAAGTCTGAAGGCAAATCATAGCACACAGTATGATTCTGCTTTTACTATTCTGTAGAAATTACAAAAAAGAAAAACTAAACCAAGTTACTCCATCAAAAAGACATTGTTAGTGCTACAAATTTTGAAGATATTTCATGATACCCTCATAGCTTCATTATAGCCTGTTTTATATCTTGGATCTTATGTTTTGAGGGATTGAGGAGCTTTTCTCACACAGAAATGTTTGGACTATTTGAAGGCAGGGTGCAACTAATGACTGGATATTGTCTATACATATTGTCTACAGCTCTGGGTTCCACACTCACTGGGCAAAATTCTCATCAAACTATTATGTCTCACCCTGATTTTATCTCAAATGCAAAACATGATGGAGATGGAGAACTCTTGGCATTAATCCTCATTTCCTATTACTTTGAATTAATAGGTTTTATCTCACCTTCCACTCCTGACTCAAAATCACCCCAAGAAAGCAAAGCTACAGAAACCCTTTGGAAGCAGCAAAATCCATCCTCTCAGAAAAATAGTATTATTTTAATATTTTATTTTCTCCTTTTTCCCATCATGAGCATGAGGTTGATCTGAAGAAGAGACAACAACCTTAGAGGCCCCACCTGGCTGACTGGAGTTTTCCAATTTCAATATGTAGTTTTAGGGAGAAAAAGTCGTCATATAAATTCACCTTCAGCAAAATGAGAGAAAGGCGGAAATTGGAGTCAAAGATAGATGGCTCTGAGAACATGGGCTCTTTTCGCTCTCCCAGGTTGGACATATTATTGAGGAGCCTTTTAGTGAAATTACAAAGCTCTCATGTGGCCCTCTCCTACTCATCTGTAGATGGCTGAGGCAAGAAGAAATTATGTGAAGCCATAAAGTATTGACTTTTCAGTCTGTGAGGTTTTTTTTTCCTTCCATTCAGCTGCATTTGCCCTTATGAAGGCATCTTTCACCTAATTTGTTGGAAGTGGCCATTAAAGGCATGATGGAGATGGTAGAGAGGAAGAAAACATTCTCATTATTAAGGCTATGAAAATTGAAACCTAAAAGTAAAGATGACCAGTATTATCTGGACACTGGCCCCTGGAAAGTTCTTATTCCTGATCAACTGAGAATGGCTGAGTGGGCAGGAAAAATACAGAAATAGAAGTCTTGCTACGGCAGTCTCAAACTCTGTCATGCAAGTGACCCAGAATGTTTTCACCTGTAGCCTTGGCATGTGACGGGGGCAAGGATCGACTGCTCAGATTGAACAGTGACCCTGAAATCTGTAAATAAATATGCAAAGATGGGAGGGGAGCTTGCTCTAGGAACTCCCTTTTCTGTTCATTGAATGTCATCTGAAAGTCTTCCTAATTCTGTGAGAATCCTTAATGTTGGTGACTCTGGGATTTGGTGTTTTCTCTTAGGGAGAACTGGAGCTTAGTGTATATATATATATATATATATTTTTTTTCTTAGTTGTTGATGGACCTTCATTTATTTATTTATATGTGGTGCTGAGAATCGAACCCAGAGTCTCATACATGCTAGGCAAGCACTCTAACACTGAGCCATGACTCCAGCCCTCTGGAGCTTATTTTTTAAATGAGATTTAATAATTTTGCACAACTACCTTGGTCTTCTAAGGGTATTCTATTTGTGTGTGTGTGTGTGTGTGTGTGTGTATGTGTGTGTGTGTGTGTGGTGGGACTGAAACTCAGGAATTCCTATCTTCCAGGCAAATGCTCTACCACTGAGCTACAACCTCAGTCCTTGGGTCATTTTCTGTTTTTTTTAAAATTTTTTTTATTAATGTGTTATAGCATAATAATGGGGCTCACTGACATGTTTATAAATGCATTCAACAATTTGCTCCATTTGAATTCCCAGTACTTCCCCTTTCCCTCTCCTCTTGCCTCCTCCTCTTTCGCTTTCTTTACTCTAATGTCTCCCTTCTATTTATTTATCATTTTTTAAACTGGTGCATTATAGTTATACATAAAAGAGGAATTCACAGTGATATATTCATACATGCACATAGCATAATATGGAGGATTAGTATCCAGAATAAATAACGAATTCATAAAACATCAAAAAATTAATGGGCAGATGAACTAAACAGACATTTCTCAAAAGAATAAATGCAAATGGCCAACAAGTACATTTTTTAAAAGGTTGACATTGCCAGTATCAGAGAAATGCAAATCAAAACTACACTGAGATCTCATCTCTCCCCAGTTAGAATTATATCACGAATATGATCTATATTGTTGGTGGGACTACAAATTAGTACAACCACTTAAGAAAGTAGCATGGAGATTCCTCACAGTGTATTTAATGAGCCAAATTGGCTTTTGAGATTCTCTCACAGACCACTCCAGGGCAGAGTGAGGGATGGCTGTAGCTGAAGAAGGCCTTGATAATATCTCTTTGGTCACTGCTGGTAGGACATCGCCTCTTCGTCCTACAACTCAAGCCACAAACAAAGCTTCAAGAAGTTCTGTCATCACACGAGTTTTCTATTATTCTCCAGAGTATGCAGACTGCTTTCCTTTGGTACCCCAGTATCAGATCAGATCACATTGACCTTGAGCATGGACACCCCACAGTGATGGGCTCCGGGGACAACAGTAGATACAACTACTGCAAATGATGTTCATTCAAAGTGAAAGGAAAATTGTGCTTGGATGGTCTCATCTCAGGCAAGTCACAACCTCAGAGTAAGGTTTCTGGAGCTGCAATGTCTCTGGAGAACAAGAAGGAAAAACTATATTTTTGTCATCTAATCTTTACTATGAGAAGGAAACAATGAAGAGCTAATCCAATTTGGTCATTTCAGAGGCAAGAAAATGAGACTTGGAGAGATGAAGTCATTTCCCCAGCCACCCAGACCATATATACTGGAGTTGGGGAGGAAGGAGCTCATGTTCCCAGCCCTGTGCTGGTTTTCTTTCCTCTGAATCATGACAGCCCTTACCATGCATTGTTAACCTTTTAGAGAATCTCTTTCATCCTCATGTGTGGGGGGAAAGGGCTCTCACACTGGGCCTAGGCCACATTTACCCCCAAAGAGACAGACATACCTGTCCATGTCCCAAGGCCTAGTAGCATATGTCAGCCAAGGATTTATTTGTAAAAAGAATCACAAATTTTGCTAATTCATTCATTCTGAGGAGGCATGAACTAAGCATCCACAATAGAACTAATAAGAATGTCTTACACTCAATGAAATAAGTATTTCTGTCAGTCAGTGAGCATCTTTCAACTCAGTCACTATAGATTTTATTCTCAAGTCCCAGAGTAGCAACTAAATTTTCATAAGAATTAGCTTAACAGCAAAAATCAGGGAACAGGGCTGGGGTTGTGGCTCAGAGGTAGAGCGCTTGCCTCACATGGATGAGGCACTGGGTTTGATTCTCAGCACCACATATCAATCAATAAATAAAGGTCTATCAGCAACTCTCTCTCTATATATATATATCTATATATATTAATTTCATAAAGTTAAAATTATATGACTGGTTGTACCTTTCTGTGCCTTTTGCCACAAATGAGGGAGAGATGGCTTGTTGCTAGAACCAGTCCTTTGGCTCATTCAAGAACTATTTTTTGCTCACTTTATGGTCATTTCTCTGGAAGAAATCTCTTTTTGAACATGAGCCAGAGTTGCCAGAGGGATGGTTGAGCCACAGCACCTCACAAAAGACTTCTGATTAGTACCCTGGGGAGCCACTGGCAGGGGTTGAGTCAGCCATGTCTCCTTCTAAATATGGGTCTGGTCGTGCCTGCACCCTGACAGCACCCCCTCCCCTTGACGTCAGAGAAGTGACTTGGGCAGGAGATGTGCACCAGAAAACTGCGTGGAGGGTCACAGGCTGTATCCAGAGTCAGGGAACAGCTTGATGAACAGATCCCCTCTGATTTTAAGTCCTCTGACCTGCTGTCAGATGGCATGTTCAATTTAGTGTTCCAATGGCAGTTACCACGAGGGGAACACAGCATGACCACTCCAGTGTACATGCCCATCCTGTTAGGGAGACAAATTACCTTCATAGAAATGTCTCTTGGGATATTAAGGTAAAGAGAGAAGATGACACGAGTCCTTTCACACACTCAGGAAAAAATATTCTTTGACTGCCATTTAACACGCTCTAGAACATGGAATGATGAAAGACTTCCAAAAATTCTTCTTTTATGAAACAAGAATTTACAGTACTATAAAAGTCTGACAAAGATATGCAAATAGAAAAACCCAAATCCATCTTACTTATGAGTAAATGCCAATGGAAAAAGTTTTTAAAATACTACTAAATAGAACTTACCAATAAACTGAGAGAACAGAATCATAGGACAAATAGGATTCAGCAAAGAATGTGAGCACTGACTTTAATCCTATTCCCTGTGGTGAATGTTGTCTCTGCCAGTTAGTAGCTGTGTGGTCTTGGGCAAGTGGCCAAACCCTTCTGTAACCCTAATTCCTTATCTGTAGAATAGGGGTGTCTGTACTCCTTACCTGATTGGATTTCTGTGTGGAGTAAATTAGCTTCATACTATATATGAAGTGCTTAGAATAGGGCCCAGCACATAGCAAGTTAATTTTCAATTTTGTTACTATTTTTTTTCATGGATACAAGGTATGAGGCAGAATTCTAACTTTTTTTCCCAAAATTTTCCTAATTTGTACATTATAATAATGGCTTATTTTCTTTTTTGAAACATCAGGTTTTATTGTATTCTGAATATCAGGGTCTTCTCTGGCCTTCTAGTCTGTCCACTAGAAGTCTATTCATGAAGTGGTAACATACCACTTAGGTTATATTGTAAAAATATGTTTGAATAAATTGTACAATTGTTCTCTATTACCTTATAAATAAATGTTTTGTCACTGTCCCTTAGTATCATTTTTAACATTACAAAAAAGGAAAACTACAAATCAATACCACTTAACGATATCAATGTAAAAGTTTAAATGAAATAATAGTAAATTTAAGTAGTAAAATTATTATAATTTTTTGAACTTAAAAAATTATTTTAATAATATTTGATATGTTTACTATATTGCAGGGGGAATTGTGTACTTTCCAGATACTCAAATATTCTTTTAATTATCTCAGTATATTTTAAGTTTTCTTATAAGGACTCTTCTATCTTTATTGTTAAATCAATTTATTATTTGTTTCATTGTTATAGTGAATTGGCACTCTTCCCCTGTTATATGTTCTGTTAATTGTGGACATATAGGAAAGCTGTTGGTCAATATTATATGTTTGTTTTTTAAATATATGGTGTTCTTTCTCTCTCTTTGTTTTTTAGTTATAGAATGTTTTTCTCCTTGAATTTCTCTTGACTTTTCTAGGTCATCATATCTAAGGAGCCACAGACTGATATTTAAGAACCTTTGCACAAAAACAATACCTCTTGGCTTGAGCTAACAAACAGATTAGGTTAATCTCTCTCCTCTTCACTTCTCCACCACTCCATCTCTCTATCCCTCCGGACCATACAAAAAATAAACAATCCACCACATTAATAAAAGCATACTCTGTGTACCATTTTAGACTAAGGGCTTATTCTTGACTTTATAGAGAATAAGTAGTTTACACACTGACACAAAGCAGGTAGATGGCAGAGCCAGGATTACAAACCAGATCAAGCTAATTCAAAGCTTTAAACCAGAGCACTTGGAAGCCTCTTTAGACTTTGAGGCAGGTGCCAATCAGTGCTCACTGTCTCTGAGTGTAATGTCTGGTTGATGGGTGTCTAATCATGTAAGCACATGGGATATATACAGCCACCTAAATATCCTGCACTTGATGTTCAGTTTTCTGCAAAAGCCAAAAGGTCTAGGGAAGAGCAACAAACTCCTCAGTCAGCTCTATTTGCACATTATAGACAGGTTAGGTAAAACCAATGTATTTTTATTATCATGAAAGCCAATGCATACAAAAGCTTTTTTGGTAATTTATGACTCATCAGCCCTTTCAAAGTTCTCTCTCTGCATCTAGCTGAATTTCAGCATAAATTGACAGAAACTTTTACATTTTCCATGACTTTTTAATAGTACATATTTTACAAATTTTACTTATATGGGCAAAACCATCTCTAGAATAACTTTAGCAATCATAATCTGCCCATCAATTAATATGAATGAAACACTTTCTCCTTCCATCCCCCGACAAACACTATCAGGTTCAAAAGAAATGATCAGCCACAGTACTTCCCACATGAATTCTTGCCCTAACATGTATTTGTTTTTCAGAAAACCCTTCACATAACAATTTATTAAAATTTCACTCCCTGATGAACATCCTGGAAATTTTATAGATTTTGTTAAAAGCAATAATTAACAATGGTAAACAATGAGACATTAACTATACACCATTAGAAACCAAGCCCTTGGAAAGAAGCATGGTTTCTACTCACTACATGATTTGTTTTTATTTTGTTTGATCAGCACAGTTTATATATGCACCAGGCCTCTTGCAGATTTCATTTGGAGAAGTCAATGTCCAAGGGCATATTTTAAATTAATCTAACCTGTTTCTGAGAGATAAGCTAAATTAGTTCTTTAAAAGGAGGATGTGAAATGCAAACTTATGTATTCATCATTATATTTAGCTTCAAGAAATAGCCTTGCATAACCCCAAAGTGGATTTAAATGATGACTAAAACTCAGCTTCAGGCTAGAAGCTGATATAAAAGCTCTTAAAAGTATATGCATCATAATTTTCTATAGTCATAGGTTTCATTCAGTGTTTCAGATTTGTTTTTACATTCACATCATCGTTTAAATTATGAGAGTGCAATCCAGTCAGGTCAATCAATATACAGTAAGCATCCTTATATACTGTGGATATAGAAAAGGTGTGTAGATATGGTCTGTCTACAGAATGAATTCTTACTATGGAATGTATTAAGCAGTTATAGAAAAATAAAAAGAATCATGGAAAGGATTAAAAATGCATGGTTTCCTAAAGCTGTGTTACACCCTTACATTCTCTCAGTTGTTGAACTTTGTTCCCTGATTTGATCACAACCTGAAACCTACTTCTTTATAATCTAACTGGTGCCTCTAGAAACCTCAGATGTAGGGCTGGTGATGTAGCTCGCCGGTAGAGCATGTGTTTATCATGTGTGAGGTCTTGGATTTGATCTCCAGCACTGCAGAGAGAGAAAGAGAAAGAGAGAAAGGGAGAGGGGATCTCGGATGGAGGTCTCTTTACCCATTAGGAGAGTACCATTTATTTGAGAATAATATTAAAAATTTAAAAAATAAAAAAATAAAAATAAAAATACCAGCACATAAAGCCTAAGCAGCCAATAAAAATTAAAAAGAAGGAAAAGAGAAGTTCCAGGGAAAAGAAGGAAGGGGTCTGGAGCCTCTTCAGTTGGTAGCAAATTCTCCTCTGACCCATTCATTTCTTAACCAGTAACAGTCTTGAAGATCTCTAGACTGTAACTTCCTGGAAAGAAGACAATTTTTATGTTGATTGTTCCAATGCCTGCACACACTAGACATTTATTATTCTCTGCATGCTTGATTTTTTAACAAGTATGAGTAAATAAATGAATGTGTCTCTTTGGTAAGCTTTAACATACAAGATTCATTAACAGAGTGCAACTTTGGATAAAGCATCCAAATAAACAAAAATTTTCCTTTAAAACAATCTGTATGTCAATGCCAATATTTGCTTTTGATAGTTGGCTACAACATACATGAACAAATTAAGTACCAGAGCAACAGTGTTGGAAGACTGCTGTATTCTTTTGGCTTTGCATGTATAAGGAGTAAAGTGGGTTTTTGTTTTTGTTTTTGTTTTTTTGCAAATGTACTAAAGAAGATTATCCAAAATGGGGTTTTAAAAAAATCTATTGATTTAAGCAAAGAAATATAACCACTTCTAGCCTTCCCCCAGGTTTTCTGGTTGGTATCAACACTGTTGTTGATTTCATTTCCAGAGCTGCAACCTCTAGTCAATTGAACTTTGTGGTTTGCAATCAAATAGATGTTTTTGAAAAATAAACTGTTAAAATACCACTGGCAAATTTTAATATGCTCACTCTTGAAGAATACCTGTAGTTTCTGATAGGAGAACTATCCATGTCCCATAAAAGGTAAATACATTTGAAATAAGACCAATTTCTCATTTATCCAGTGAAATTAAGAGATCAATTAATGATTGCAGAGACACATAGATTCCCAATGCAGCTGAGTGAGTATAGATAATCCTCCTTGATCATACAACACATCAAAAGCTATTTTTTCTGTTGTTGCATCTCAGCAGTAAGTATATGCTCTCCTTACATAATCAGAATGTCCCTCACAAATAAAGCTGGCCAACTCCACTGTGGATGATCCAGTACTACAGGCAAAAATTATTAGCAATTGCCCACCTGGAAGCCTGAACACTCTGAAAGAGTGTCATTACAGGAATCATTTTCGCAGAGGTTGCTATGGTTTCTGGGCTGCACTTTCTCCTCTCTCTATAGTTGGATGATTTTAGTTAATCAATGGTAAGTCACAGTGTAATCATTTTCTCTTCAGAGAACACAAGGAAAAAAGAACAAGCCAGGAATCTCTTGCAAAATGTCACTGCTAATATTGTGTGTGTGTGTGTGTGTGTGTGTGTGTGTGTGTGAGAGAGAGAGAGAGAGAGAGAGAGAGAGAGAGAGAGAGAGAGAGCCTCAAAAGAGAGATGTATTTTTATTCTAAATGCAGAGCAGGAAAGGAAAGTTGAGAGAAAATTGAAAGCACTTTCTAATTCAAGAACCAGACTTTTAAGAATTAACAGACTGTTCACTTAGGTAATCTTCCTAGAATATTTTTTATAAGGAAACTCATCTAAAGAGGATACAAGGAAGAAATAATCACTGCCCAGAAAGAATCTTGAGATTTTATTTGCCTTTGCCAGGTGTCAAGATCATAGTGAGGGATTAATATTTGTTTATCTAATATTTCTAATGAAACCTCAGTCTATTGCAAAGTTTGACTACTGAGTTAATTAAGAGTGAAAGATAGTATTCCATATTGCATCAAGTGCAAGTAATTAAATATAATAAAGAAGGGCTATGGATGTGGCTCAGTAGTAGAACTCTTGTCTAGCAGATGTTGGTATAGCCTAGCCTAGTCAGTAAGCACCATATAGACTAAAGGATATCAATAAGATAAGGTAGAATTATAAGAAAGTAGGATAAGTAGTGTTAAGCTATTCTAGTTAGTAGTACTTAAGAACTTAGCCTAAGTGACTCCATCTTAAAAAAAAAACTATCTTGGTTAGAGTGGGAAATTAACCCAATTAAAATTATTGTAACCTCTTCCCAACAAATATCAACCCCACCCCTAAGGAAAAATCCCCAACAACTGCAGACAGACATTTGTAACATTGTAGTAGCCCATATAATTGGTAAATTTAGCTTCTGTAATGGAGCTTGCTTTGCATAGTTGTAGAACCCTGCCCAGGGTGGAAGTGGTTTTTATCTTTAAGAGACTTGTGTGCACAAATGTGGGCACTGTACCTTGAACAGCTCTTGGCAGTCACTAGCTGGCTAAATAAAGACTCTTCAATTTGGACAAATCTGACTGAGGGTGTTTTCTGGGGGATCTGATCACAACAGTGTGAGGCCCTGGGTTGTCTCCCCAGCACGGCCAAAAAGAAAAAAGGAAGGAAGGGAGAGAGGGAGGGAGGAAGGAAGGAAGGAAGGAAGGAAGGAAGGAAGGAAGGAAGGAAGGAAGGAAGGGAGAATCTTATTAGAAGAGCAAAGAAATACAGAATTATCACAAATGAAACCATAAAAGAAGTTTGGGACATCATTCAGCTAACTATTCAAGAATTGTCACTAACTGAATATTCAAGAATTGGCACTAACTTTCTAGTTACCAGAGTTGATTTGGCATAATTTAAGAAAGTCACTCATTAGATTGATGATGTGTTTAATAAATCTAAAATTGAGGGTAGACTTTGGCATGTGGACCAACAAAATACAAACTCTGGCCCTCTTCATAGACCATTCCATCCCTCCTCACTTCAGACAGTGGGAAAGCATGTGCAGAGTCACGGATATAGAGGTCTTGGAACTAGTTCAGGGCTTTACATTATAACATCAAAGGGGACAGGTGATAGGAAACACAGAAAAGGGAGGAGAGGGTCTCGAATCTTGAGGAACTCTGCTTTGGGGTGTTAAAATGATCAACCATTGTGGGATTTAGAAAATCTTAGAAAAATAGAAACAAAATTTAATTTCCTTTTTATATTTTGTAAGCACTAGTCAAGTCCTATCACTCCCAACTGTTTCAACTTGAAAGCACTTGTTTAGTTCTGCATGATTTTAGTTTATATTTGAAAACAAACCCAGATTGGTATAGCTCTCTACAAAAGGACTATTTTCCTTGCTGACATAAAGAGAAAGTCAGAGCCTTAGCATATACCATCAGATATACAAAAGAAATAATGGTTATATAAGATAAAAAAGAGAGTAGTAAGTTTCAAAAGAATGTGGACTTAATGGGAATATTATTTTCCCTTAATTTAACTTAAAATGAAAAAATATACAAAATAGATAATTGAGAATTTTGGATTTCTCAAAACTGCCCTTTGTGTTTTATTGATAATAATGTCTCATCTATTTCTGGTATTATTTCACCCTATTTTTACTATTGACTGCTTGATGCATTTTATGTATGATTAATGTGGGCAATATTTATGATATTGAAGTTTCTTAGGTATTAATTTCCTGGAATATCAATTTGGAAATGACAATGTTCAACATGCTAAGTAGTAATTTTCATTGTTTACTATCTTGGAAATAAATTCGGATTTTAGAGTCCAGGATTTTTATTCTGCAACTTTTAGTTTATAAAGTTTCCCATACTGCATGTTATGGAAAATACTTTTATATCTAATTACTGAGCCGTGCCAGTTTGGGAATGGTCCACAAACTGTTTCCTAACTTATTAGCATAAAATAGTTAATTTTTAAATTGTGAACTATAAAGTTCCTAAAAGCAAATGAAAGTTCTTTGAAATTAATTACATAAATTAAAGTAAAAGGAGTTGATAGCGAACATGTGAAAGTACACAGTACTATGTAAATAAAAATGTCAGTTTTCATCTTATGAATTTTATTACTAAAAATGAGGCTCCATTACACTTGGAGTTTTAAAAAACATCTAGAGCTATGTCTCCATTACTTCTTATCCATGGCTCTAGAATCTTAACATATAAAAGACTGGGTGTATCTGGCACATATAGGCTTAATAAAAGAAAGAATAAACGGTTGGCAACAGAGAGGGTGCTCTTGGCTTCAGTTATTACCATTACACCTATAACCCTGCAATGCTGTTATTTTAGGTTTAGCAGCATGGCATATATCTCTAGATTTGTGTGAGAAAACTGATTTTTCCCTCTGTTGATTTGTCATGCAAGCTGAGAACTCCTGAGGCTATCTAGAAGTGAGTGTCTACTCACAGTGGCTGACTTCCTTTAAGTGCTAAGATCACATAGATCTTCCAACTTGGGATTTCCCTGGAGTGTGTGTGTTCTTTAATAGAGCATACAGCCTGTCCATTTTTAGGACTGCATTATTTTAAGAACCTTTGATGAAAGCACATGGTATGCACAATAAATTCAAGTTTTGTTGTGAAATAAAAATTTGTTTTTTTTTTTAATTTTCTGTGATAAATACTTTTAAAAACATCTAGCTCACACATCTTGGAAAAACACCATCAAGTAACTTCTCAAGAGAATGCAGGATACTGAAAATTGCTCACACTTTTGCTTGAGATCATTTTGTAGTCATTAAGCTTATTGTTATTAATATGTACTGCTTTTGTCTGCTTAGAAAAACATACCTGGTTGTTATAGATTATTTAGAAAACCTAGAAAAGCCCTAAAATGAGCATTAAAAATTATCAATCATCAACAGCATGCAGAAATCACTACTACTAATGCATAGCATATTTCTTTTTTATACACACATACATAAATACATATATATATATATATTTCATTTATATATTCCATATATACATACAAATATAAATAATTATTTTATATATAATTCAATGTCCCCTTGTCTTACTCATTTAATAATGTGAGCATTTGCCCATTTTATTAAATAACATTCCAGGATGTATTTTAATGGCTATATAATATTGCAACATGTAATTTTGCCATAATTTAATCATTCACAATTTTTAACTTTTTCATTATAAACAAATATTTTAGTGAATTTTGTTATACATAAATATCTAGTCACATCCCTAATTCATTCCTTAACAAAAATTATAAAAAAGTTATTTTAATGGATCGAGAGAATATATTTTGGAGATTTTTATTACACTCATTTGTGTAATCTTGCTTTAATTGAGAGAATAATTATTACTCCCATCATCAATTTGTGAATGGGCCTCTCAACGATTCTTCGTTAGCAAGGAATAGTATCATGGAAACATTTTTGCAGTTTGAATTTTAAAACAAGATATTTAACTGGCATTTAATGTTAATGTCTTGTACTATTGACATAATTGAAGAGTCTTTGAAATTTTATAAATTATTTGTACATCTTCTTCCTTTGTGAATTCTTTGGTCATAGCTGTTCACAGTTTGTCATTTGATTGCACTGTTCTCACTATGAGACACTCTGTAGTGAAGATAGCAATCCTGGGCCTGTGGTAGTTGTTGCAATTATTTTATTCTGAATTGTAATGCATTCTGCTGTCATATAAAACAAATTAGAATAAAAATTTAAAAAAAAACAAGGAAGAATGTCTGGAAAATGAAGGCAAAGTGATTTGGAAATGTAGCTGTAAAATATCTACTGATCAACAACCTATTTATCAGTCCAGATATATAAAATCAGGAGGCTATCTGAGTAGCTCATGTTTCGGTAGCCAGCAAACTTTATACAAATCTTGAGTATATTTTCATGGAAGAATTTTATAAAAAAATCACTATCATTTTACTTTAAGATTTGAAAGCACTAATACCCAGAGGTATCACAAAGGTAATGATGAAAAATATACATTCAAGTATATAACCTAGAGTTAGAAAACAAACATGTAATCAAACTTTTGTTTTTATATTGAAAATAATTTCATGATTTAGATAATGGTTATTGGTGAACAACTGACATAATTATTGATGTTTATAAGATTATATGAAAATTTCATCTTATGATTAATAAAAATATTTTAAAGATGTAACTACAAATTAGTCACCAACAAATGTTTTAACCAGATAGGCAATTTAACAATTTATAGGATTGTGTATTAGCTCTAACAGTTGCTGTTTGCTGTTTTGTACATGCTATATTAGGGAGAAAGCTTAATTTTGTAAATGAATAAATATTCAACATTAAAAAAGTTCCTAAACAATGTAAATGTTGTTTTTGATCCTTGATAAAATAAAGAACTGAAGATTCTTTCAAACCATCCCTGGGGGAGTCTAGCAAAGGTTTCCAGATTGTTAATCCTTTCAGTTATTTTTTTTATAGTTGTAGTTAATACTGCTAAACAAAATAAAATTCTTTGTCCCCCCAAAAAAGAATACCAATGTATATAATTTTATATTTCATGTTATTAGTTTCAATAAATTTGCTCTTTGTGACTCTTCTTTATGTCTTATATATTATTTCATTCCATATTTATCTTTTAGATACATCTGGATTCTGTATTTTTTAAGTGTAAAATGAGTTTAGAGTATATAATCAACTTTATTGATAACAGTTTCCTAAAAGTCTCAAAAGAATGTGTCAAATACTCCTTTACTTTATACATTGATTTATGATGCCACCTTTATCACATACTTTAATGTAGACATTGACATTTCTTTCTGGGCAAAGTATCACATTGTGTGTACCTATCTACCTCCACCTTCATTCATTTAACACATGTTTCTGAGTATCTATTATATATCAGGCACCACTTAAAGGCAGTGAGAGCTAAGCAAAAATAACATGCATAAAGCTTATGTGCTTACATTATGAAGCTTATATTCTGGTGCAGCGCAGGTTAGAGATTAACAATACAGGATGAGTAAGGAAAATGTATATTAAGATTGTAATGAGTGTGGTGAAGAGAAAAATAAAACAAGGAAGAGGATAGGAAATTTGGATATTATGGAAAAAGAAGGAACAGTGCTAAAGGAAAGAATAGGTGAGTTATGCAATAAGGCAATAGGCTCAGAGCAAGATACGAGGTTGTCTCTTAACTCAGTTTTGTACTAGATGCCTGAAAGGTGAAGCCATAGAGATTCCTTTTAGAACTTGGCAAAATTGAATGGAAGCCTGCAAACCTTAGTGGAATTTCCCTGAGAAGCATTACAGTCACATGATACATTGATGATCTGAACTAATTGTAATGAGTGAATGGGATTCTGGTAATGTCCTCTTCTGACTTTTAGTTTTTATGCTGCATCTACTATACTTTAATATGCTCTGACAACGGCATTGTTGGTTAGATTATGATGCAAATACTGATAGTAAAATATACAGGCAAATTGAGTTTAAAGCCTCCTCTACCTACTCCACACTGACTCCTCCAGGTATGTTATAGTTTAAATATTAGGTGTCCTCCAAAAGCTCATGTGTGAGACAATGCAAGAACATTCAGAGGTGGACTGATTGGATTATGAAAGCTTTAACCAGATCAGTGAATCAGTCCTCTGACGGGGATTGTTTGAGTCAGCTTTTTCACTGTTGTGACTAAAAGATCTGACATGAACAGTTTTAGAGGAGGAAAAAATTTATTTGGGGGCTTACAGTTTCAGAGGTCTCAGTCCATAGATAGCTGGCTCCATTCCTCAGGGCATGAAGTAAGGCTAAATGTCATGGTGGAAGAGTGTGGTGGAGGAAAGTGACTCAGGGCATTGCAATCTGGAAGCAGAGAGGAGCTTCACTGGCCAGAAACAAAACACCTATCCCAAAGACATGAACCCAGTGCCCACCTCCTCCAGGCACACACTACCTGCCTTCAGTTACCACTCAAATAATCCCTGTTATGGTTTGATGTGAGGTGTCCCCCAAAGCTTATGTGTGAGACAGTGCAAGAAAGCTTAGGGGTGAAATGATTGGGTTAAGGCAGTCACAAACCAATCAATGAATTAATCCCCTGAAAGAGATTAACTGAGTGTTAATTGTAGACTAGTGGTAATTGTAGGAAGAGGTAGGCTTTGGGGCGTGCCTTTGGGGGTATATGTTTGGTTAGCTGAGCTTAGACTTTCTCTGCTTCCTGACAATGTTCTGAGCTTCTTTCCTTCTCCACACTCTTCCCCATCATGATCTTCAGCCTCACCTTGACCTCTGAGGAATGGAGCTGGCCTTCTATGGACTGAGACCTCTAAAACCATAGCCCCCAAATAAACTTTTCCTTCTTTTGTTGTACTTGTCAGATCTTTGGGTCACAACAGTGAAAGCTAACTAAAACAAATTATTAGGCACATTCATATTGATGCTGTTGCTCTGTATGTCATATAAACACTATATCATATGTAGATACTCCAACCAGTATGCTTATTTACTATAACCAGAGACCAGAGGATAACTTGTATAATAATTTCGTCTTTATCCTTGGGTCCTTGGGAAGTTAATTGGAATTTCATGAGTTATAGGAATATCTTTGCTATCCATGAGCTTTTCAGGCCATCAAGTTTATACAAATTTATGACTCCAATAGAGGTTGGTTATGCCAGAAAGACCAACTATGTAATCAGAGTATTGAGGATTTGATCTATATAGTATTAACTCAACCTCCAAGGAAAGGAAGGGCTAGAAATTGAATTCAATCATATGGCCAAATGAGTCAATCAATCATACCTACCTAATGAAACCCCAATAAAAACCATGGACATCCAGACTGAGGCAAACTTTCTGGTTCCACATGGAAATAGCAGAGAAGCTCTGTGTTTGGGACCCTCCCAGTCTATGACCTACATGTCTCTTCATTGAGCTGGTTCCAGTTTGCATCTTTCATAATATGGCTGTAATTGTAAGTATGTGCATTTTAAAAATCTAAATTGGACTTGATAGAGACACGGGAAACCTCTGAATTTGCAGTCAAAAGTGTGAGTAGCCTGGAGACTGGCAAATTTGTAGAACTGTGCTGTTAAACCTGTGCAATGTACCTTAACTCTGGATAATTAGCATCAAAATTACATTGTGCCATTAAAGGCAGTCTAAATAAATCATATACTAAGCATGCCAGGCAGAAGGAGAGGCACTGAGGCCCTAAAGCAGGAGCATGCCTGGAGTATGCAAAGAAACCAGGAGGCTACTCTGGCTAGATCTGAGTATGTCTTAGACCTGAGTTTCCTTGTACTTTCATCCAGTTCCTCATTATGCCTCTTGGGAGGCACCCTCATAGTGCCCCTCAATGCCAGAATCCCCAATTTAACATTTTATTTGTCATTCCAAACATACCTCATGATAACTGTCCCTATTTCATCACATCAAAATAGCCATTCCCCTAGAAGAAGGCTTTAGGAAATTCATCTCATCAAGCGAAAGGAAGCCCTCAGGATTTCAGATCTGCAGCTATGGAGTTTTATTGCTGTGTCCTGGCTGGTGATACTCTGCCATCCAGTGCAGTGATACACACAGCATCATTTACATCCATATGGCCTCTACTGGAAACCATTCCTGGCTTCTAATTTGTACATTCAATGAATGATCTCATCTCTGCTACTTGCAGCCACCCCATCATAGCTATCTGCTATGCTACCTTTTTAAAAAAAAAGAAAAAAAGAAAAAGAAAAAGAAAAAACCCCAAACCTTCTGTTGCTCAGTTTTATAGCCTCATACATTTTTTTTTAATCAGAAAGGGACATCTTCCTTCGGCTTTTTATTACTCAATGGTAGGAGAAAATAAATGTTAGCTTTCTTCTAGAAAAACTAGCACAAATAAATGTTAGTGCTTTCCTCACCCTTTTTTCTACTTGGTAATCGTAATATAGGAAATCTTGGAATAGTAACAGTAATGTCTTTCATCTGAGATTCTTAAAGATCTTAGGGTAGACTAGAGCTACCAAATTTCCTAGTAAGAGCACTTGTGTTGTGGGGCCACTAAGAAAATTTTTCCCACCAGTGCCAACTCTTCAATGGGGGAAGTAGCTAGAGGACACCAAGTTGTCTTTGGTCCATTGAATGATGCCCCTGCTGTAGAAAATAAAATGTTTCCATTGTGATTTGACTGAGGGTAATAAAATACTGCCAGTTAGTTCACATAAAATATTTCTAGCCATGATATTTGCAATAAACATGTGAATTAAATAATAACAAATAAAAAATTCTTAGAGTTTGCTTATTTGCTTTTCCATAGTTTTGTAAGATTATAAAAATAGTACTTATTGAAAGTATCCATATAAACTACATTATCCTTTTATGTCTGATTGCCTTGAAGTACAATAACAAAGTTGCATGTTATTTAAAATATTTATTGATTTGTGAGTTTATTTTGGTTTTCATATTTAAGACCTGGATCTTAGTCAAGAACATGTTAATTATAAGGAATTATAAGCATTATCAGCTATGATGATCTTCCAATAAACTTTTATCTTTCATAAAACCATGTAGATATAATTAAATGGTCTTAAATAAGGGTGCTAAGAATCTAAAATGGGGTATAGATGGCCTCTTTGAAATATAGTGCTAGGAAAACTAAATATTCACTTGCAAAAGAATAAGATTGGAGCCTTAGCTTAGATTCCATATTAAAATAAACTTAAAATGCATTAAAGACTTTGAGGGAAGACATGAAACTATAACACTCCTAGGAGAAAATGTAGAGAAAAAGCTTCTGTATTTTGGCTTTGGGATGATTTCTTGGCTGTGACACCAATATGTAAGCAACAAAATCAAAAGTTGATAAGTGGGATTAAATAGCCTCTGCATAGCAAAGGAAGCATTCAACAAAAAAAGAAAATGTACAGAATGGAAAAAAATATTTGCAAACCATATGCCTGATAAAGGGTTCATATACAAAAAAATATAAGGAACTCCTACAACTCAATAGCAACAAAACTCAATTAGAAAACAGGCAAAGGACCTGAATAGGCATTTCTCCAAAGAAGACATGTTTCCACGGTATGCAAACAGGTGCTAGACATCATAAATAATCAGGAAAATGCAAGTCAAAACTACTTCACACATGTTAGGATGGCTATCATTGAAAAGATGAAATATAACAAGAGTATGCAATTTTGAGTTTATTTTAATATGGAATCTAAGCTAAGGCTCCAAACTCATTCTTCTGCAAGTACAATGCTGGTGAGAATGAAGAGAAAAGGGAGCATTTGCATACTATGGGTGAGAATGTAAATTGGTGCAACCACTATGGAAAACAGTATGAGTTTCCTCAAAAGATTTAAAAAGAACTAACATTGATCCAGAATCCTAATTCTGGGTTTATTTCCAAAGGAATTGACATCAGGATCTATTACAGAGATATTCACTCCCAGGTCCATTAGTATTATTCATAATAGCCATCACATGGAAGCCATTCAGTGTCCATCAATGGATGAACAGATTTAAAAAATGCTGTATTGGATGCAATGAAATATTTTTCAGTCTTCAAAGGAAGGAAATCCTTTCATTTGTGTCAACATAGACAAAGCTGGAAAGTATTATGCTAACTAAAATGAGACAGACACCAAGGACAAATGCTTATATGATGAACCTAAATAGTTAATCATGTGTACTCAGAGGAAGAAGAGTAGAATGGTGCTTGCTATGGGATAGAGGAAGGAGAAAATAGGGAGCTATTAACAAATGAGAACAAAGTTTGGGTTAATCAAGATGAATGAATTCTAAAAGATTTACGGCACAATGCCTGTATTTCACAATACTGTATTGTATACCTAAAAGTTGCTAAGAAGGTAAGTTTTATGTTGTGTTCATATCAACAAAGAAAATTAAAAATAAATAAGAGGATTGACAAATAAGATGCCATGGTACCCTGTAATCTAGTGACTCAGAAGGTTGAGGAAGGAGGATCACAAGTTCAAAGCCAAGCTTGACAATTTAGGAACCCTGTCTCAAAAAATTTTTAAATGTAGAATACTCTAAGGCAGAATGCCCCTGAGTTAAATCTTCAGTAACATACACACAAAAGAGGAATAGACATAATATTTGGAGGTGATGTATTGGTTTATGGTGTAAGTTGTGATGGTTTCACAGGTGTATATTTATCCCTAAACTCATCAAGTCATATACATTAAGTATGTACAGCTTTTTATGTATCAATCCTACCCCAGCGAAGTGGTTTCAAAAGGTAAAACTGGAAACAAGATGTAACTGAAAAATACTAACAAAAATATTGGGTGGCTTATTTTTAATCACATAAAATAAAATGTAAGGCATACAAGCTATAATAGGCTTGAGAATTATTACATAGTGGTAAACATAATGGTTAAATTCCCCAGGTGAGGTAACTGTTCTAGACATATGTACCCTTATTTAGCATAGCTTCAATACCTGTAAAGCATAAAAGCAAAATGGAGAACCCATATAATAAGGGATTATTGACACATCTCTCCCAGTAAATGATAGATTAGTGAATATGTAGAATATTCAAGTACAAAGTTTATGAGCTTAAAAACATATATAGAACTACACATGCAACATTTGAAGTGCCCACCTGGTAAAGTTGTTAATATTAGGCTATGAAGCAAGTTTTAATAAATTTAAAGAATTCCTGTTTTATAGATAGCATTCTACATTCTATAAAGACAATGCAATTAACCTAAAATTCAGTAGCAAAATATAAGTAGAGAAAAACCACACATTCTGGCATTTAAAAACCCATATATTTGCAAATAATTAACTATTTTAAAAGGAAATGCTGGTAGAGTGCTTACATAGCATGCTCAAGGCCTTGGGTTTGATCCCCTGCACTATAAGAAAAAAACAAATCTCATATACAGAGAAACATTTTAAGTGAAATGATTACAAAAATAATAACTTGGAGGAAGTTGTTAAAATTACATTTACAGGGAAAAGTATAGCCTTGAAATGAGTATGTAGAAAAGAAGAAAAATGGTCAAAAATTACATACAATTTGAAAAGTTGAATAAAGAACAACAAAGTAAACTCAAAGAGAATAAAACAGAAATGAGAGATACAGTGCATAAATGAATAATTAGAGAAGATGAAGAAAAAACAGGATTAGTGAAGCCAAATATCAATTCTTTGAAAAATTGAATAACACTAATAAGGCTGTCTAAAAAACCACCAACAACAACGACAATGAAACATATTGGCACTAATAATCAGCATTATGAGTGAAAAAGGGATGTAACTGTAGATGCATCCAAGATTTGAAGAAGAGAGAGTATATTATGGACACAGCCCTCCAGAGCCACAGGTTCCCCATACATAGATTCAACCAACCACCAATGGATAACATTTGGGAAAAAAGTTGCATCTGTACTGAATATGTACAGACTTTTTCCTTGTCATTATTCCTTAAACAATAAAATATAACAATGTTTATGCAACATTTATGTAGTATAAGGAATCATATGTAATCTAGAGATGGGTTTAAGTGCTCTGGAGGACTTTGTGGGTTATGTGCTTCTTCTATGCCATTTTATATGGGACTTGCACATAGGCAGATTTGGGTGTCAACAGCAGGGAAGGGGGTTGGACGAGGTGGCCTGTAACCAATCCCTTGTGGATACCCCTTCCCAATTCCTTCTTTTTGCTTTAATAAGTACATTTTAATAGTTTGATGAGCTCTTTCAACTATGCCTTGTCTAGCTATAATAGTGGGTGCATTTTGATTGATGTTATTTGTCAATGTCAAACCTAATTGATCTAGGACATCTCATCCCCATAAATTTACGGGAAGATGATCCAATACATATGGCTGTATAGTTCCCTCACATCCTTCAGGATCCTTCCAATCTAATACCATTGCACTTCTATGGGGATTAGTCGCCACTCCTAGGCCTCGAAGTGTTTGAGTGGCTTATTGTAATGGCCAATGTTTTGGCCATTCTTGACGAGAGTTGATGCTAAGGTCTGCACCTATATCCAGTAGCCCATTAAATTCATGTCCTTGAATATTTAGTTTTAGCATGGGGCGAGAATCTAAATTTAAAGAAAGCATAGCCCAATCTACACCTGTGGAGCCTAATCCCTTGGAACCTCTTTCTACAGTACAACTGGAAAATTTATCATGTAGGCTGGGTATTATTAGTAACTGTGCTATTCTATCTCCTGGTGAAATTACTGATATACCCTTTGGAGAACTGGCTATAATTTTTATTTCACCTTCATAATCGGGATCAATTACCCCAGGACTTATCATAAGTCCTTTTAGAGTAGAAGAGCTGCATCCCAATAATAAGCCTACTGTTCCTTTGGGAAGAGGTCCTTTTAGCCCTGTGGGAATGATTTGAACTCCCATCTCTGGAGTTAGTACTGCTCTGGTGGAGGTGCAGATGTCCAACCCTGTGCTCCCTCTGGTTTGTCTGATGAGGGATCTGATGGACAATGTGTCCTGGGAACTACCCTGATGGGGTTGCTGGGTTCCTCCAGTGTTCCATATATTTGTGGTTTTGGGCCCCGGATCATTGGGCCCCCCTGTCCATTTTTTGGGAAGGGGTATATATTCCCCAAAGATAAACTTAAAATAACCCTTTTTACTCTACACTTTTAAAATTTGGATTCATCAGGGCTTAGTGCTGCAGAAAGGCATATGTGTCCAAAAAATGTACATAAGCCCAAGGTACTTTGGAAGGATATTCTAACAGGACAATGGAAAGGTCCTGACCCAGTAATTGTCTATCTAGCTCGAGAGACCTTCTCTTTTGCTTGAATATTTCTACTATAACTATAATACAACCCAAGAAGATAACGCCAAACAAAACTGAAACAGAATGAAACAAAATTGGAACAACAGAAAATCATTATAGCCTTTCTATCATCCTGAAATGTCCATCCGTCCTTTCTCTCTATCTGTTCCTCAGATGTGAGAGGTTTTTCTTCCATCTTACACATCTCCAGGGACAGGCAACTTAAAACAAAAGTGAAGCAAAACAAAAGAGGAATCTTAAAATGGCTACCCATCCTCTCGCCCTGCCCTCAGGGGCTAGCAGTTTACCTTATCACTTACCCTCAGTCGTTCCCCGTATGGGCCACCAAATGCCACAGTCTGGCTGGACACAATTCAGGAGCCACTTGTCAAAAGAAACGAACTTTATTTTTAGAACCACACAGGCCAAACAAAACAGCTCCTCAGGAAAAACTCTCAGAGCCCAACTGCCACCACCGGCTTCCCACAAGCCTCTCCCTCAACCACAAGCCTCACCACCTCCCACAATCCTCCTGCTCTTGAGGCCGATTGGCTGGGTCGTGTGGGCGGAGCCAAAAAAGTCCCCCAATGAGCAGCTCCGTGGTCTGAAAGGGTAGGGAAACAGCCCAATGAGCATCACCGCAGAGGAGCCAATCAGCTAGATGTTGCTGGGGCCGCTGTGAGCCAATCATCATCCGGCAGCTGGAAATTTGCTGGCAGCTGGAAGTTTGCTGGGGCCCCTTCGGCTGTGGTTCTCAACAAGTTGGCATACACTATGGCCCACAGAATGTATTAAAAATTATACATCATGTCCAAGTTGTGTTTATTTCAAGAATGCAAGATTGGTTTAACATTAGAAAAATATTTCAATGTGCTTTATTTACCACACTACCAGATGAGCTCAAAGAATTATAATCATCTCAATAAAAGGAGGAAAACTTCAAAAATTTAGTGTCCATTTTTAATTTTTTAAAAAAATTTGCAAGCCAGGAATAGAAAAAAACTTCAAAAAAATCTTATGTTAAATGATAAAGCATTAAAAGTGATCTTTAAAGTCAGGAAAGAGAAAATGCCTCTGTTGTCATCTCTTCTGTTCAACAGTGTACTGATTGCCCTAGACAGGGAGTAAGAGAAAGAAAAGGTGTAAAATATGAAAATAAACAAGATGATTATTACTTGTTTGCATAGAGGAAATATGATTACATAAAAAATCTATAAAACATGACTCCGTAGCATAAATAAGAATTTAGTTTAATTATCAGAAGTTACATTTACCAAAAGTCATTAAAGGAGACCAAAATAAAAGAAAGACAAATAGTATCTACCAATAACAAAAATGCCTTTTTTCTTCCTAGTTAATCTATAGATTTGATGTGAACCTAACTGACTTTTTATGAAATCTAAGAAGCTAATTCTAAAATTTATATCCAAAGCAAGAGCTAAGACTTTAAAGGAACAGTTGGGATGTCTTGCCCTACCAAATACGAAGACTCATCTCTAGAAAATCATGATGCACACTATTGTTTGAATAGATAAATCAACCCATGGGCTGAATACAAAACCCACAACTACAACTAGACATATGCAAACAAGATATAACAAGGTGGCATTTATCAATAGGGAAAAAATATCCAACATTTGCTGGGATCATTTAAAAACAAGAATTTATGCACATACCTACTCATGTACATAAAATTTGGGGGTGCAGAATGATTTCTAAAATGAAATAGAAAAGCATACACCATAGAAAAAAGATTAAAAGATAATATTAAAATTAAAAATTCCTGCTTTTCAAATACCACCATAAGAATGTGAAGAGATGACCCCAAACTGAGAGAAGGTACAAATATATATACCTAGTAAAGGACTCATATTCAGGGCTGGGGATGTGGCTCAAGCGGTAGCGAGCTCGCCTGGCATGCGTGCGGCCCTGGTTCGATCCTCAGCACCACATGCAAACAAAGATGTTGTGTCCGCCAAAAACTAAAAAATAAATGTTAAAAAATTCTCTCTCTCTCTCTCTCTCTCTCTCTTTAAAAAAAAAAAAAAGGACTCATTCAGAATAGGAAAGGACTCCCATGCTCAAAGACAATAACATAACGCCACAGAAAAATAGACAAAAGACAATTCCCAAAAGAGGACATATGTCCAACTAATCAACTAATAAAATGATTTTCAATCTTATTGGTATTCAGGATAATGCAAATTAAAATCACAATGGAATGTCCATTATAGGAATGAAAATCAGACCAACAAACAAACAAAAACGCATCAGAGAGGATGTAGAACAAGTGTTAATATACTACTGGCGGGAGAATAAATTAGTACAACTATTTTGCAAACCATCTGGTATTATCTAATGCTAATGTATGCCATGGAGAAACTCACATATGTATAATCTGTACCATTATTGTTTGTAATAGCAGAAAACTGAAAACAAGCAAAATTCCACTTGATAGGAAAAGGAAAACAATAATACAAGACTGGTACACAACTTTGGGAATAAACAATGCATAATTACATACACCAGCACGTGCAAAATTCAGAAACACAAAAAACAGAAAAATATGTTGTGTATTTTGATTCAACATATTCAAAATGAAACTACATACTTGTTGAGATTTTTTGCATGTGTGAAAAATGATAGCAATTCAAAGAATTACAAACTCAAAATTCAGATTTCTAGAAGCAGGAGAGTAAAACCATGGGGGAAGATGCTATAGGTGTTTCAAAGGTATTGGTAATGTTCTAGTTCTTCAGTTGAATGGATGCTATTTGGTCATCTATTTTTAATATTTTCCTGGAGAAATTCACAAAAATATATGCCAGCATAGCTTAGCAGATTAAAGTTGTTTAACCTTTTATCACACACACAAAAAACGATCAGGTTAACAAAAAAAATATTAAATCCTATCAAGTAGTTTACCTTGGCTGTTTGTATCACTCTGGCATTAAACTTCAGGCTAATATTCTCCATCTTAAACTACCACAAGTATCACATTGCATTATTTGAATAGTGCTCTGAGCATCATTATCTTTAGTTTTATCAGGACCATCTCAAAATGTCGTGATCCTAGGGGCATTAAAACCTCATTTATTGAATATAGCTCTCCTAACAAGTGCACTTAACTTTCACAAACACCCTAGCAATTTCTGTGTGTGCATTCAAGAAAAATGATCATACATAAAGAAGAATAAACAGAACAAAAAGAGGCTATTAAACTGGTGATTATCAAATCAAGTCACACTCATCCACAGAAGAAAGACTCACTAGTTTTAACAATAAAAGTATAGGAATGGTAAATAATAATAATAATTATTATTATTAAATAATATTATTTATTAAATAATATTTAATTATTAAATAAGATAAATAACAAATGGCAAATTTCTATAAAAATGAAGCAAAATCAATGACTACAAATATATAACACAATTTTATGGATAGTGCATAATCTGAATATGATTTTATTTTTATTAAAAAATATTTTATAAGCATTTCTGTAAACTCAACTACTCTTATTTGCAGATAAGTAAAAAAAATAGAAGGATTTTCTTTTGAATTATTTTACACTGAGTAGCTAAAATCAGCCAATGTCTTAGAAAATTTAGTAGCATGGTTGTAAATATTGCCCGCACCCCCTCTCTTATCTCTTATACAAAACCATTCATCATGCAGCAGAAACCATTATACGGCTATTTAACTTTGGACCCCTTTCAATAGAGTCTGGTTATTCCATTAAAATTGGGCCTGAAGGCGTGCATGCTAATGCATTCATGTCTGTGTGTGATACCTAATACTTGGAATTTTATTCAGACATAAAAATAATCTCACTACGATCTTTCTTATACCTTTATTTTATTCATCCATTTTTATGTGGTGCTGAGAATTGAACTCAGTGTCTCACACGTGTTAGGCAAGCACTCTCCCACTGAGCCACAATCCCAGACCCTCGCTACCATCTCAAATTAATGCCATCATTCCTAAAAGGGTGATTAAAAGTCACTTTATTTTATTTCCTCTAATTTTCAATTTTTTTGCTGTTTCTACTATGTGAAATCTCTTTTCCTTTTTCTATCAAAGCTTTTCTGGCTAACAAACATCCAGCTTGTCAACATCAGCAGCTTGATATTTGACTTACACATGCAGTGTAAACAAGTAAAAGATTAAAATTGATTCTGTCAATAAGTGGTCAGAAATTTTCAAAGATCATTTAAAACTAAAGGGAATACCCTCAAGGAAGGAGTGATCCTTTAGGGTAACTGGTCAGCTGTGACTTCTGGCTTGATGCACCCAAGAGCATGCCCACGCAGGAATCTGGGACTGACTGCCCCACAGACCCCTCTTCAAGTGGCCAAAGGGCTTTGCAAATCATTTATGCCCTCATTTCAGACTGAAAAGCACATGCATCTGGCACTGTTATGCTTGACTGGTGCTAGCTTGTGGCATATGAACAGCTGAAGAATAAATTTGGGGACATTATTAGTCAAGGCCAAAATGTGCCGCTCTATTTCACTAGTTTAAAATATGATATGTCAAGAGCTTTGTAAGGTTTTGAACAACCAATTAAAAAAAAAAAGAAATCAAAGTCATCAGAAAAAAAATAACAGTTCCTGTTTTTCTAAAACATAGTGGTCTTAGTATTCTATTAAAAGCATTTCAATGTCAGTTTACCAGTAAATTAAAAACCAAACACTCATAAACTAGACATTTGTAATATGTATGTGTCTCTTTTCTAGCAAACCAAATAAAATAATAACTTCAGAATTTTTTTTTCCTTTTTACATCTTTTTCTTTCTTCATTTTTTTCAGTCCTGGAGATCAAAACTAGGGCCTTGTACATGCCAGGCAAGTATTCTATCATGAATCTATATCCCACTCTTCAATTCAAAAATTGTAAATGGATAGTTTAAAAGGCACATAAGGACTTTGAATTTGAAGAAGAGATGAACCATTTTTTGTGCGGTGGTTTATGATGATGAAAAATCAAAACCCCTTAAAAAACATTTCAAAGGTCTTCCATGAGCAGATACCATTCTATATCCTGGGAGAGATGGAGGCACAAAAAGTGATCTCTAAAAGAATATACTGTGCAGAGAAGGAAATTATCTATGCAAATACTGTTCATTCTAAGGTGAAACTAGCAGGAAGGAGGAGAAGACAATGAATAGTAGAAATTCCTAGAGACAGAGTCTGAAAGACTTGGAGACTCATTGAAAGAGGAAGAAGAGGAAGGTAAGCATGATTCAAAAAAGGTTCTGTAACAGCTGACTAGAGCTATACCACCACTAACAGCACAAGTACAAGGAGGATCAAGTTTGGATGGAGAATGTGATCTTCACACTTTGACCTTTAAATAGTTTAACTCCACTCCCCTCCAAGTGATATGTTTGGTACTGTGGAGAGAAATGAGAATTTTTAAATATTGGCTGATTTTAGTAAATATTGGGGAAGGCTACAGTTTTCTAACTCATTGGTCACCCAGAAAAAGAAAGAAACTGCTTCCCTCATCCCTCAGCTCCCTCAGCTAGAGCAAAAGTTACAGGAGTCAGGAGAGGCCCTCTCTATTGTATCTCCAAGGAGAGAGTCCTTTCAGAATGAACATTGAACATAAATTCCTAGTTTCTGATTATGTTGATGCATAATACACAAAATATTTGAGATTAAAAGCCCCTCTTATTATCCTCATCCTCATCGATAAAAAAAATCTCTAAAATTGATCTCAGAAAAAAATTTTAACTGAGTATATTCTATAGTCAGTATGGTACTGGTTGAAGGTGCAATTTTGAATGAATAAAGAAGAAAGTGTGGTTCAAATGATCAAATTCTACTAATTTGTTATATCATTCATGAAATCATATGATTTTTAAAAAGTGACTTTGTTCTCTCTGCATTAAAAAAACTAGACTTTGGTGTGTTGTATATGGCTGTTATTTATCATCTACTAATTACTAAAAACAAGAATTATATGTGATTAAATTTACCTCCATAGAGCTCAGCCAAGAAGTAGGGATGTAACAAGCACTTCTAAACATATACTGAAAAAAAGAGAAACAATTCAGTAAGTCACCTAACATCATACAATTTTTCAGTTTCATTTGGCACCAATAATACTACAGTCACTGGGGTAATAATTTCTATTTAGCTATTCTAATGAACTGAGAACTTTATTCACATATAAATAATCATAGCATAAAATAGAGTGGCTTAGAGCTGGGGTTGTGGCTCAGTGATAGAATGCCCATCTAGCATGCGTGAGGCACTGGGTTTGATCCTCAGCACCACATAAAAATAAATAAAGATATTGTGTCCATCTACAACTAAATATATATAAAGATCATTTTTAAAAATAAACTGGGAAAGAAAAAGACTGAGATAACTAATTATTATGCACGTTTGTAATTGTAACTTTGGACTCACCTGCTTCATCCTTTTATATACGTGCAGAATTTTGAAGTGCAAAGAATGAGCTCTTTGGCAGACTTAATAATATTAAATATTCAAAATGGAATCAGGCGTTCCAAGATCTTCCACAAGTGAGTTTATCCCCTATTTTAAAAAAATATTTTTTAGTTGTAGATGGACAAAATATCTTTACTATATTTATTTATTTTCTTATGTGGTGCTGAGGATTGATCCTAGTAAGTGCTCAACCACTGAGCTACAACTCCAGCCCCTCATCCCCTATTCTTAAACTGATCTAGCATCAAATTTCATAGATTTAAATTAACTTATTTATTCTTTAATAAGTACATAAAATGTGCTTATTAATGGGGTACCATATAATGTTTCAGTGCATGTATACATTGTGTGATGGTTAAATTGGGTGAAATAGATCCATCTCCTCTAACATGTATCATTCCTTTATGGTGAAAACATTCAAAACCCTTTCTTCTAGCTTTCTGAAAAATACAGTACATTGTTATTATCTACAATCACCCTTAGTCTCCTTGCCACACACAACAGGCAACAGGAGAATGGCCAAAATGTGAGGTCTTAAGCTTGTGGCTAACGTCAAACCACTCTGTGGATACTGGTTTGGCCCATTGTTTCCCCATTAGCAGATAAAAAAAGGCATTTTAAAAACATGGTACATTTTAACTATATATTATTGTGTGTGTGTGTGTGTGTTTGTGTTTGTGTGTGTGTGTGTGTGTGTGTGTGTATCTGCCATCATCAGAAATACTGCATTAAATTTGGGAGTTTTGGTAGGTTTTTTTTTTTTTTTTTTTGGTACTGGGGATTGAACCTAGGGGTCCTTTACTACTGAGCTACATTCTGAACCCCTTTTATGTTTTATTTTGAAATAGGGTCTCACTAAGTTGTTTAGGGCCTAACTAAGTTGCTGAGGCTGGCCGTGAACTTGTGATCTTCCTGCCTCAGCCTCCCAAGTTGCTATGTTATAGGTGTGTACCATTGCACCCAGTTTAAATGAACTTTTTATTTTGAGAACTTTTGTGTACTTCCATATTTTGAAGTCAAAGAGACAAATAGTATGTTAGGCCACTTTAACTTAATTTGTGCAAATTATAATTTAGACTAATTAATCCATTTTTCAATTATTAATTCATACATGATTATATAAATTTCTTCTTATTAATTCTGCCAAAGAGACATAAAATATTACATATACTAGAATTCTTTAAGTTGTTTATAGTTTTCTCATGGGCTTGCCACTCATAAGAAAATACAAGAAGTAGTAAAATAAATAAATTTTTATATATTTGGCAATACTTTCTAGTCACTCTAAATGAAACTGATAGCTATCCAAATTAAGGGATCAGCTCTGCTAAAGCACTTAACTCAGCCAAAGATGCAGTTATTAGCCATATATCATAACTTTTGAGCTAACTGTATTTTTAGTCATTTTAAGTCTTCTTAAATCCAATACATAGGGAAAGGACAATATGGAGAAAGCTAGGGAAATTGAATCTTTCCCGCAGTGGTAACAAGAAACTGTAAATATTTGATTAGAAAATTTCTTTCCTGTAAGATACATTGGTACAACAGTGGCGCCCATTCAAGGAGCATTTGATATTGGTGTTTTTTGACTGCTAATTCTTAGCTATTGTCCTGTCTCTCATTCTCATCCCAGATGAGGATAGGATTTTTGTCCCCCATCATTTTAAGACTTTTTTCAAAATGAATTTCACAGGAAGAATACTTCTCAAGAATTTTAGAGGTACCTCTCAACTTTTTCCAAATTTCATAAGTTTTAAAATCAGTGTACAACTAAATCCACAGTCCTGTCAATTTTATCTTCAGAGAGTCTCAGTAGAATTTCTCAAGATGTACACCTAGGGGTTTGGAATATATGTACAGTTTTCTCTGAAAAAAGTCTATAAAAATTAGTAGAGAGAATTAGTAGTAGCAGTACTAGTGGCAGCAGAAGAATTCATATTAAACCTTCACTGAGGGCTTCCTTCGGGAAGAGCTATTGAAAACACTTCCTGTATTGCCTCCTTTGATGGTCAACTGCAACCCTGTGAAGTGTGTCCTGAGGTATCATCATTCCACTGAGGCACAAAATGCTTATAGAAGGTCACATAGCTTGAAGGTAGCAGAGCAGATTGCTGACTTTCAACTTTATCAGTGTATGGTACTAAGTTTGTCTCTAGGGATGTGAGGATTTTAAAAAATATTCTATCCATTATTAGTTCTACTCAACTTATTTTTAATCACAACATTCTTCATCTCTTCTGGGCTTCTTGATTTACTGTAATCTGTTTTATATTTTTGTGATATATGTAAATATCTTCCGGTGCTCAAATTTCTTGAAATGACCTTTTCCATAGTTTCCTGCTAACCATTCATTGAATCTTGTGTGTATCTAGCAGCAGAAGTAATTCAATTATGAAAATAGTGACCTTAAAAAACTATGAACTTTAAATATGACCTCTGTTTTTTCAGTTTTAAGTGGATAACTAGATATTTACACTTGCAATGAATAACAAACCCAGTTGTAGAGTGTATTTGTTCCATGTCCTTTGGCTACCTTAAGGACCCTTCAAACCCCTTCTTCAGTACATAAAGGCCTCTTGCTTCCAGATAGAAATATAAAAATCTTCATTCCTCAGTATTGTGTCCTCAGAGTCTAGAGATGAAGCTCACCTGATAGCTCTGTATCGCCTGACCTCCTACAACAATAATAGAGAGATCCAGTGGCAAATTGTAGAATTAAGCCTTCTCACTAGAAGCTACCTGGCATTCAGGCACTTGAATTTTATTTTCCTATCTACCTTTAAATATCAAAATCCACTTAAATCACATCAAATGGGAAATGAGAAATGCTCCCTAGAGGCGATTCCCTCTGTCTAAAATAAGGACAATGGTATTATGGGTGATTCTTATTTCTCAAATGAACTAGACAACATTGTAGGATTTCTGATGTAATAAATGGTGCTAATTTATATGCCATTAATGGAGAGATATGGACAAAGGAAAGAATGTTAATGGGGAGAGGGCTCCAACAATTGAAGTATTTTGAGGTTAGCAGCTGCTCCTACATAGATAGCTGACTATGGATATTTACATATAGGAAGGCCTCAGAAAAATGATACTAGCTGCCAGGCAGCAGCCTGGGCCCAGAGACATGGGCCCCATGTGGCGAGAGGCTAATTCTTAAAGCTCTCTTGATTGTCAGCCTGAGTGGGAAAAGAACAAAACAGTGTAAGGAACTAAATTGGAGTTTTGAACTCTGCAGTCTGATGCCAATCTTCTCTCCCTCCAGCAAAGGCTGCACATACCCCTGGAGCAATAGAGTGACTCTGAGGTTGGGTCGGTTTTCTGCTCTAAGCCACAAAACACTGACTAGAAAACACTCAACAATAAGTGATAGAGAAAGAACTAACTTCAAGATTGGTTGTTTGATTCTAGTCCACTTTCATTAGGAAACATTTGATGTTGAGGAGAATAATAATAATAAAACAACAAAATGTACATATATTTACCTATATGTAAATATTCATAGTCAGCCATCTATGTTGGAACAGCTGCTAACCTCAAAATACTTAAATTGTTGGAGCCCTCTTCCCATAAATATTAGAAATCTGCTATATTTTAGCTTTTAGATCATCACTGTTACTTTGTGGAGAAAGAAAATTCCATCCCATAGATCATTAACATGAACTTAATTAATCGAGTCCCTATAATTGGCTTTAAAACTCTTTGGAGTAAAGATTAACCATTGTAAATAAATATTCTCTATTTGCATACATAAGTTGATCTGCTTTATCTCTACAGTTAAGGCTAAGTTAAGCTATAAGTATTTCAGTGTATTTTTCAGATTTTTTACATCTCTCAGTCATTCTTCTTTCTCACTCCCATTATCTGATCTGATTTTATACTGGTGCAACCTGGTCAAGCAGACATCGAAGAACTTATTTTTGTTCCCCTATTTAAGATAATACAATAGAGGAAAAAAAACAAAAAAGATTTGGTTACTAGCTTGAGGTCAGATGGAAAGTTACTGAAGGACTTGGGTCTGCAATTGAGTCCCTAAAATCAAGACCACTGTCCTGTTCCACTCAACAACCTGTTTAGTATTTTTTAATTGCAATTTTGAAATTGTAAGGTTATATTCCCTCTATAGAAAAAAATCACTGGAAAAGCCTACACATCCATAGTTGTAGCTCATTGAACCCTCAGCATTCTGAACTGTTGAATTAATACAACTCATTCTGAACTTGATGTAGGAAGAAACCATTGTGCTGCTGGATTGATCTTCCTGGGCCCAATCCATGTTCACTGAAAATAGGACTGTAGGTACAGTGCTCAGATTTTCTAATACAAATCCAAGTGACTCTCATCCTTTACTTCTGCTTCATATTTATAATCTACCCAGGCTTTTGTGATAAAGAAACCCCAAAGTCATTACTTTGAACCTTCAACAAGATCTTGTCTCTTCTCATCAATGATTAATGATCTGCATGAGATTGGCTTTGACTCCTCTTATTTTTCAACTCCTCATATTTTATAATACACATGGCCTTAAGTAATAAAGGCTTATCTGAGGAAAAATTATTGGCTATTCATCTCCTAGCCAGCTGTAAATCATTCTTTTTATCTTTCTAGCTACTTTTTTTGTTTATCCCTAAGTATGCTTTATGTTCTCTTTCTAACAAATACTTCTCACCCCAGCAGTTTCTGGTTTTACTGACCAAGTATGACCCTATAAACTGTTGCTCATCTTGCTTTCCCTGGGGATGCCTCAGGACCTAATGCAGCACTATTATTGGTAGCATACAACAAAGTCTATGTACAGATGTAGCCTTTCTTTGCAATGTTAATAGTTTAAATGCATGGGTCATATTCAAGGAGTTCTAGCTCCTTCTTCCAAAGCTGGGGTCTCTGCAATGGACCAAGCTCATGACTCTATTTCAGGACCACCTTATTGTGCCAAATGAAGTTTCAATTCCATAGAGAGAAATATAAATATAATACATAAACAACAGCTACATGGCAAAATATAGACTCCTGAGCTGGTCTATAGTAAACTTTCTTTGCAATTACCTAACCTAGTGCAGATCCCCTGAAGGCTGTGTTATTGATATTAATATGATTTCTACTGAATAGAAATGAGTTCTTAGGATTTGCTACATTTACCTCTTCTCTACTTGTGTTGGTTTGGCCTCCTTACCTCTTATCTGGTACCTTGTAATACTCTATGTGTACTGAGGACACTAGCAGGTAAGATCATATATGGAAAATAAGTCTTCAGCAATTGATGGGGTGCAGGAAACACTACCCCAAGATATGGCATCTTTGCATATTGAGTGTTATAAGTGGAAGGAAATTGAAAGAAAAGTCTGTTTGACCTTCTCTCTTGAAGACCCCTGACATGATACCTGCTTTACACCCTGAAGGAAAGGAGTGTCACACAGAGAGGCCAGGAAGAACTGAACCTTATTAAGTTCCCTTCAATTTATTACTATGGGGCCATATTCTCTTTTTATCCAATCATACTTCTATATAAGTGCCTATCCCTCATCAAACCTGAGCATAAAAATAGAATTTTCCCTGGGTCTTTGAGTCTTCATTTCATAATGTTCACATGCCACATTAATTTATGTTAAATAATTTGATTTTATGTATCTTTTGTTTATCTTTCACAATAAAGGTATCAGACAAGAACTTTGTGATGGGTTAAGAAAATACAATACTTTATCTACCCTATACAATTTTATCTCTTTGAATTCAATAACCTTTAAAAGTGATATGTCATGTTTTTCTTCCACTTTTTAAAACTGCTTTTGTAATAATTCATGATTTATTTCCAACTTATAAAGCATTGGCCCATGGTGGATTGGAATTTGTTTTTAATGACATTTTAGATGGTTTGAATAGCACAATTCTCATAGGTCCTCAGCAATGTCCCAGTGTGCCCATAAAATTGGCAGATTTGATACAGTATTATAATACTCCTTGTTGGCAACTTTGTGTCGAATCCTACCCTGTCCTACACTTTGGATGCAAACTCTCAATTATTCACAGAGCATTTACAGAAGTGTGGAGTCAACAGAGAAAGTAGCTTATTTGGAAAACTGAAAATGTTCCTGTCTATCTGCCAAAAATTGTTCAGGGAGGGGTCTTGAGTGGAAAGAAAGGAAAAAAAAGTCAACCCAGTAGATAATTATCTAGTATAACTTAAATTAAGAGAAATTATTATCCTATTGACTACAACTTTATGAAACATCCAAACTAGCCTCCTCAGCTGAGAATGTGGTCCTACGTTTCTTTGCATCTGATATTAGACTGACCCTGAGGAAGGAGACCCTCAGCCTGGTTGCTCTGCAGGCACAAGATAAGCCTGGTGGAAGCAGAAGAGTTAAACACTGTCTTGATGGCACCAAAACAGCTGATTGAACAGGTGACTTCATTTGGAGTATGTTTCTCCTGATCTTGTGGCCTTAGAAATGCTCCTCAGACACCTAACACAAAACCTATCACACACAAAGAGAAACTAATTTTCTCAAAAAAGGAATTAGGGACAATAGCTTAGAAGAACATTAAGAAAATATGATGAGTAATGTGTGTTCAGGGCCTTGATTTATAACAGTGACTCCTTATGTATGCCTGATAAATTTGGTTCAAATGGGGTACAGAAAACTAATTTCTTCTCTAGAGCCTTATCACATAGCATCATTATAAAGGACAGGCTGTCACCAAGAAGGAAAATTGTGTCCCATTGAAACACATTTCTGAATACCTAAAAAAAAAAAACAACAACAACAAAAAAAAAACTTGCATATTTGGAAGAATGTGTTTCTAAAACAGAAAATCAAATGTGTCTTTGCAGGACTGCATTTTCCTTCTCACCAATGACATGTAATCATTGTAGCTTGATTTTGCCAACTTTCCCTTCCACACATTTCCAAGAAACCAGTTTTAAAATAAAATATCTGTTATTTCTTCCACTCACAAAAGTGGAGATAATTTTACTCCTTGTGGAAAGTCCACGTGTAAGCCATTATATATGCCATAATTTGCATTTCTATTGATGAAGTGGAAATTAATATTAGAACATATCTTAAATCTTAAAAAAAAATAAACCTGTGGGCTGGGGATGTGGCTCAAGCGGTAATGTGCTTGCTTGGCATGCACACTGGGTTCGATCCTCAGCACCACATAAAAATAAAAAATAAACCTGCCATGTCTTTCAAATGGCTGGGTTCAATAAGCTCTGTTTTCTATAACTAACTGTCCTTAGCATCTTCTCCACCTTTTTCCTCCCTTCCTCCCTCCCTCCCTTTCTTTCTTTATTTCTTTCTTTCTTTTTTTAATTTTTGCATTGCTGGCAATTGAACTCAGGCCTTACACATGCTAGGCAAGTAGTCTACATGAGCCACATCCCCAATCCCAAGAGGCACCTTTTCTTAAAGCAATAGTTTTTCATAAGACCAGTAAAGGGATATGTCAGATGACAAATCAGCCAGTATCTTGTGATAAACAGGCTATTATTTCCATAGGACTTGAAAACTGTTTTACTTATAAGATTGACAGAATAAGGTTGGCAATTTAATGCAAAGTTCTTAAAGTGATTGGAATAATGAAAAGAGGAAATGCAAGAAATAGCTTTTTAAAATGAAATAAGCTATTCCAGATGCTCCATTTTTCTGTGAGAAGCTGTTTCCTTGTTCCCAGTAAACAGATATACTGAGAAACAAGGGATACAGCCTGAAAATGAGTGCCTGCAATAACACATTTGATTTTTTGTTTAAAAAAAGAATAAATATGACATTGAAAAGAACTCAAGACATTGGGCACCAAAGCAGGGATGATATTCAGTGTGTTAATCAGCTTTCCATCCTATAATAAAATGCCTCAGATAATAAACTTAAAAGATAAAATGTTTGTTAGCTCACAGTTCTGGAATTTTCAGTTTAAAACTAGATGGACCCATTGCTTTTGATTCCTGGCATCCCCAAAGAAAAGGGGAATAGTAAAATCAGCATTTTCCTGAATGCCCCCTTTTTGTTCCCCCAAACCTAGCCAAGTTAAAGAAACAATGAGAGTAAGCCTGGGATAAATGTCCAGATACACATTCCCTTGAGGTACTCTGACTTTTCTCTTATGCACACTGAGAAACAGGGCAAGGTATGGTAGAAAGCTTCTTTCTTGTATATATGGTGGGTGATTTGGCCTTCTTGGGATGCTAGTTACACAAGCAAGGTAATGCTGATGATGTCTTCGCTTCTGTAGCCTAACCTAGACAACCTCTCTCTCAGTGAGACTGGTGCAGGACTGAGGGCCCAGTGGACAGGATATATGTCTAACTGGCCACCACTGAACAAGATGTTGTGGGGGAGAGGCAGCACTGTTTGGCAAAACCCAGTGAGGGAGGGAGGTACTAGTTCTACCTATGGCCACTGAATTCTCCTTAGAACAGTCACTTATCTCTTCTAAGTTTTTCCCAATAAATCATGTCTCTATGCTGTCTCCAGGCACTTTTTTGGGCCTTTCAGCAAACTATCTGACTGACATGGCACAACATGGGCTGTGAATGTGACAATTTGTTAGATGGCAATGGCAGGGAGCGTATGGTACACCACACTGCCCACCTCATGACCAGAAAACAAAAAGAGAAAGAAGATTCCAGGACCCCATAATCCCCATTGGAAGCACATCCCAAAGACCAGGGGGTTCCCATGAGGCCCCACTTCCTAAAAGAGGAGACTAAGACTTCACACCTTGGCCTTTGGGACACACTCATCCAAACATAACAGTGAGCTCTGCTCCTTACTTGTCAGACCCCAATCAACCTCACCTGGGGGGCAGAAGGTGGCCAAATCACTTCTGAGATCTTCAGAATGAGTCTGAGATTTATATTAAGGTGTAAGTTCAATGAAGTTAAGGACTTGATCTCGAAATCTAGTACCTAGAAAAGAACCTGCCACAGAAAAGACAGTATAATATTTAGTAATGGCAGGAAAGAAAGAGAGGAAAGGAAGGAGAAGGAGGGAGACATCCATCAGCAGACTCAGATTCCTGGATTGACATAGGATCACTTAATAATGACCACTTAAATAATCTTTGCTAATGATGATCACTTAAATAACATCCATTAATGATCACTTGAATAACATTCGCTGACTGAAATCACTGGCCGGTATTTATCAGGACTGTGCCCAGTGTTTCAGTTTAGGACTAGGGATTGGAGACACCTTAGGGGTGGTCTGAAGTAAAAGCCATGCTGAGTGACCAAGCTTCGGTTTCCTCTTTTCGTTCAGGGAGGACAAATGTTGTAGCTCAGAGCTGGATATCTATAGGCAGACCCCCATGTAGACCCTGCTCAGGAGGATCTCACAGTCTAATAAGAGACCTGACGTTCATTCAGGAGTAATTTCTACACATGTATGAAGAGATAAGGGACCTAAGAGGGCTGCCTTAGAAGGGGCTGTGGACTGCAGTTGATTACTTTAAAGGGTGGGAAGTGGGTGGGACAAGAGAGTTGCCTGACAAGGGGACTCCTGAGCCTGGCCTGGTGTTTAGATCCCCCATGGTAGCCCATGCAGAAGCAATTAGGTTGTCAGACACGAAAAGAGAAAAAAGAGACCAGGACCCCATAATCCCCTTTGGAAGCACACCCCAAAGACCAGGGGGTTCCAGTGGTTCCACACTGATCTCATCCCTCTCCCATCTAAGTGGAGGACTAAAGTTACAGTCTAGGCAGAGAACAGGAACCACTTCCAAACACTCTCCTACTCCAGGTCTCTCACTGTTCCCCAGCACAGCCAGGAATAGTCATCAACTTCTTGAATCCCAAGAGAGACTTCCTTTACATTTTATGACTTCAGAAGACTGATCTTTCCCAAAACTGATCTTTCCTCTTAGTCTTGGTTTGAGAGAAGACAGCAAAGGCTGGGATAGAAAGAGTCACCAAAGCTCATGCCAGTGCCCCTGTCTTGTGCAATCCAATCTATTCTTTCTTTAGGACCTGAAAAGTCCTTTGCTTTAGTCACTCAAGAGAGACTTTCTCCAAATAAGGGTGGCAGTCTGATGGATGGTTCTTGGGTTATTTGAATAATGACAAGAGGATACGCAAGAAATTGCTTTGTAAAATAAGTCAACTGGTCACCACAAAAGATCTTTTGCAAGTTCTGCTGTCTTCATGACCCCTTGAGTTTCACACTATCCTTGTTTAAAGCTATGTGAGTTCATGTCTTACCAGACTACTTGGATTTTAAGCCTCAAGCACACTACGTAGATAAGTAATAAATGGGGGAGAATGGAAAGTGGATTTTGCTTCTGAGAAGGATAATGTGATGAGTCACTATTTAAATGAACCCATGGAGCTTTGCAAAGTCTTTAAAAGGACCATTTAATTGTATAATACTGAGTCCTTAACTTTATAGTGTCTGGGAGAAATAGTCCCTGTGAAATGGTGGGAGGTAAATGTTGTCACACGTGATACTGAAAGGAGAACAATAGCTCAAGATGTGAGGAGGAAATTGGTGTATTGGATTCTAAAATAAATTGCAGTCATCAGGAGTTCTTTGCTATGCCTGGGAATGATGTGTCAAGCAATAAGGCACTAAAAGTACAATTTTGAGAATGTGGGTGGATTCTTTTCACTCTGAGGAAAAATATCTTGACCAAAAAGCCTCCTGAATGCAAAATCAATAGGAATGGATCATCCTAAGCCTCTTTCTTCATTGTAACTTTTTCCCTACTGGGAACTGCTTTCTCTGTGCTTTGGTGAACCACTTCAGGTAAATTCAATATGGTGTGAGTTGGTGGCTGTGGTTTTCAACCAAGATGATTTTGTCCATCACCATTTTCGGAGGACATTTGGAAATGTCTAGAGACATTGTTGATTGTCATGATTGACAGGACAGTACCAGCATCCAGGGGACAGAAGATACTGCTAAGCAACCTACAATGCATGGGACTGCCTTCCATTCCCACTCCAACAAGAAATTACACTACCTCATATGTCAATGGTGCTGAGGCTGAGAAACCCTCTTTTAAGATAAAGTCTGACTTTTTATTCTTATAATTATTCAGATGAGTCACATTTTAATTCTGGGACCAAAAGGAAACCTCAATATGTAAGTAATAAATACCTATGATATCTACTTCTTGGAAATTAATGGAAAATATATTCTCTGCCCCAAGTAAGGATTTATGTGTTGTTGCTATTTCTCATATACTTTTCCAAGAAACTATGCAATTATAATAAAATAAAATCATGATAATATATCCTATAGTTAGCTACCCTGCCCCCAGAAAGTAACATAGCAAGAAAAAAAGTAAAAATACATTAAAACAATATTATTTATATATTCAGGATTATTTCTGATAATCTTGGATATATGTCAAGCCTCAGTGAAATAAATGTATTTTAGGATCCCGGGAATAAAATAACCATAAAGAAATAACTGTCAGTCTCGGAGACTGAGATTGCTTCAACTTACGTAAGATTCTTTGTCAAGATAAATAAAAATATCTACCACTGTCTAAACGCTTTTTATCCCTAGTTTCTTTCCTCGGAGTTTTGCATGATGTATTTGGTATTTTGTATAATATAACATTTACAAGTTCTGCAAGGCAGGCACTAGTATTCTTTTACTAGGAAAGTGTTGTCTTGTGCACACAGAAGTAAAGAAATTCACCCAAGAGAGTGATTTACAGTGTATCAAGAAGGTTTTTTATCCTTCAAGGCCCTCCATCCCCTTTGGGGGCCTTGTAGGTACTAATTTGAGGAAAACAGAGAAAACCTTTTGGAATGGAATCCAAAGTAGAGAAACAGATCCATCTTAGCAGATGGATATTCCTGCACAGTGAGGAATTAATTTTCTCTACCATCTTAATCCTGCATGATGAGAGATCTCCCCTCCCCTGGCCACAAACAGAAACTGAACTGAATGGAACCTAGTTGTTGGTGTAGCCCATTAACAAGCATCTTAAACCAGAGTGACCATGTCCGCTGCAGAGGACAAAGAGGTGGATCCCTGGAGGCAGCTGGGGAACACAAGGGGCTAAAATGCCAAGAAAGTGAGGAGAGAAAAAAGAGGGTCAAGAAAAGATATTGGAGAGACAAAAATAGGGATCAAATGTCCTTAGGTATCTGATCTTGGAGGGGCACACAGTAGAGTGATTAGGATTAGGAACTCTGGGTCCAACTGCCTGGGTTTACATCCCAGTTTCAACATTTAGTGGCTGTGTGAACTTAGGAAAAATAGTTGATCTCTCTGTGGTTCACTTGTTTACTTTCTGGAGTTGCTTTATCCCCCAGATTCCTTGGTATATGGAGGCTCATTTAAGATTAACCTTAAAAGTCAACTAACATCTAACAGAACCAAGAGTCAATTCTAATTCCTTTAACTAAATGTTTGGGATGTGTATCCCCCTGCCACAAAATGCTCCTAACAGGAATAGTTTGCTCTTTGTTGCTATAGAAAATAGTAGTGGGGAATGAGAGATGAACAGAGGGAAAAAATCGGGAAGGAAGGAGTAACAGATCCTGAAAATTAGGAGAAGCGGCAGTGCAATTAGAGGGGAAATGGTGAGAAGTAATAAACTGAATGTCAAACACGAACAGAAGGAGAAAATGGTTGGTGGTTAATGACATTGTATTTATGCATTTTTGCAATGGGGTAAATGAGCCTTATGAGTTACAGTATTTCTAATTTAAACAACAATCTGCAAGCTATAAATGTTTATAATGAGTATAATTTTTTCAATTCATGTTAATAGAATAAAGTAAGACATGGTGTTAGCCATTATGCGATACTTTGCAGATTTAAAAATGTATAATTGATTTTTATTGGAACATAATCAATTGAAAGATAAATCATTTTATTAACATTGCAATTGAGAAAAATTTATATTTTAGATAAACCTAAAACATAATTCTGGCTGTAGTTTGCATTGGAAGACCTTAGGTTCTTTCCCCAGCACTGCAGGGTAGGGATGTAGCCCACTGGTAAAGTGTTTGTTGAGCGAGCACTGAGACCTTGCATTCAATTCCCAGCACCCACCCCCACACAAAAAAGTCCAGATGAAAAGTGACTGAGATTACTGAGGTTCCAACCAAACATCTTACTCTCTTAAGTATACAGATGAGAGATGAAACCATGGATCATCCTTCTGACTCACCTCAAATCTTACTGAATGAGTTTCATAAAATGATCAGGGTCTTTTAGGTAGAACAGAAGTAGAAAGCAGGAAAACGTTTTTTTCTCTAAATAGATCAACTTTATGAAATAAAGACATCAACAATCTCAAAAAAAATGTAGTCTGTTACATAAATGATGCAAAGGTCCTTAAAATCAAGGAGAAAGTCAATATATGGAAATATACAAATGCAGAATTCCAGGCTATCAGTGCAGAATAGAAGCAGATACTTCTCCCAATTTCCCATGAAAAGCGCTATGTAGGTAGCAAACTAACCACAAAATGCAACCACACTGTTTTAAAGCAAAAATAGTAACAGATTTGGAGACATTACCATTACATGCATATTTTGGGGAATAAAGGAAAAGTACATTCCTCACATCACACACTCTGACTTCAGAAGCAGAACATACCAAAATCAGGAAATGAGAGAGGAAGTCTTAACTTCCTATTAGCCCCAACACAAGGCTGGAAACATGTAGTTGACATAGCAACCCTAATGCATAAGGACCTGGTTCTAATCAGGTGTTTTCTGAACTGCACCTGCTTCCTTTGCTCTACCCCACCAATACATGTTGTTAACTTCTCAGTAGAGAGCACAGTGGGTTCTAAAGAGAATGGTAGCCCACCAGCAAGCATTGCAAGCAAGAGCAGACAAGAGGAGCCCTGGAGAGGGGGTCACTTGTGGGGAAATGCTTTTAGAGTCCATGTTCAAAATAAGAAAAAAATATACACTTTTTATTCTGGCATAATCATCAAATACAATAGACAAAGCAAAATCTCCTCAATGAAGTTTGTTAAGTATTAATGAATATTTGCTAATCACAAAAATTTTAACATTATATCTCCCTGTGAAAACAGGAACAATCAATGCCCATATGTACACAGAGAGGTACTTTGGACTCTGCCCTGCTGGTCGGTTCTCCTACTGGCAAATCCTCAGCCAATATATACACCTTACCACAAACAGAGCCTTTATCAACACAAAGAGGAAGCATTATGAAGAATATTCAGAGAAGACAATTTATCTATGCTAATTCTACAGAAAAAAAAATTTAAAAATCATAGTTTGCTCTCCTCAAAAAGTTGTAAGAGGCTGGATGTGGCTGTGCATGACTGTGATCCCAGCTCCTTTGGAGGTTGAGACAGTAGGATTACAAGTTTGAGGCCAGCCTGGGAAACTTAACAAAATCCTCAAAATAAAAAAGGGTTGGGGGATGTCCCAAAATAAAAAATAAAACGGGTTCAGATTGTAGCTCAGTGGTAGAGTGACCCTGGGTTCAAACCCCAATACAGCCAAAAAGAAAAAAAAATACTTAGAAGAGGAAATAGAAATCAAAAACTGGAAAAATAAAAATAAAAACTGGCTGAGACTAAAGTGAGACAAAAAGAGAGTAAAAGATATTTTTTTAAAAAAAAAAAACCTAAGAAAATTAAAAGCAGAAGGCTAAAGTTAGAAATCATAATGAGTTAAATAGCAGAATTTCACATTTAAGTTTTAAAACAGAACATTTAAAAAGAAATTTAAAGCAATAATGTGATGTTCAGACTTTAAAAGTGTGTTCATAACACACAGGAAGAAAACAAAGGTGAATTGAAGAAACTAAAATAGCCATGTAATGCAGAGATTAAATTCTACCTAATGATATTTTTGTCCACATAAATATTTTAGAACTGAGGAAAAACATCAACCCAGAGATTCAGAAGGAACCATTATAATGAAACTGCTGAACACCAGACATAGGGAAAAGATCATAAAGAGATCAGAGAATAAAGACATGAACTGCAAAGTAACACAACAATTGGACTGAAGGCCATCTTCTTCAAAAGAGCCCTGGATGACAGGCATCTATAGGTAAAAATATATCCTTGAAGTGCTGACCAACCAAAACAAACATAAAACATAAGAATATTCATCAAGAATTACATTCTCCATAAAATATCTTTCAAAAACAGGTTGAAATGAAAATATTTTAAGATAAAAAAAATCCATTTTTCTAAACCACACATTGAAATAGAATACATTTTAAGAATTTAAAAGAGTGTATTTCAAGAAGAAAGCTAAAGATCTGTATCTGTGGATAAATACAAACCCTGTAATGACAAAACAATGATAACCTAATCTGTGGAGTTAAAATAATTAAAACAAGATAGAAATACAATATGCAATAACTACTGAATACCAAATGGGAGAGGTGTGATTGAAGTCAAGGTATCCAAAGAATACTGCATGAGTTGAGAACAAATACCAAATAAATTCAGTCTCTGGTAAATATGAAGGTTGAAACTCCAAGAGTATTCACTCAAAGAAGGTTGGTCTTCTAAAACCAGTGCAAAGAGGGGTAAATTGCAATGAGAAAAACAAAGGAGCAAATAAACAAGAGTAATGTTGATATTTTTCAAAAGACCTCAAAGCAGATTTAAATAAAAGAACAGGTAAGTGATGTTCATAATTATCTCCCTAAAAGTAGAGGCTTTGTTTTATCCACTATGTTTAGCATTCACAGTTCTTGGTCCAGAGCTGGTACTCACTAAGTTTTTTGGGGGAAAGAAAGTGTGAATAAATGAATGGATCAACTAATGAATTTTAGGAAGAGATATAATGAAGATATAAATTTGAATAAAAATTCTTAGCCAAATAGGATCTAGATGGTCAAAGCTATTCTACTTTAAGACAATTAAAAATAAATGGTGACTGTGGTTTAAGCATTTGTAGAGGAATACAAAATCCAGCTTTTGCATCAATAATGGCATTTAGATGGTTTCTAACTTTTACCTTTTACAAATCATGCTGAAATTTTCATTCTTGTACACAATAATGCATATTTCTCTTAACATGTTTTGTAAGGTGTATGCTAATTATAATGAGTATTAATACATAATTATGAGAATTTTATATTCTATAGACAGTATTCTCTCAGTGTACTAACAGCTCTACTGGAAAAAATGGAAACTTACAAAACTCTCAAGGAAAAAGAGATCTCAGGAATCTGACCTGTTGCAATCTCCCTTATCTGCCCAAATCTCCCTGCCCACCAAAAATAAACCCCTCAAAGGAACTGACCAACTCCTCCATGACATGGCCTGCTAAACCCTATAAAACTCAGACCCTTGTTGTAGCCTGTTGCTATTTTTCCCTTGAAAATGTGCCCCTCCATTGCTTAATAAAACATTGCTGATCCATTGAGGTCTGTCTCTTTCTTTCTTTCTTTCTTTCTTTCTTTCTTTCTTTCTTTCTTTCTTTCTTTCTTTCTTTCCTTTTATTCTCTTTCATTTGCTTCCACCTACTAATCATGAAAAACAATTTCTATTTTCTTAGTTCTCTGTCATAATGGATTTTTTTTCTTTTTTAAAACTTTATATATGACAGTGGAATGCATTACAATTCTTATTACACATATAGAGCACAATTTTTCATATCTGGTTGTATACATAGTATATTCACACTAATCCGTATCTTCATACATGACTTTGGATAATAATGACCATCACATTCCACCATCATTTCTAAACCCATGTTCCCTCCCTTCCCCTCCAACCCTCTGCCCTATCTAGAGTTCATCTATTCTTCCCAAGCTCCCTCTCCCTGCCCCACTATGAATCAGCCTCCTTATATCAAAGAAAACATTCGGTGTTTGGTTTTTTGGGAATGGCTAACTTCACTTAGAATTATCTTCTCTAACTCCATCTATTTACTGGCAAATGCCATGATTTTATTCTCTTTTATTGCTGAGTAATATTCCATTGTATATATATGAAAATTTTTTTTATCCATTCATCTACTGAAGGGCATCTAGGTTGGTTCCACAGTTTAGCTATTGTGAATTGTGCTGCTATAAACATTGATGTGGCTGTGTCCCTGTAGTATGCTGTTTTTAAGTCCTTTAGGTATAGACTGAGGAGAGGGATAGCTGAGTCAAATGGTAGTTCCATTCCCAATTATCCAAGAAATCTCCATACTGCTTTCCATATTGGCTGCACCAAGGACCTGAAGAGACACTTCTCAGAAGATTATGTACAATCAATAAACAAATATATGAAAAAATATTCATCATAACTAGAAATTAGAGAAATGCAAATCAAAATCACTCTAAGATTTGAGAATGGATATTATTAAACATTTTTAAATTCATCCCTTTATCATAAGAAAAGTGTTATTTCACTATTAATTTATTTTGTGATTTTAATATTATAAAGTATAACATTGTTGCATAGAGATAAACCTATTAAAATGAATATTTATAGAAACACACAACCAACAAAATTGAATCATAAAGAAACAGAAAATCTAAATAGACATGACTCACAAGAAGATTGACTCAGTAATAAAAGATATCTTAACAAAGAAAAATCAGCACCAGATGCTTTTACCAGTAATCCTATGAAAAATTTAAAGAATCAACACCAATCCTCTTCAAACTCTTCCAAAAAAAATTGTAGGAATTGATATAGTTTAGAGGTAGCGTGTTTAACTAGTATGTTCAAAGCCCTTGGTTAGCTGCCCAACACTGAAAACAAAAATTCTTTGAGGTTAGCATTGCCAATTGCAAAATCAGATAAAGGTACTACAAGAAAATAAAACTACAGACCATATCTCTTATGAAAACTGACAGAAAAATCCTCCATGAAATACTGAATTCAACAATACACTAAAAAAATTATACACCACATCCTAGTGGGACTCGTCTCTGAAATGCAAGTGTGGTTTAATATATAAAAAGCAATACATGTAATATCACACATTACAAAATGAAGAATAAAAATCATATGATCATCTCAACAAGTGCATAACCAGCATTTGACAAAATTTAACATTCCTTCATGATAAAAATACTCAACAAAGTAAGATAGACAGAAACTATCTCAACATAATAAAGGCCAGGTATGATAGCACATCTTTAAAATCATACACAATTCTGAGAGATTAAAACTTTTCTTTTAAGTTTAGGAACAAAACAAGGATGTCCACTTTGCCACTTCTAATTAATACAGTATTGGAAGTTTTCATCAGAGCAATTAGATAAGAAAATGAAGTCAAAGCATCCAAATTATAACGGAAGAAGTAAAATTATCTCTTCATGCATGACATGATCTCATATTGTAAAAATCCCAAAAGATTCCACCAAAAAAAAAAAAAAGAAACTCTTAGAGCTAATAAATAGTTGAGTACACAAAATCTACAGGCAAAATTTAGTTGCATTTCTATATATTTCTATGTACTAAAATAAAAAATGCAAAAAAGGGGTTAGGAAAACAATTCCATTTACAATAGCATCAGCAGGAATGAAATATCAGACATATATTCAATGAAAGAGATGGAAGATATTTTACACTGAAAACTACAAAACATTGCTGAAAGTAATTAAAGAACACAGAACTTAATAAAAATCATTCTATGTTCATGGGTTGGAAGTTTCGTTAAGCTGTTAATCCTGCTCAGAGCCATGTGCCAATTTAATGAAATTCCTATAAAAATACTAATGGTGTTTTGTTGTTGTTGTTGTTGTGTTCTTTTATTTGTTTGCTTTTTACAGAAATTGAAAAAAGACATCCCAAAATTTCAGGTGTCTCTAAATAGCCAAAACATTCTTGGAAGAAAAACTAAATTGGAGGCCTTACAATTCCTGGTTTCAAAACTTATTATGAAGTTACAGTAATCAAAACATTGTCATGCTGGCAGAAAGAAGGCATACAAACCAATGGAATGGGGTAGAGAAGCCAAAAGTAAATCTTCACACATATGGTCAAATGATTTTTGACATGTTCAATACCATTCAAAGGGAAAAGAACAGTCTTTTCAACAAATGGTATTAAGAAAACTGGATATCCATATACAAAAGAATGAAAATGGATTCTTAACCCATATACAAAAACTAATTAAAAATATAACATAGGTCTTAATATAAGAGCTAAAATTATACTACTTTTAGAAGAAAACATAGAACAAATGCTTTATGACATTGGATTCGGCTATTTTTTAGGGGGGAGGGGATTGGATATTAAAAGCACAGGCAACAAAATTAAAAATAAATTGGACTACATCAAAATTAAAAACTTCTTCCTCTCAAAGGACACCATCAGAATGAAAATCAATCTATGGAATAGGGGGAAATATTTCAAAATCACATCTGGTAAGTGGTTAATAAGCAGAACATATAAAGAGCTCTTATAATTTGATAATAAAAAATGTAATCTAATTAAAAAATGGGAAGAAAACTTGAATAAACATTTCATCAAAGAAGATAAACAAATCACTAGAAAGCATATGAAAAAATATTTAATAACTTTATTAGAAAATACCAATGAAAATCATAATGAGATATTAACTTACACCTAACAGAACGATTACTATAAAAAATACAGATGATGAGAAATGTTGGTAATGATGTGGAAAAATTAGAATTTTTGTGCATAGTTGATGGTAATGTGAAATGATGCAGCTGTTGTGTAAAATAGTATGCAGTTCTTCAAAATTTAAAAATAAACTTATCATATGATGCAGCAATTCCTTTGTGGATATACAAAAAAAAATGAAAACAGGGCATAAGAGATATTATACAATGTTGATAGCAGCATTATTCACAATAGTCAAAAGATTGGAAAGAACCCAAGTATCTAGGTATGGATGAATAGATAAACAAAATGTGGCAAATACAGGCATTGGACGATTTAGATTTATAAAGGAAGGAAATTCTTTTTTTTAAAGTCTTTCATGTCTTATTTTGCTAAAGTAAATAGTTATGAAATGATTGGCAAGCATCGAAGTCCACTTTAAGATATTAGTATCTGCAACAAAGCTTGAGATTTTTAGGCAAATATTTGGCTGTTGCTTTTTTTTTTTATTTTTAGTTATACATGACAGTAGAATATATTTTAACATATCACATATACATGGAATATAACTTCCGATTCTTGTGGCTATGTATGATATGTAGTTCCATGTAAGAACATATGTGTCAGATTCATTCTACTGTCTTTCTCATTCTCATCCCCCCTCTATTCCTCCCATTCTCCCATCCAATTTAGTAAACCTTCACTCTCCCTGACCCCTGTCCCCACCATCCTATTGTGAGTCAGCATCCACATATCAGAGATGTTGAGAGCCACAGCCAAAGGGGCCCCAGCAAACTTCCAGCTGCCAGCTGATGATTGGCTCACAGCGGCCCCAGCAAACTTCCAGCTGCCAGCTGATGGGCTCCTCTGCGATGATGCTCATTGGGCTGTTTCCCCGCCCTTTCAGACCACGGAGCTGCTCATTGAGGGACTTTTTTTGGCTCTGCCTACGCGACCCAGCCAATCAGCCTCAAGAGCAGGAGGAGTGGGGGGGTTGAGAGGCTTGTGGGAAGCCGGTGGTGGCAGTTGGGTTCTGAGGGAATTCCTGAAGAGCTCATGTGATGCAGTATGTGTGTTCTAAAAATAAAGTTCTTTTCTGCTTGATAAGTGGCTCATGAATTGTGCCCAGCCAGACTGTGGCACAGAGAGAATATTGGCCTTTGTTTTTTTGGAATTGGCATATTTCACTTAGCATGATGATCTCCAGTCCCATCCATTTACCAGCAAATGCTATAATTTCATTCTTCCTTATGGTTGAATTGTATTCCATTGTGTATATGTACCACATTTTCTTTATCCATTCCTCTGTTGAAGGGCACTTAGGTTGTTCCATAGCTTAACTATTGTGAATTGAGCAGCTAAGAACATTGATGTGGCTGCATCACTATAGTATGCTGATTTTAAGTCCTTTGGACATATGCCCAAAAGTGGGATAACTGGGTCAAATGGTGGCTCCATTCCAACTTTTCTGAGGAATCGCCATACTGCTTTTTGGAGCGTTCACACCAATTTGCAGTCCCACCAACAATGTATAAGTGTACCTTTTCCACCACATCTTTGCCAACATTTATTGTTATTTGTATTCTTGATAATTGCCCGTCTGACTGGAATGAGATGGAATCTCTCAGTGTAGTTTTAATTTGCATTTCTCTAATTGTTAGTGATGTTGAACATTTCTTCACATATTTGTTGACCATTCATAGTGATGTTGAACATTTCTTCACATATTGTTGACCAAGTATCTGTTCAGTTTCTTTGTCCATTTATTGATTGGTTTATTTGTTTTTTTCATGTTACGTTTTTTGAATTCTTTATATAAAAGGAAGGAAATTCTGATGCATGCTACAACATGGATGAAATTTGAGGACATTATGAATTTGCTAAGTGAAATAAGCAAGGTAGTCACTCATAGAAGAAAAGAAAGAAAGAGAGAGAGAGAGTAGACGGTGGTTGCCTGGGCCTGGGGGAAAGGGATGAATGGAGAATTTTTATTTAATGGATATAGAATTTCAGGTTTAAAAAAATGAAAACAGTTCTAGAAATTGTACAAAAATGTGATTGTACTTAACAGTAGTGAACTATACACTTAAAAGTGATTAAATTTTAAGATGATATGTCATGAGCTTTGTAATGTTTTGAACAACCAATAAAAAAAAAATAAAACCAATTAAAAAAAAAGAAAGTAAAAAAAGTGATTAAATTTTATATTATGGATATTTTAGCACTATTTTAAAATACTTTAAATTGTGAAAAAAAGTCTTTAAAATGTTGCACAATTTTATTCACTATGTTTTTATTTATTGTGAACTTTGTGCAATCATTTGACCATTTTCTATGTGATAATTGTTTGTCTATTGTTTCAGAAGGCATGTTTGATTAATAAAGAAAAAAAATCAAAGTCATTATGAAAATTTTCTCCCAATTAGTAGTATATTATACTTTACTTTATAAACTATTTTAACAATAGTAAAATTTAAAATACTTATCTCAAAAATTAAGATCTTTTCCTCCGCATCATCTTAGTTTTTTTATGTTTAAAAACACCTTGTTTTTAAAGTTTCTAAAATAACCTATCTATATTTTATTCTGTGGCTTTCATGGTTTACATTTTTAAGCTTCAGATTTTGATCCAACTGGATTTGTAGAGGTATCAGAATCAAATTGATTCTCTTCCAAAAGTCTAAGAACATCTTACCACTACCATTTGTTAACAACATATGTTAACCACCTATCTTTCCCCACTAATTAAGAAAGGCATCTTCATCCCACTATAAACTCACAGGTATATTTCAGTTGATTTCTTGATTCATGATCCTGTTCTATTGAACTACATATATATTTTTACTATGCTAGAGATTTATAAATAGTTTCTTGCTGTTATGTCAAATAGTCTTTGTCTTATATGTAGCCATCTTTATGCAAATATAATTTCTGACAACTTGCAAAATACAAAAGGAAAAATAAAACGTAAGGGATTTATTGATTAAATTAATAAAAATTCTTTACCAGAAGGAATCTTCCCATTTAGGCAAACACATGCAATTCCATTAAGTCAGTTTTGGGTTTTTGGTTTTAAATAAAATAAAATAACTGTTTTCTTCATGAAGTTCTGCTCATTTCTTTTTAGGTTTGTTCCTAAGCACATTATAGATTGTGGCTACTGGGAATTTTTCTTTTAGCCAGATATATTTTCTAAGGAGTTGCTTTCATCCAGAGTCAACTGATTTTTTCTGTTGCTATTTTTATGTTTTTTAGAAACTTTATTAAATTTCAGAAAAACTGGATGGGAGAAAATAAGTAAATATGTAGTAAAAAAATCTCATATCTGAAGAAAAGACATTTTCAAGTTGAAAAGAGTTACTGAACGCTGAATAAGATCAATTTTTTTGACAACATCTATACCCATCCTCATTTCAGATAAGAAAAAAATTACTGAAAGTTCCAGAAGAGAATAAAGACGTCTCAGTCAAGAAGCAAGAATCATTCTGACATCATACTTCCCCATCAGCAAGAACCAAATTGGATGATGACACAAGCTTCCAAACTTCTAAGGGAACATAACAATGAGTCACTTAGAACCAAGTGTGAGGGCCAAATATCGACATTTTCTGACATGTAAGGATTGAAAACATTCATCTCCAGTGCACCCAGCAATACAACAAAAATAAACTATGGGACTAATGGCTAAAGATGGACTGATCGGTTAAAGATAGCCTACTGTATGCCTCTTCTCCTTGCCAAGATCAACTAAAATGAGATTATGAGAAGTTAAAATGGACAAACTTTCAATGATTATGAGAATTAAGAAATAGATTATCAATGGACAATAGATTTAAGTAGATTTAAAATATTTCTGGAAGGGTAAAATAGATGTCAGATGGAAAACTAATGTAGTGGGGAGGAAGGAATGACAGGATAAGGCATGTCTTCAAGAGGACTTGGAAAACAGTGAAGCCAAAGCCTTCCTTCCCTTCCCTGAAAAGACTAGGGAATTAAAGACTCCCAATAGGATAAAGAAGAGGGAAACATGGGCTGAAAAACAAACAACTGAAAACCTAAGCACAGAAGAGTTTGTCCTTAGTTGTTCCTGTGTATATAACACAGGCCACTACATACCTCTAGGCAGGAGACCTGGGGCTTCTGGGGTCTCCTCACTCAGGTGATTAGCCATTTGGAATGAGAGTCCACAGAAAGCTTCAGCAGCGTTGGTAACACACAGAATTGCCACTCAGCGTTTCAATGTCTTACCTTTAATATCCCCAGATATTTGAGGAGAATGTTCAACATAAAGTGAAAAGACCATTCTTAAAGAAGTTGAAGAGTGCTGGGGTTGTGGCTCAGAGGTAGAGCACTCGTCTGGCATGCGTAGGGCACTGGGTTCATTCCTCAGCACCACATAGAATAAAATAAAGATAGTGTGTCCACCTATAACTAAAAAATAAATATTTAAAAAAAGAAGTTGAAGAAAGCAATAAGAAATGATCACTGAGGAACCATAAGGATTAGAACTTCTAAAATACCTACTTGATAATCCTCAGAAGTCTCTGAGAAGTTCACAACATTACATCAATTTTCTAAAGAAAGGCAGATGTGTTGGTCAGCTATTTTGTCACTATGACCAAGTTACCCAACAAGAGCAACTTAGTGAATGAAAAGTTGATTTTGATGCAGAGTTTCAGAGGTATAGTCTAGTCCGTGGTGGGCCAACTCCATTTCTCTTGGCCCAAGTATGGCAGAACATCATGGCAGAAGGCTGGGGTGGTTGAGCACTGCTGTCCAGGAAGGGGAGTTGCTGGGAATAGGTGAACCCTTTCAGAGTTCCACCCAGTGACCTACTTCCTCCAGCCACATCCCACCTACCTACAGTTACCACCCACTCATTCTAACTAGGATGGAATGATTAGGTTGCAGCTCTCATCATTTAATCATTTTACCTCCCACATTAACACAGAAGCTTTGGGGGAGACTCCTCCTATATAAACCTTAAGGAATTAAAATCAAGAAAATATCCTTAGGGCTGGGCATGGTGGCCCACATCTGTAATTCCAGCTGCTGGACAACCAGGAGGATTTCAGCAATTGAGCGAGGCCCTAACCAACTCAGTGAGACCGTGTCTCTAAATAAAATATTTTAAAAGGATTGGGGATGTGGTTCAGTAGTTAAGCACCCCTGGGTTCAATCCCTGGAGAAGGATGGAAGGGAGAGAGGGAGGGAGGGAGGAAGTTTCTCAAAGTTATGACATAAACTTTTAGACTGAAAAAGGTCCAGAGAATATTTATTACAGCAATGGAAGGTTGTGAGTCCTTACATTTCTCCATGCCGGGAAGGAGATAGTGACTAACCTGGATAAATTAAGAAATTATTTAAGATATTAAGGTAACTATCAATAAACAGCTAAGATGATTTTAAAAATTCCTCTAGGGAATGTAAATGGTTGGGGAGAAATGGTATAAAGAAAATTTTTTTTAATTGTCATAACAATTTATATTATTTTTCTTAAAACTACGTATTACTTTAGTAAAATGATTTAAACAGCTTTTAAAACTAAAAAGTACACTGAATGATGTCTGCACCCTGTGGCAAATTCAGCCTTGGAAGACTTTTGTTTGGAGACAGGGTCCCGCTAAGCTTCTGAGGCAGACCTGGAAATTGCTATGTTCTGCCTCAGCCTCCCCGGCTGGTATCACAAGTGAGCGCCCATGCACAGGCTCAACAGACCTCAGTGACTAGTCCCAATCTTCCATCACTTCACCCAGGTTTCCATTCTTCCTACTCAAAGCTAGTTGAAAAATTACCTAAAAACTACTTTAAAAGTCTGGTTGGCTTTGGGCTGGGGCTGGGGCTCAGTGGTGGAACGCTCACCTAGCATGTGTGAGGCACTGGGTTCAATCCTCGGCACCAAATAAAAATAAAATAAAGATATTGTGTTCACCTAAAACTAAAAAATAAATATTTTGGGGGGCTGGGAATGTGGCTCAAGCGGTAGCGCACTAGCCTGGCATGCGTGCGACCCGGGTTCGATCCTCAGCACCACATACCAACAAAGATGTTGTGTCCGCTGAGAACTAAAAAATAAATATTAAAAATTCTCTCTCTCTCTCTCTCCTCTCTCACTCTCTCTTTAAAAAAATAAATAAATAAATAAATATTTTTAAAAAATATCTGATTGACTTTTTGTAGAATATCAAGTTTCCCACAATTAACACAGGACTTCTATGCTTGCTCTGGTAAACAGGGCCCTTTCTATAATGTGTGCTGTGAATCTCCTATTTTTTTTTTTTTGGAAAATGGCACATTCTTAGTTTGTCATGGTGTCTGGTTCCAGGAACTCTATTCGTCTCTAGTCACATGTCCTTGCTGAAGCTAGTTTCCAAACCCTTATTGCCTTGGGACATAAAAGTCCCTGAGTCTAATGTGTTTTCTGAAAATCCCAATAAATAAAAGTGTTTTCCCTATTAAAAAAAAATGTCTGTCACAAAACTAGAGAGCAACTGATCTTAGGAGAACAGAAATTTTGAGGTCTGTAGAAAGAATATTTTCAAGGAGAAAGTAGATTTAATGCAGTAGATATCATGACTGAGCAAATGGATTATCTTAGTGATATGATGTAGGCATGCAGTAAGAAGATTTTGAAAATGAGACGGAAACTAGAAATACAAGAAAAATAAAAGCTAAACAAAAAAGACATGCTCCAAACCAGAGTAAACTGAAATTATATTGAAGGACTGAGACAGAAACAAAAATTTAAATGGATGTGAACTTGAACTTGACACATCTAACATTCTTTCTTGACACAGTTTTTCTTCAAGGGTGGGATAATATTATTTGTTTCTGCTGTAAATCATGTAATAATGAAAACACTGGGGACATTCCCATATTAGGGTTTGGTCTGTCCACAATCAAATTATTCCCTATGTTGAAAATGTGGAGGCGAGGTCAGCAGGAATTTTGCCAACACAGTAGGGACTGACTCTAGATTAAGCCTTGTGATGCATACATGACATGATCTCCTACTCTTCCAATAAAGTTTTGCATTCTACTTGCAAGTTAGTATCAATAATTGGTAATATTGTATCAACACTGCTGATAGTTGATCACCCTGATGTTCAGTAACTGATTCTAGATAATTACTACCATTGTCCTTTGCATTCTGAAACCATGTAGGATACAAGATGGTAAGTTATGGTTCCTGATTTTATTTTAAGTGAAATGGGAGATAGAAAGAGGTATACAAGAATGATGAGGTGGTGACAGAGTAACTAGGACATTGAGAGTCAGGCAGAGAAATCAGGATGTGATGCACTAAGATTGGATTGAGCAAAGGAGTTAGAGGTGAAAGAAATACATAGAGGGTTGGAGGCTGATACAGCAAGGTTATATTGGAGGCCAATGCAGAAATCTGTGAACCTGGACAGGAGTGATTACTTGTTTTAGTCAGCTTTTTTCACCACTGTGACTACAAGACCAACAAGAGCAATATTAGAGGAGGAAAAGTTTATTTGAGGGCTTGCAGTTTCAGAGGTATCAATTCATAGACAGCAGACTCCATTCCTCAGGGCTCAAGGTGAGGAAGAACATCATGGCAGAAGAGTGTGGCAAAGGGAAATAGCTCACTGGATGACCAGGAAACAAAGAAAGACTCCACTCTCCCCATACAAAATATATACCCAACATCCGCAATGAACCACTTCCTCTAGCCACACCCCACCAACCTCCAGTTACCACTCAGTTAATCTCATCAGGGATTAATTCACTGATTAGGTTAATGTTATAGCTCAATCATTTTTCCTCAAAACCTTACATTGTCTCACACACGAGCTTTTGGGTGACACCTCACATCCAAACCATAACACTGTGCATAGGAATTTTCCTAGGCCTCCTACATACTGTTCTAAAAAGTAGGCCATGTCAGCCAATTGGACTGCATGCTCTCTGTCATGTAGATCAGGCATATAGGCAGAAATCTAAATTAAAATATTTGATACACAGAAGCAATTCAATTATTAACATGGCCCTACTATTAATAAGAAGTAATCATGTAATTGTCTCTATGAATCATTTGATGCATTCTTTAGATTGGGAATAATGATAAAAAGGATAAATTTCCATATGACTCAAATTTGGTAAAATAGGCATTGAAGTTCTCTCTGTGTCTTTGTTTTAAATTTTAAACACAAATTAAAACCGAGTGGTCACTTAGAATGCCAAAATGGAAGTAATTTAAATTCAGGTTCTTCATCTTTGCAGTCTCTGTGCCACCATTGCTTATTTTTAAGTATTGTTTTAATGTGGGAGTATGCAAAATCACGAATGTGGAGATAAAAAATTGTGCTAGAATGACTCTAAACCCTTGTGAACTTGTTCTTGAAAGAATATGTGTCTAATTTTAGTTTACATGTGTTGGGGCCAACTGTGTAAATAAGAGTTCTCAGAATTGATTTGAGGGTTGAATCCAAGGTTGACTACAGGATAATTAATAAAAATGAAATGACATAGAGGTTATTTGTATATATATATATATACATACATTTTATATTTATATAGGTGCATTATTAAAACTCAGCAACAACCACAAAAACTAGGTCAGCAGCAACTTCAGAAGAAAGAGGGGGAAAAGGAGTTTATCACTGATATTTTAAAGAATTTCTGGCATGTCATAAAGATTAGAATGAAACTGACTTTCTATTAGTCTGTTTGTAAAATTCTCTATAATGAGATGTGTCCCTTGTCACCTGTCCCTGGCAGACTGCTTTCACCATTGCCTCCTTAGTAGACAGTTTGGAAAACCTGAAAGGATTTATAGATGGAGTAGGGGATTTACCTTGGAAAAGACAAGAAAAATGTCCAGAAAGTTGAAAAAATGTCAAGAGATATTAAAAGCAGTGTGGACTGTCTTCTGGAGAAGAATTAAATAGTGGTATAGAAGAGAGATGATTTAGGTAAAAACAATTACTGAGCAGTTTTAGAGTAATAGAGGCTAATGCAGATTTTTCACAATAATAAAAATCAGTTTTGATGTCCTGGAGGCAGTATAAATATTTAATATGTATTGAGTCATTTTATTCTCATAATAATCCTATGCTGTGGGTACTATTATTATTCCTATTTTTTATATGAAATAGTTGAGGCACTACTAGGAATTGTCAGAAACTCAGTTAACTCAGTTTAACTCAGGTTCTGGCTTCAGAACCTTCCTTTTAAACACTTAACACTGTGAAGTTCTTGAGAGAAGCAGTAAAGACTTGAATTGCCATCACTTTTACTTTTCAGTCAAAATGCTATTTCTCTGAACTGACATAGCATAGAGATTTAGAAAATAAGGAGTATTTGGGCTAAACAAGGACAAGGTGATGAGGTTATGAAATTACAGGAAGATGGATGGAATCCAGCATTATTTTACAAAACGATTATATAGGATTTTATGGTGACTAAAATCAGAAGATGAAAAGAATGAGTCAATGATGACTCAAAAAAAAATGCAGGCCTTTCTAATGCAGAACATGATGGTACAGTTGACAGGGAGTTGAAAAAGATCAAGTGGGTGGAAGGTGACGGTGAATTTAGCTTTAATAACCCAAGGAGAAAGTTTCAACAAACATTTTTGAGATATTGCAACACTATCAAGAAGAGGGAAAAAATGGAAAATAAAGTTTCAGAAACAGTAGAATAGGTGGCACAGTTGGAATTTTACTTCTCATCTTTTAGTGATAAATTGATTAAATGCTTTATATCCTGTTTCATTCCACAGAGAATCTGAGGCAGCTTATTCCACAACAAATAAGAGATTACTCTTAGTATACCAATCTTGTCCTTCACTGTTTAATTCATCTTCCTCTTTTCCAAATAAAATGATCTCATTTGTTCCCCTTGGTCCCTTATTTTAGGTCCAATCTTTTGTTAATGAACTGATAATCATTTTAAATGAAGTTTTTGTAGTCCTTTAAAGTGGTTATTGGTTGTGACTTATATTACATATAATTTTCTATCTTGCCTTGTTTTGCTTTGTTTTGTACCATATTAATTATTAGAAGTTTAAATGATGAAAATCGTGTAGCAGCATTTGAAATACATTATTAAAATGATACATATACATGTATTTCCCCCAGAATGTATTTAATACTTTTGTTCTTCTGTTCCTCTTTTCTATTACCTGGACAATGGTTAATTTTTGCAACATTTTATCACATATATATACATATGCAAATAGTAATAGGTCATAAGGAAGAAATAAACAGAAATACAATAATAGGAGAGGTCTCTAGTATCCCATTTTCAACAATAGAATAATTATCCAAAAAGAAAATTGATGAGGAAAAAAATAAATTTAAACTATACTTTAGACCAACTAGGCCTACCAAACATATATAGAACATTCAATTCAAAAGCAACAGAATGCACATTATTCTCAAGCCCCTACAGGACATTTTCTAGGATAAATCATATGTTATATCACAGGGCAAGTCTTAACAAATTTAAAAAGATGAAATCATATCAAGCATTTTTTCTGACCACAATAGTACAACACTAGGAGTCAATATCAAGAGAAAAAAATGGATATTTAACATACAAAAAAGTCTTGAGACAAATGAAAATGGGATACAATACACTAAAACTTTTAGAATGCAGCAAAAGAAGTTCTAAGGGGGAAATTGTAATGATAAATACTCACATTTAGAAAAAGAATGATTTCAATGAAACTACCTTAGTTTATATTGCAAGTAACTAGAAAAGAAGAAAAAAATCAAAGCTCAAGTTAATATAAAGAAGGGAGTAGTAAGGATTAGAACAGATATAAATGAAAAGGAGAACAGAAAATTATAGAAAAGATCAATTAAACTAAAAGAAATTTTTTAAAAGATAAGCAAAACTGACAAGGCTTTAGCTAGACTAAGAGAGACCACTTGAATAAACAAACTCAGAGATAGTAACTGATACCACAGATATTCAAAGGATCATTAAAATACGGTGAACAAATATATACCAAAAAATGTATAACCTAGAAGAAATAGGTAAATTCCTAGACACATAAACCTACAAGACTTAAAAATGAGGAAATACATAATCTTAATATTCCAATAAGTAAGGCAATTGAAAAAATAAGAAGCATCCTGACAAAGGAAAGTCCAGAACCAAATGGCTTCAGTGGTGAATTCTACCAAACATCTAAAGAGGTGTTCATAGCAATTCTTCTCAAATTCTTCCAAAAAAATTGAAGTGCAGGGATTATTCCCAAGGTCATATTATGAAGCCAGCATTCTCCTAATTCTAAATCCAGACAAGGTCACTACACATAAAGAAGTTTGAGCTAATGTCCACGATGAACATAGATGCAAAATCCTCAGCAAAATACTAGTAAACCACATTCAAGAGCACATTAATAGTGTGCAATACCATGATAAAATGGGATTTTTTCCTGTGATGTAGAGATGATTCTACATAGGCAAATTAATAAATTTGCAAAAACCTCATAAACAAAAATAATGACAAAATTATATAAGGATCTCAAAATGTAGAAAAACATTTGACAAAAGCCAACATGAGTGCATGAAAAAATTCTAAACAAATTGCACATGGAAGGATAGTATCTCAACAAAATAATGGCCATAAATTATTACATGCCCACAACTGACTTCCTACTCAATGGAAAACTGAAATCTTTCCTCTCCAATCAGGAACAAGACAAGGAAGCCCACACTTATCCCTTCTATTCAACTCAGACCAAAGTTCTAGTCAGAGAAATTAGGAAAGAAAAAGAAATAAAAGACATGCATCAGAAATAAAGAAGTACAACTATCTCGCTGGCAGATGACATGATCTTATGTACAGAAAACATTAAAGTACCCGCAAAAAAACTCTTACAACTAATAAGAAATTCAGTAAAATTGCAAGATACAACATCAACATACATAAATCAATTACATTTCTATACCCTAACAGCTCTGAAAAAAATAAATTAAGAACAGTGCTATTTATAATAGCATTAAAAAGTCTAAAATACTTTGGAATAAATTTAATCAAAGAGGAGAAAGTCCTGTATACCAAAAAATATAAAATATTGATGAAAGAAATTGTTGACACATATAAATGGGAAGACATTCCATGTTGATGGTTTGGAAGAATTAATGTTAAAATATCCAAACTTCCTAGTTATCTAACAGAATCAATGCCATCCCAATGAAAATTACAATGACATTTTTTCACAGAAAGAAAAAAATAATGCTAACATTCGTATGGAAGCACAAAAGATGCTGGATGGCTAAAGCAATATTATGAAGAACAAACCTGAAGTATCCTACAACTTGATTTCAAATAATATTGCAAAGCTGTAAAAATAATCAAGACAGGATGAGAATAGATTCACAAACCAATGGAACAGAACAGAAAGCCAAGAAATAAACCCACGTGTGTACAAACAATTAATTTTTGACAAAGGAGCCAAAAGGACATAATGAAAAAAGATCAGTGATCTGGGAAATCAGTGATACTGGGAAAACTACACATCCATATGCAAAAGAAAAGAAAGTGGGCACTTATCTTACATCATAAACAAAAATCAAGCAAAATGGACTAAAGATTTATACTTAAGATCAGAAACCATAAAATTCCTTTTGGTGCATTTGACACCAAAAGCATTGGCAACAAGAACAAAAAGATAAATGGTATCATATCAGACTAAAATGATTCTGCATAGCAAAGGTAACAATCAATAAAGTGAAAATATAACCTTTGGAATGAGAGAAAGTATTTGTTAAACATATATTTAGTAAATAGTTACCATCCAAAGTATATAAGGGACTCATACAACTCACCATCAACCATACTGTAACTATGTAAGTTATGGCTATGTTGATCTTGATTTTGATAATCATTTCACGATTCGAATGTATCTCACAATCCCATTGCATTCTTTAAACATATATCATATTATCTGTCAACCATTTTTTTGGGGGGGACTCTAACTTACTTTTTATTTTTTTATTTTTTTTTTGTAATTTTTTTTTATTGGTTGTTCACAACATTGCAAAGCTCATGACATATCATATTTCATACATTAGATTCAAGTGGGTTATGAACTCCCAATTTTACCCCAAATGCAGACTGCAGAATCACGTCGGTTACACATCCACATTTTTACATAATGCCCAATTAGTAATTGTTGTATTCTGCTACTTTTCCTATCCCCTACTATCCCCCCCCTCCCCTCCCATCTTCTCTCTCTACCCCATCTATTGTAATTCATTTCTCTCCTTGTTAATTTTCCCATTCCCCTCACAACCTCTTATATGTAATATTGTATAGCAATGAGGGTCTCCCTTCATTTCCATGCAATTTCCCTTTTCTCTCCCTTTCCCTCCCATCTCATGTCTCTGTTTAATGTTAATCTTTTCTTCCTGCTCTTCCTCCCTGCTCTGTTCATAGTAGCTCTCATTATATCAAAGAAGACATTTGGTATTTGTTTTTTAGGGATTGGCTAGCTTCACTAAGCATAATCTGCTCTAGTGCCATCCATTTCCCTGCAAATTCTATGATTTTGTCATTTTTATTGCTGCATAGTACTCCATTGTGTATAGATGCCACATTTTTTTTATCCATTCATCTATTGAAGGGCATCTGGGTTGGTTCCACAGTCTAGCTATTGTGAATAAGGAGCTTGATATCAAATCAGAGACTCTTTGCCTGATAGAAGAAAAAGTTGGCTATGATCTACATATTGTGGGGTCGGGCTCCAAATTCCTTAATAGGACACCCATAGCACAAGAGTTAATAACAAGAATCAACAAATGGGACTTACTTAAACTAAAAAGTTTTTTCTCAGCAAGAGAAACAATAAGAGAGGTAAATAGGGAGCCTACATCCTGGGAACAAATTTTTACTCCTCACACTTCAGATAGAGCCCTAATATCCAGAGTATACAAAGAACTCAAAAAATTAGACAATAAGATAGCAAATAACCCAATCAACAAATGGGCCAAGGACCTGAACAGACACTTCTCAGAGGAGGATATACAATCAATCAACAAGTACATGAAAAAATGCTCACCATCTCTAGCAGTCAGAGAAATGCAAATCAAAACCACCCTAAGATACCATCTCACTCCAGTAAGATTGGCAGCCACTATGAAGTCAAACAACAACAAGTGCTGGCGAGGATGTGGAGAAAAGGGTACTCTTGTACATTGCTGGTGGGACTGCAAGTTGGTGCAGCCAATTTGGAAAGCAGTTTGGAGATTCCTGGGAAAGCTGGGAATGGAACCACCATTTGACCCTGCTATTGCCCTTCTCGGACTATTCCCTGAAGACCTTAAAAGAGCATGTTACAGGGATGCTGCCAACCATTTTTAATAAGGCTAGAAAAATAGATATTGTAAAAGATAAGTATAATGAATACCAACTATAGAAATCATTACCTTAGATGCAGTACAGAAACAACCCCTGGGTGCAGATCATGATGCTTTCACCCTTCCCATGGTTCTCTCCAGGGAGTAGGTCCTGGTAGATGCAGAGACCAAGAGTAATAAGGTCATGGAACATTTCAGAAAAATATTGAGGAAAAGGGAAGAAACCTTCAAGAAAGAGGAGCAGGAGAAAAGGTAGCTCTCTCATCCAATCAACTTTGGCTCCCCAAAATACTGCCTACAGGAGTACATCTGCCAAGTTCAAGGGCAGGTGCCCTGCCCAGGCCTGATCCCCTTACCTAAGGAGATGACTAGAAAGGAGTTTCTCTGAAAGCCTGCCTAGGACTAAGGCCCAAGACACTGTGGCCTGGGGTGATAGTATTTGATCAATGGGGAGATTGGTATAGGGTCATCTTGGCCCCAGGGAAGTCCCCAATTCTGTCCCCAGAGAGACAAGGGAAATCTCTTTTTAATAAAAGATTTTCTTTCCACACCTATATCAAAGGAGGTAGGGAAGGAACTACTATAGCTTAACTGCAGAAAAAAAAATCCCTATTTGTGGAGAGCAGTGAATCAAATCCTGGCCTCTGACTCTTTCCTGGCTATGTTTGCACTGGGAGTTCCTGGTACAAAGGTGAAGGTCAAGATTTCCCAGTTGCTATTGTGATGCTGGCCTGAAAAGGCTCCATGCCAAAGTGCAGAGCTATGATCAGTTGAGGCCTTGAGTTCAACACCTTCTCCCAGAGATACAGGATTCCAAAACAAGATGACCCTAATGCCTCACCAGTCCTGCATCCTTCAGATTGCCTGCTTTGTTAAAACTTTTCCACAATTAACCTTTTGATGATGAAACCTATATAGTAGACTTGCTGAGATAGCTCTAATGTCATGTCAGTCAAGCCTCATCAGGCTTAGATTCCCACCTGGCCCCAGCTTTTTCTCCGTATGTGTGTCTGTTTGTCTCTTCTTTATCCCTTATCGTCCTGAATAGGGTATATCTCCCTTAATTAATTAATAGCTGAGGCCCCAACACCTACTTCATAACTCAAGAAAACACTTCTCAATCAATCAAAAAAATTTTGATAATCTAAAAAAAGAAAAAATTTAAAAAGGAAACATAAACAGATGGACCACATAAAACATGAATAAAAAGATGATGTCAGCCTAGTGATATTAGTAATTATATTAACTATAAATGGAATTAACATTCCAAGTAAGATTAAGTTTGTCAAACTGGATACAAAGCAATTATATGTGATTATAAAGGACATTTTGAACATAAGAAAATAGAAAGGATAAAAATAAAAATAAGGTAATGTTGAGTGAAAAAAATTCTGTCCCACAAAATGTACTGCATAATTTTATTCATATAAAGCCCACAAATGAGGTAAAATTAATCTATGTGTTTGAGGCCAAGATAATGATTATCCTTGGACATGGTGAGGATGTGTGGGGAGGCACATTCTAGTGGTCTTCTGGTTGGTTATATGTGTTAAGTTCATGAGATGCATTCAATAAAAATTATTTTAAAATACATACACCATGGGAAAAAATAGAAAGACAGCAACATGTTAACAATGGTAACATTTGAGTAGTAGGATTTGATTGTGCTTTTTATCTCTTTATTTATATGTTCCTGTGTTTTCTAGAGAAAGGAGAAAGGAGAGGAAAGGGGTTTGCTTTAGGCAGTGGTCTTCAAGAAGGACAGAGATAGGTCTTCTGTTATCATTTTCCCACACCACTAAATTAGTCTGCTGACTAGGGAGAAATTTCCAAAACACAGCAGTGGAAGATAATTGGAATAATGAGGTTGGGGCAAAATTGAGGGCCTTGATTGTTAAACAAAGTAGTTCATACTTGATTTTGCAGGCACTGATAGAGCATGAAACGTGTTTGTTTGTTTGTTTGTTGTTTGTTTGTTTGTTTTAGCAGGGATCAGCCTGATCAGAACAGGCAGGAATGGGCAGGATAAATTAGAGGACACAGAGATTGAAGGAACTGGCCTAGGCTAGCTACAGGAGAATCAGGCCTCTTTCTGTGCTGTGGGGTCACCAGACCCTGGCACCTCCTCCATTCACATTGCATAAAATGACACACTTACTCCTCCGAAAGAGGCCAAGTGGGGGTTGTGGCTTGAAGTTATAATTGGAAAGTTGATAGATGAAAGTAGGAATTAGAGACTCCCCAGCCTGAACTTCTTGCCAATATTTATTTCCTGGCTGAGAACCAGTCGTAAGGCCACAGGGACGGAAAAGGGTTGGTAGATTCAAATGTAAAGGGTACGGGTGGGCCCACTGAAAGAATCACCAATATCATGGCCATCAGAGCTAAAGGGAAGTTAGGAGTGTACCTTGATTATCACTGTTCTGATTAGTATCTATTTTAGGTATCTATATTAGGAGACCCTCTACAAAATGGTTCCTTCTATAGATCTTAGCTGGGTAAATTGCCTGATAACTGTGTCCCAAGTGGACCCCAAGCATCAAAACAATTAGGATTCTCTTCTCTGTTTTTATTTTATTTTCAGTGAGCAAAAATGTTCAAGCAAACCTAGACATTTTCAGCTGCGGTTGTCAGAGATATCGATTTTGTGTTAGACTTAGTTCACCTGAAAGATGAAGAAATCTCCCCAAAGACAAAATTCTTATCATTGAACCCTCTGCTCTGTGCCTTGGCCATCATAATCTCCCTGCTTCTCTGTAAACCGTGTCTATCTTCCAGTGGTTTCTGATAGGACATGGATCTGTTTTTATCCCTGTGTCCCATTTTCCTGTGGCATTTATCAAATTCCTGCTCCCTGAAAAACTGCCTAGAAGCAAGGCATAGAAAAAGCAGTGAGACGCAGGAAAAAAAAAAAAAAAAAAAAAAAGGTGTTGTGGTGTTGTGCTCAGTTCTAAATGAAATTCCACACAGAAATGTGAGATGTCAATGCAGTCATTAATACAAACTCTCCTATGTTTAAGATGCCTCTAATTTTCCAGAAATAGCTATTTGTTTGTTTGTTTAGACTATTTGGTTGTAAATTGTTTTTGTTTTTAATATTCAAACTTTGTGGGCAAGGCTGGGCCTAGATAAGTCATAATAAGAAGTTGCTACCCCCATCAACACCCAGTTCATTTGCTCCTTTGCTTCTTTCCGTCCCATTTGGCAACTCCATAGAGTCTATAAAAATTTCCTCTAAACCCCTTATGCCATTTTGGAAATGTAAATCCCTGTGTGACCTTCCCCAGAGGTTTTACTCTAAGTCTTACCTTGAGCTGTAAATAGAAAAGTACTTTTCCTTCTTAAGGACGATGACTGAATTAGAGAGCTTTGGGTTTACTTGAGGTCTCTGAATGTTTATCCTCTCACGTTTGTCCTGCTATGGTATTTAGCTGAACTGCATGAAGGAGGAAATTTGATCCAACTCCTCAGCAAAGGATAAATATTGAACTACCTTAAACATCATCAATAAGTCCCCAATTTCACAGATGAGAAAACTGAAGAAGGATTTGCACTTTGTATGATATGCTCAGTTCATTTGTTTCCCTCTGTGATCCCTAGACACTGCACCTAAATGACACTAAAAGTATTTTTTTAGATATTGATGGACCTTTATTTTATTCATTTATTTGTATGTGGTGGTGAGAATCAAACCCAGTGCCTCACATATGTTAGGCAAGCGCTCTACCACTGAGCCACAATCCCAGCCCCCAGAAATATTTTTAATGATATGAATGCAACAGGACAAAGGAAGTAAGTGCACTAAAACAGTAACCAAAAAATCAAAAATCAAAAAGTAAACAAAGGAGGGGCAAATTAACATAGCAGATCTATAAAAACTAAAACCTAAGCCATCATCAGAAAACAACAAACAAACAAGGAAGGAACCTAATTAACAGAGGAAAATCACAAAAGTCTCAGGACAGCCAGACCAGTCACCTAGAGTGAGGACTACTAGTTAACAACACACACACACACACACACACACACACACACACGTCTCTAAATAGTTCCTTTTTAATCATTCTTATAATTATGAATAGAATGCCAAGATTCACCAGATATTTAGAAAGTTTTTCTTTTTTAAAAAGAAGCAGGAAATAAAGGGAACTTAGGAAACACAAAGACATTGCAGGAAAAAGGGAATGATAGATTGTTATTGAATTTCATAGTAGCAATACCAGTAGCTATGAGACACACATGCATATGTATGTGCACACACACACAATTGGAGGGGATGGTAGGGAATATTTTAAATGGAAATTTTTATACCTGCTTAAGGAATCAAGTTTTAAAGTACAACAAAGATATTTTTCAGGCTTGTTAGATCAGAGCTCAAAAATTTGACACTCAGGAACACTTTTTCAAGAAGGTACTAGAAAGCAAAGTAGCAAACAAAGGACAAAGAATTTATGAGATTTAGGAAGCAGGGGAGATAAAACAGGATCTGAACAGAGAAAAGGCCCAAGATAGTATTGAAGGCAGATCCCAGGTTGACATTAATAGAGTAGGCTTTGGAAGCCTTGGTCTTGGTTAGAACACATTTGGTGACTCAGGGAGTCATTCCCATTTTACCAATAAAATCATGCAATGCATAGAAAATCATATTTCTTATTTTTTACTTGTTATGAACTGAACGTTTGAGTCTCTCCAGAAGTCATATGTTCAAGTCTTAACATATAATGTGATAGTATTTGGAGTTGAAGGATTGGGGGAAAACTAGGTTTAAGTGAGATCATAAAGGTGGGGCTTTGTGATAGGATTGGTGCCCTTATAAGAAGAGCAAGAGAGACTGAAGCTCTCTTCCTGCCATGAGAGAACACAGTGAGAAGGTGGACATCTTCAACCCAGGTGGGGACTCTCATCATGGAACCAAATTCAGCCAGCACCTTGACCTTGTACTTCTAGAAACTAAAAAAATTGCCTATTGTTTAAGCTGCTGAGGGCATGGTATTTTTTTTTTTTTATGGTAGCACAGCTGGCTAAGACAGTTTTCTAATACATATACCACTTTGTCATTTTTCCTCTTCATCACATTTGCTTAGTACCTGTAATAAAATATTAAATAATTCCTGATGACTCTCCATTGATATTTGTAAAATTTTTGATGTTCAATAATTTTAACAGAATGTTTGCAATTGGCTTCAATTTTTTTTCTTTTTTTTTTTTTTTTTTTTTTTGGTAACAGGGATTGAACCTAGGAGCACTCAACCACTGAGTCACATCCACAGCTCCTTTTTTTTTTTTTTTTTTTCAATTTTGAGACAGGGCCTCACTAAGTTGCTTAGGGCCTCACTAAATTGCTAAGGCTGACTTTGAATTTGCAATCCTCCAGCATCAGCCTGCTGAGCTGCTAGGATTACAAGCATGTGCCATAGTGTCAGGCTTTGTTTTTCTTTAGATATTTTATTAGAATTATCTTAGAAATACCACAGAATGATATTTAGCATATGTTGATACAATCTATGTTGTATATTAACATATAAGAGATATTGATAGATTTTCTGATATTGAAGCATTTTAACATTTCTGGAAAATATCCTATAGTCATTATGTCTTCTTTTTAATACACTGCTCTGTTTAATTGGCTTATAATTGCTTGGCCATTTTTCATCTACATTTATGAGTAATCTTGATCTACGATTTTTTGTTTGACCTATCAAAGTGAAATATTTACAAAATGATTTGTTAATCTTCTCATATCTTTATATTCATTAGAATATTTTGAACAACATAGGAATTACTGTTCTTTGAAAACTTCAAAACTCAAGATTTCTATAAAACCATTCAAGTCTGATGACCTTTAATTAGAAAATATTTTGCAACATTTTAAATGCAGGTAATGTGATTTTAAAGCAAGAAAATGCAAAAAAAAAAACTCCATCTAAATCCATTAGAACTAAATAACTTTTAAAGTCCCCAGCTTGATCATCTGTAAAATGGGCATAATATTAATACTAATTTAATAGGGTTGTTGTGGGGATTAAATGGTAATACTTATGTAATCTTAGCACAGAATTTAACAGTGAATAATCAGCAAATGCTGTCTATAGTGATAATTATTCTTTTATAATCCACTATAGTTCATTGAAGGAGAGTCCCCAAAAGACATGTCCACATCCTAATCCCCAGAGCCTATGAATGTAATCTTATTTGGAAACATTGTCTTTTCAGATGCAGGCAAATTAAGAACCCTGCCTCATCAGGGCCAGCCCTAAATCCAATAACAAATGGTTTTTTTAAGCTAAAGAAAAGGAGACCTTGTAAAAACCAAGGCAGAGACAAGATATTAGGAATATCTGGAGGGACCAGGTATTAGGAAGACAAGAAAAGATTCTTCCCTGTATCTTTCAAAGGAAGCATGATGTGTCAACACCTAGACTGCTGGTTTCCAGGACTCATACAGATTACAGATTCTATTCTCTTAAGCCTTCCAATTTGTGGTAATTTGTTACAGCCACAGTAAGAAACTAAGTCACCTGCTATAAACCAATACCCAGAAAAATATGAATAGTTTAGGGACTTTGTTTTCAAACAATAGACTCTGTGACTGACAGGCATTAAAGGTTGGGCTATGGTAACAAAATACATGTGTTTAAATCCATAGTTACCAGCAGTATAATTTTTGTCAATAGCTTCACCTTACTAGTTTGGTTTCCTTGTCTAAAATGCATAGAATGAAAGTACCATGAGATACTGGAAGATTAAAAGAGATAATACTTAGAATAATGACTACAACACCAAAAGCAGCCCATTAATATTGGCTCCCATTATTATTTTGATTATATGCAGACTATAACATCTAGACCCACAAACAGACATTTTCAACTCAATTTCCCATTCCAGCATTTTAAACATTGTTAAGAGGATGGTGGCTCTAAATTTAGAAATATCATTTTAAGAATTTTGAAGGCAACATTTAAACTTCACATTTTAGGAATGTGAAGTTTTCATCTTTTCATTTTCATTTCCTTTGGTTTCTCAGTCATCATTATTGAATTATTCCATCAAATATATTGAATTAAGGATTGTTCTGTCATAACAGAAAATGATTCCACAGGAAATCCTGACACATTGAACAATAAAGTGACATGTCCTGTCATTGGAACATCATTATAAAGTTAAGTGTTAATCTTTGTAAACAGTGTACACAAAATATATTGTTTTTATAGATGGCTATAAAGGCGGAGGCAAAATATAGGTGCCTGATAACCACAAAGGTAGGAACTTTCTAGGTGTATTCCAATACCAGAGTAAAATAAGTCATCCTTCTTTATGCTAGAAGATCTTTTCTGTATGTGATTACATATCCCAATAAAGCTTGAGTCTACTGATGAACTCTATGCTGAGGTTTCATATGAACAAAACTCAGCTAAGTGTAGATAGCCATTCACAGGAGTGACTATTCAGGTTACTAGGTCACTATTGATTCTCTGGGTTTCTTTTCTTTCCCCTCTCCCCTCACACTGTCTGTCTGTCTCTCTCTCTCTCTCTCTCTCTCTCTCTCTCTCTCTCTCTCTCTTTATAAATAGAATTTCCTTGATAAATTATCATTTATCATAAATATATAATATTAATGTGAGCAACATTTATTTGATTTTGTGAGTGTGTTCTTAGATGAGAAAGAAAAAAGAGAATTAAATTCACACTCAAATTTTTCTTGCATGACTCCTTAAGCATAGCAACCTATTAATATTGAACTGTTATAAAATAACATATGGTATAGATGTTCTTATTGATAGTTCCTCTCCCTTTTGCCGGAAGGCAATGAAATCTTCAGGTCTTATCTTACTCCATACAGCATCGATCTGAAGTGGTGTTCAAGATAATAAACTCTTAGCATCCTAATTCCCCAACTCAGGTCTCAATACAAATTTAGTACTACAAAAGTCCAGTAATGTGTAAGAAAATGTTTTAAGGAAAACCAAATTATTCTTCTAATAAAAAGGGGAATAAACTTCAAAAAGCTTGTTCTGAGAGACAGCTAGTACACCAAAGAGGGCATCTCCACGGTGGTTCCCCTTGATCACACTGGGTCCCAGAATATGTCCCCTTGAGGTGTTTTCTGCCTGGGGGAGAGGGCAGGATGTTCCCTGTGTCATCCTTGCTCAGCTCCAGATACTAAGAGCCTTCAACCCAGGGGTTCAGAACCCACCAGTCTTAAAGGCAATCCAAAGCAAGTTCAACAGAGCATTAGAAGCTCCAGTCACCTGACTTATCAATCTGGACTTGATCTTACTGCCTGAAGTCCATCACCTATTTAAATACAAGCAGCAACCTGGAGGAGACCTAGATGTCACTCCCTTTAAAATATAATCTGGATTTGTGAGCACCTTCTTGAGGGCCCACCTTCTAACACAGCTCAGCTCAGAAACCAGCTTTGACAGTGCTCTTCCACCCTTGAGTCCTTGACCTCCTAACCTATAAGCAGATGTTCTGCAAGTTTTCCCAACTAGGGTTCAGAGGTCAGAAGAGAGAAAGACCAAGAGGCATGAGAAGAGTCCTACACTGAAAGCCATCAATTTAATATTAAAATTTGACTAGAATTTTATTTTGTGAATTATATGGTATTGTTATACAAATATCATCAATAAAATCTCTATGTATGAAATATTTATAAGCATCATACAAGTATTTTTCTCAACATTTTATCATGTGAATGCTTAAATATGTAGAAAAGAATGGAAACTATTATACAATAAGCACACATATATCCACTACTTAGATTCTACAGTTGATAATGTTTTCCTATATTTGCTTTTTGTGCTTTCATCTATCTACCACTGAGCTTCATCCTCAGCCGTTTTTATTTTGAAATAGGATCTGGCTAAAGAAACCAGACTGGCCTGAAATTTGCAATTCAAGTATCTGAGATTATAAGCATATACCACAACACCTGGCTTATCCATTTCTTTCCTTCTTTTCTTTTTTCTTTCCTTTTTAAAGGAGATATCAATATATTTTGCCCCTAAGCATATGCACATGTGCACAGTTTTAAAATAGGTTCTGTTTCAGATTTTGTTTGGGCTTCAAAATTATAAAAACCTCAAAGGATTCCAATAGGGTAAGAGGTAGGTTGTGAATGTGATAAAGGCTAATAGTTTTAACAAGTTTAAATAAGTAGAGAATAAATTCTATTAAACTCATTTGTGATAAACTGGATACCTCAGAGCTATATTATAGAGGGCCTATAAATTCATATGGAGGCCAAGCTTTGTTTATAGATGGAAACAAATCACACACATATGTACCAGTGTAGATCAAATTCATAGAAGGTTGTGATCGCTAGTACAGTAATACATGCATTTAAAGGAGAGCTTGGATTTGTGGTAATTTTTTGTCATTATGTATCTTCTCTGCTGACATCAAAACAAGATGGCTAACATGGAAGATTATCAGAAATCTTTCTCCTTCAAAAGAAAACTGATCTTCCACAACAATATCTCTTAAAGGAGAACCCAAGAATTACAGACAAAGGGAATTTTGGCTGCCTAAAAATACAATAATGATTTGGGATGGGCTGTGACTCAGTGGGAAAGCACTCGCCTGGCACACATGGGTTCAATTCTCAGCACCACATAAAAATGAAAATATTGTATCCACCTACTATCTATCTATATCTATCTATCTATCTATCTATCTATATATATATATATATATATATATAATGACTATGGAAACCCAGCAACCCATCTCTCTGGCACATCCTCTTAACTTAGGATAAAAGTATATTGGAAATGAGCTACTTTAAGCTAGCTGCCTCAAAAAAAGTGCAGAACATATAGCTGTTTAAGCCATCAGATCCAGGTCAAAGTCTGCAGCACTACATGGGCTTTTCTTTAGCTTTTAATTCCATGACAGAAATTGTAATTAATAGTAGGAGCAAATACAGTATAAGTCCCTGTGTTTTCATGCTGAAGGAGATCTGAAACATATTAAGATTAATTTTCAAAGAGACAGGTGGGAATGGTCTTTGGCAGAAGATACATTCCCTGCAATGGAAAATATAGTTCTGCTGAATCTTCCTGCTTTTCTTTTTTTGGATGTACTAAATGCACCAAAGACAGAAAGACAAGTTTGCCTCTATACACAGTTGATGCTTTCATTATCCAAAACTGATCTTGCTAGTAAATTTTCTCTATACATAAAAGCTGGAGTTAAAGTTTTCTAAAAATGAAAGTATTAGTCATGAAAGTTGTAAGTGTTGTTGCTAAGTGTTCTACATTTAACCAGCCTTTTCTAAACCCCCAGCTCTACCACTTAGTACCTTGTTTATACTTAGACTAATTATGTGACCTCATTGTACCCCACTAGAAGATTAGGATTAATACTGGCTTTTGTCACCTAACACTGCTATGAAAATTAAATGAGAATGCATTGAAGTACTTACATCTAACATTGTTTGGACACAGCAAACATTCAATTAAAGTTGACTATGATGATGATGATGATGATGATGATAATTTGATTTTAGAAGAAAAATATTCAGCTTTTAAATTGGTCATCAATAGAATTCCTGGCAAAATTATTTTAAAAATGAAGTGTTTCTGTCTGTACCTTATTTTGCTATAAAATTGAATAGAATCTTGCTCATTTGGTTTATCATAAAAGACTTTTCTAAAAATAGAATTGCTCAACCCTGATTTAATTTAATGTGGTTGAAGATCTGATTACATTGTCATACAAATTTCAGGCAAAAACTATTTTGCCCTTGGTTATGAAGTAGAACTCTGAAAGATCCATTAATGGACAATTTATCTGCACAATAGGAAAAATTTAGAGCTGTCTGAAGAGAACAGCTCACCTCAGAAGAATAACACAGATTTCTGATTAAACAAGAGGTTGGTTCCTTGGTTTCTATATTTGGATCTTAACTGGCCCAAAGTTGATAGGTATTAGGAAGGTAAATTAGTTCTCACCTGGTAGCAAAGAAGAATTTCTTTCTAGAAGCTTCCTAAAGAACACAATCTAGGCTGGCTGCCCTTCAAATTATTAAGCACAATAACTCAACATGGAATGCCAAAATACATCTTAGAATGGAGTATTTGGAGGAGAGGTAGATACCTAAACCATGAATATTTGAGACCTCCGGGGTCTATTTAAACAAATTGGAGATTGTTGTGATGTCATAGATCCATAAAAGTACCTTTTGAGAAAAGTCTGTGAATGTATTTATTTATTTGTTTATTTATTTATTTTACACAAAATCCTTTTAATGAGGAATACTGGAGAAATTCCTATCTGAAAGTAGAAGAAATAGTGTCAGGCACGGTAGCACACTCCTGTAATCCCAGTGACTCTGGAGACAGAGGATCACGATTTCAAAGCCAGCCTTAGCAACTTAGGGAAGCCCTAAAAAACTCAAGGAGACTCTGTCTCTAAATAAAACACATAATAGGGCTGGGAATGTGGCTCGGTTGTTGAGTGCCCCTGAGTTCAACCCCTAGTACCAAAAAAAAAAAAAAAAAAAGTTGTGATTTTCTTGAGCCAGGACACTATGAATCAAAGCTGTTCTGGTTTCCTTTCCTGCCCCTAGAATGCTGCAGTGGCAACTGGCTGCCTACCAATATCTGCCCCTGCTCTTTCTTTCTTTTTTTTTTTTAATTTTATTTTTCTCCAGACTTTCTTTTTATTGGTGCTGTATAGTTATACAAAATAGAGGAATTTATTTTTACATATTTGTCCATACAGATGATGTAACCATATAATTCCGTCAGTTTCATTCTCCAGGACTTCCCCTTTCCCTTCCCTTCTTCCTCCCTAGACTTTATCTTTTTTATTTTTTTTATACCATATGATTTATTTTTATCTTTTTTTAGTCATACATGACAGCAGAATGTATTTTGACATATAATACATACATGGAATGTACATACATCAATCATATTGTCTATTCTGTTCTGCTGCCCTTCCTACCCCGCCCCCACGCCTCCCTTCCTCTCCCATCCTTTCTCTCTATCAAATCTAATGTGACACACTTTTTTTCCTTTTTCTCATCACACATTATATATGTATTCTGTGTAACAATGAGGTTCCCCACAAATACATGAAAAAATGCTCACCATCTCTAGCAATCAGAGAAAGGCAAATTAAAACTACTCTAAGATCCCATCTCACTCCAATAAGAATGCCCCTGCTCTTTCTACTTGGAGAAGTGGACTTACCTACTCGCCTGTGGGTGGAGTCAGGAGGCTGGTTCTGGCCAATGAGAGTGAGTAGATTCAACATGACCAAAGTCTTTAAGGGCAAGAAAGACACTTCAAAGTTTCCTCCCTTTGTCAAAATTACAGGCATGAATGCCGATAGCTATTCCATTAACATAGAAATCAGGAAAAAAAATCTATAACCTAAAAGAGAAATCAAAGCATTGTCATAAGCTTCTGAGATTTTGCTAATTGCCCTTATTGTAGCATAACCTGGTCTATTGTGATTAATATAAATATGTTCAGTTAACTATACAGCCCTTTGATGGAAGGATGGTCAGTTATTATTTTTACGTATCTTCGTCTAATTTCTTGATTCCTTTGCCTCACCCTTGTTTTTCTCTTATCATTCAATATAATCTAACGTTTCTAATTGGGTAGTATTGTATGCATCCTTATAAGCCACTTTGGAGAATAGAAGAAATAAGTATATACTACTATATTTGCATGAATTCTGGTGGAAAATATCAGCATGAGTTGGCGTGGAGGATAAACCAAGATTTTAAGCACAACTACTCTGGAAATTATTACAAAAAAGCAAGCTTACATAAGCAGAGAACTAGGAGCTGCATTTCCAGAGGGCTCCGCTAGAGGGGGCGTGGAGTTTAACCTATGGTAATGATAACATTCACCAATGTGGGTGCACTGAGAGGGGATGTTGTAAAAGAATTTAGGTGGAAGTTTTTGTTTGCCTGTCTTCCCATATTCAAATTTTTTCAAATTTTTGTTTATTTATTTTCCTTTTATGTAAAGCCAACTCTAAAAAAAACTAACTTTAAGTTTTTGAATTTTGCATATTTGTATCATTATTTTATCAAATAATTTCAAAATTGAAGGACATCTTAATAGGGGTATATGAAGTCTCTGTTCACACAGATGTTTTTTTTAAAAGTCTTTATTATTTTTAAAGGTTCTGGGGATCAAACCTAGGGCCTGGTGCATGCTTGGAAAATTCCTGCAACTGAATTATACCCCAGATGATAGAATTTTCTTTCAATGCAGAATCTTACCAAAATTGCTCTATGTTTTTCAATCTTTATGATCTCTTCCATCAAAACTAATAATTCCTGACTTCCAATTCCTGTGATGGGCATTCTATGTGACCAGGCTGTTGATCTGGTGACCTAATGTGAGATAAAATGTTCATGGCTGGCATTATTTTAGTTATATCCTATGCCTGCTTGTCCAGATACAATTGTGTTTTTAACTGATTTGTAACTTCACCATCAAAGGAGACAAGGGTGATAAGTGAGGGAGAAGCTTTAGGGTCAAAGGGCTTCAAGGTAATAAGCAGTTTTCTGTATGAAGCTATGAGCACGCGTGGTAATTAACATGCCACCAAAACACAGACAACTCAGGTCTCTATAGAATTCCTATTCATACAAATTAAACACCATTAAATATTTTTGAAGAATTTTGTTATTTATGTTCTCAGTTTGGGAATAAAATTTCTGGAGCTTTGGCATATTATAAGCTCTTGGGAGGGGTTGTTAAATATTTAGTAATAGGAACAGGGTTGGAATGCATTTGATAAATCCAAACATTCCTTTAGTCAGTAGGTTTAATCTTGTTCTTTTTTGGGAAAAATGTGTAGGATAAATGAAAGAACAGACTTTGGAGTCAAACAAATCTGAATTTTGATCCAAATCTTTTTCATCAAATTTTTTATGTCTGATGTAAGAATGATGAATGATGAACAAGATTAATTTATTTAAATTGCACTTCTGATTAAAGAGTTGAAAGGTCATTTCTAGTTAATATTGTTAAATTAGCTGATGAAGAGTATTAATAATGAGAGCAGAACAGATCTGGGTTTGGTGTTAGAAAATAGTAGAGAATCAAAATTTATAGGGTCTGTCCACCATATGTGGTCCAGGGGGAATGGGGTCAGTAGAGAACACTTTGACTGATAGTCTCCAGCTTCTCATAAGCCTTAATTTCTATCTGAACTCTTCTTTATGGCTCACATTATTCCAAATGAAAAGGAAGTATGAAGTTAGACTGTGATAGACAATATAGTAAAATCCTTATCCCATTCCTAAGATACAATCTGTGGTTTATTTTTCAAATTAGTCTTTTCAATAGAATAATAAACTGCTCTGAAAATTGTTTAATTTTAGAGATCTTCTAGGTCATATGGATTTCAGGATCTGCCAAACTAACTGTGTAGCTGATTAAATTTAATGATTGTAAACTTTCATGTTCATAGTAACTGGTTAAGTTCAACATGTTTTTTTAAACAAACTAAAATATGTATCAAGCACCAATAAAAAGGATAGGGGTGTGTGTGTATATGAAGAAAAGATTTCTTTACTTTTGTGTCTACTATAGGATATTAAAAAATAAGGCATTATTCCAGAAAATAATTACTGAAATGTTATTTGGACCACTCTTATTTGCAGAGTAAATGCAAAAAAAAAAAAAATGTCAAATCCCTTGAAACTCTGATTTCATACACTTAATTTTTATTGAGATTTGGCTTCATCCTTGACATTCTTTGTCATAAATCTTTCATATCACTGGAGGATGGGTGGCATATTCTCTCTGTAGCTTCTGCCCTGAATCAAAACATCAGTTTGAGAAGAGAAGAATCTTTTTCATCACCCTCTTTTTAGAGTAGCTCTGGTCAAAGGACTAATTTCCATGACCATCTGATTATGACATCCTGTTTGGAGCAGGGATCGTGGTCAAAACTGATTAAAACACAACAATCAACTCGTACTCTCTTGGGTTTTACTGTAACATATAATTTCGTGCATTTCAAATCCAGTTAGTTAGGTTTTTATAGCTAAATTTTGAGCCTTTTTTTTGTTCCTATGTATCATTTTGAATCATGTAGCTATTCAGTAAGGTTAAACAAAGCTATTTCAGGCAGTGCAAACTCAGTTCATTTTTCTAGTTTACTATTCTTTCATTTTCACTGAGGAAAGGGAACCCTGGCTCACCCCTACTGTAATGACAAACTTCTTGGACCTCAAGTTCATCCTCCCAGCACTCTATCTCCCTCACGATTTTCTCTCCCGGCCTCTTTTCTGAATATCTTGTTCCTTTGTCCTTTTAACCTTGGGAAATTAAAAGAAATTGCATAAAACCTTTGTTATTTTTATCAAGGGAAATAGATAAGCTGTGGAATAAATCTTGGGCAGAGGAGCAAGCAGGAAGAAGGGCCAGCTCAGCAGCTGAACAAGGAAACCAAAGATAAAGACCAAACTTCAATTAGGGCTGGAGGGAGGGAGAACCCCAGCCGGCTGTCACATCACAAGCCATGAAGCTGAGAACAGGATCCCAGAGACGAATTTTGTATTTTGAATGAACCAGAGGAAGGAGCAACTGCACATGTCAGTATTTTCAGGTTGTCAGTTAGTTTTATTTTTATGAAAGACAAAAATAAAGCAGGGGATGCTGAGAAGACTGATTCTGAAATACTTGCGGTCCTTCAGGCCTTGCAGGAACATATCTCATTTCCATTACAGACTTATCCGAGAACTTGCTTGGATATATTTTAGGAAGTGATATCTAAACAATGAGTTTACTACTCTGTGTTTAAGCCATTTTGTAAAAGCAGAGAGTCCAGAAGTCATGTGTTAATGGATATGAACCAGGGATGGCTGGAAGGGTGAGCTTCGGGCTAAGATAGGGACTTAGTACACAGAGACAAAATGACGATGCTGAGGTGAGAGAAAGGAGAAATCTCCACTGATGGGATGTATATTATTTTTCAGTTAACAGGGAAGCAAGATCATCTGCTGAGAATAAAGGGCAAAGGAGTTTGAAGGGATTAATGGTAGTTCATAATTATTAATATGACAGAACAATATAACTCCAACTGTGATTTTAACTAAAAACAAAATATGAACCCTTTGATTTATACTGGCCCTATGGATTGGATCACAAACATAGAGTGGAAAAAAATCCTATATTCAGCAATTTAACTAGGCTGAATGAGGGAAACACTGGTGCATTTTCAGGAAAGACAAATGGGATTAAAATCAGGACTGGGTGACATAGTTGGGTTTGGGAGGCTTGTTGTTAGTTTCATTCCTGCATAATATAAACCTATAATATGTGCTCAAGTGGTTAGAAAAAAACAATAGAACACTTCAGAGTCTGCCATCACACCAAAAAGAAATGAAACATGATAGTAAGATAATGATAAATAATATATATTTTCTTCTTTTCATTTTCCACAAGCAATGACAGCATTAAATGAAGGAATTTGAATATATGGTTTCAATTAACTCCTATCCTGTTTTCATTTGGTATTTCTAGATTACAAAAAAAAAAAAAAACATTTATCTGGTACATATTGACTTAGAAAATGGGAGAAAACCTTAAAACCATCATCCTACCCCAAACGGTCAAAAACCTCTTCTTTCGTTTCTGTTATCCATTTGCCTTAATTTGTAATGATGGAAAGGACCCTGGGCTTGTGGTTCTAGGCCCTGATAAAGCAAAATCTAGACATGTGATGTTAAATCAGCTGCCCAACCCGCTAGCACCTTAGTCTCCTTGTTAATAAAAATGGGGAAATGGCACCAGTTCTGATCTCCTGGAATACTGAGAAGAAATCCCTAATTTCTGTCTAACCCAGACTTTCTTTTAACTCACTGGAGAAGTGAGAGCTATAAAGCTGACCTTTATAGCTAAGAAGCATCCTCAAATTCCTGGACATGCCGATAGGAAAGGCCTTGGGGTTACATACTGAGATATGGGACTTTGCTGTTTTGGGGGGACTTTGGAAGATTCAGAGCCATGTAACGGGGATATTAAAGTAAACGTGGGCCTATGGCTGCAGCTCAGTGACCCAGTGCCTGAGAAGCATGCACAAGGTCCTGGGTTCTATCCTTAGCACTGGGAAAACAAATTCAGTGAATGTGATCTTATTTATAGTCACAAATGTGGGCTATCTGGGCCACATATGCAGTATCTCACTTAATCTTTGTGACTTACTAGCAGGAAAGGAATTATCATCCTCAAATTAGAGACAAGGAAGCTGGGATAGGTCCTGTCTAGATTGTCTCTAATTCAAGATTATTGAGTGGGAAGCACAGAGATGTAATTCTCACCAGCAATTTCTGAAAATAGTTTGGGTTTGCAGGATACTTTTATTAAGACCCTTTTTGTCCAAGAATATTAAAGAAGCATATTATTAAATATAAATTTCATACTTGCTATGACTTTGACTCTCTGTTCACCCTTAGGGTGCATCTATATCACTTTAGATTATAATTATTATATATGTGTGCTGCCCTAAACCATAAACTTTTGAAGGACAGGAGCTATGTCCTATTCATCATTAGTTCTCTGACAATGCAGATAATTTTTTTTCAATTAAATTTTTGCTCGAAATAAATAAATAAATAAATAACAAAGTACACAAACCACAAAAAAAATTTGCTTGATGAACTTATGAGTGAGGAAATAAATGAATGAATAAGCATGCATCTTTTTTCCCTTGTTAGTGTGTACTAGTATAGAGAAAGACTGTTTTTGTTTATGCATGGAATCCAATGTTGAGATCGTAAACAACGTTTAATGAAAGACAGTTCTTTGGTACTCCTGGTATAATCTGATATTTACATTCACTGATTTTTTTAGTGGTTCTCTAAGAAGTGCACATGAAACCATACAAGTTGTTGGCAATATGCTACCAACCAAGGAAAATGTTAAGATTCTTAACATATAGGGATAACATATATCAAATAAAATAGAGATGTCAGCTGGGTGCGGTGGCACACACCTGTAATCCAGCAGCTCAGGAGGCTGAGGCAGGAGGATCACAAGTTCAAAGCCAACCTCAGCAAAATCGAGGAACTAAGCAACTCAATGAGACTCTGTCTCTAAATAAAATACAAAATAGGGCTGGGGATGTGGTTCAGTGGTAGAGTGCCCCTGAGTTCAATCACCAGCAACTGCCGCAGTCCGACTGCAGCAAACTAACTGGGGGGGTGACGAACAACTTGTGTACATTGATACAGCAGGAGTGAGAGCCATTTATTGTAGGACCAGAGGGGTATATATACATTCCACACAGCTTATCTTAATTAACATAAACTAGATACAGCAGTCAACCAATAAGGAATCTCCACACTTAATGGCTCGCTGGCCTTACTTCACAAACCACTCCCTCTGGCAAAATGCCAGGCGCCATCTTGACTTGTTTACAGACCTTAACAAGCAACAACAACAACAATGATAACAACAACAACAAAATAATTATATATTTATATTTCAAGATGGTCTAGTTGTTTCCTTAGGAGTTTATACTTCTTGCTTTAAATAGAAAAATCATCTCTTCACTCTGCTGGGATAGCAGGTTTTATTCTAGTCGATTGCTACAACTTATTTTTTTTAATAAGCTATATTTCATAAAGTGTGTTTTTTTAATTTTTGGAAGAAAATAATTTTATTTCAATTAATTCACAAACGGTGACCATATCATAACAACTCATTTAAGGTGGCCACACAGACATTTGCCTGGTCCCAAACTCCACACCTACTCAATCACCTCCTCCAGGAAGAACAACCTTCCCACGTTGTGATTTTGAGGTGAAGAAGCTCCTAATGATGGAAGGGAGATTCAGCGACTGGTTTTATTCTTTATCGTTTTACTATCAATGATAATTTTATGCTAAATTAACTTGGTCATGAGATCCAATTTTTTTTTCCACATTTCTTCAGTTTAAACTTCTTGATTAGGGCTGCTCCATTTGCAAACCTGCCCTGCTTCAGCAGCCCAAAAGGTCCTTCACAAAGCTCAAGGTCACTCTGGGATTGAGTATACTCAGAAAGCTTCATTTAAAGTGGCATAGATCAAACTACTGTTGGTATGTGGCAGGACCCCTTGAGGTTCCTGTTTGAGGGTATCAGGCCTCCAGGGCTCAGTATTTACTTCCCTCTCGGAATCCCCCAGGGACGACTTGACCTAACCTATGTGCACCTGCAGAGCCCACAGCCAGGGAAGAGCACACCAGAGCCAGCTGTGGGCAGTGGAGCTGCTGCCGACCGAGGGGAGCTCTTATCCCGGGATGAAGCACTCTGGCTTCCCCAGGCAGTGCGATTCCTCAGCATCTCAACTTTTACAAGAACAAAACAACTGTTCTTTTATTTTTCAAGTTTCATCCTGTTCATTCATTTTTCAAGGAATTTTTTTGACATAACTACTCTACTGGTTATTTTTACTGATCAGAAAGGCAAGAGGGGAGGCCTTTCTTATATAATTTGTTAGAATAAAAGTCACTAAACATTCCTGCCTATCTTTTCTGTAAAATCTGAATGTTGTCCCTTTAAACATGTTTCAAAACATGGTTTTGCACATGATGATTAAGGAGCAGTCACTGTCACCTAAACCATACCATCTAAACCTTCACTTTCATCAAGCAATAGCTTCCCTTCATGGTAAGGTATGAAGAGCTTTCCTAACTCTCTTAGCCTCATGCCTAAAGAAGATTGAGGTTCTTTAATACAAAATCTTCATTTCAGAATTTTTCTGAACTGTCAACTTTCTACATTGCTTTGCTCATCTTTTCCAAGGAAAATGTCTCCATGTTCCTTTTCATTCTCTCCAGCTGGCTCCAGACAATGTTAAACTTTCTCTTTCTTCTGTGTCTATAAATTAGCCCTAGTTTTTTCTATGTTGAAACAAAGTTCCCTTCTCATTTTGAACACTTCTTTGTAATGATTTTTCTCTTTTCTGAAAGCTACTGAATTACCTGAAAAATTAACATGAACGTACATAAGCTTTCGTCACTGTCTGTTTGGGCTGGTATAACAAAATGCCATCGACTGGGCAGCTTATAAACAATAGATATTCAGGCTGGGGAGTCTAAGATCAAGGTGCAGGCAGGCCAGTATTTGGTGAGGTTCACTTACTGGTTCATAAGTTATTATCTTCGGTGGGAATTCTCTGAAGTCTCTTTCATAGGAGTACTAATCCCACTCATGAGGCTTTGCCCTTATGATGCAATCACCAAACCCCTGACCTCAAATAGCCTTGAGATGATAAGAATTTTGGGGAGAGAGGACAAACATTCAGTCCATAGTAGCTACTACTTTTGCCTCCTAAACATCCACTCACTTTGTGTCTCATATATATTGGTGTGTAACCTATACACATCAAACTGCACAAACCGTAAGTGTACAGATCAATACATTTTTCATAGCCATGTAGCAGCAGCTGTTCAGATTAAGAAACAGAACACCAGCACCCAGAAGTCTCCTTTACACCTTTTCCCCAGAAACTCCCCCCTTCAAAGGGAAACCCCATCCTGAATTATGTTACTATTCATAAGTTTTGCTTATTTTTGAAATTCATGTGATGGAATCATAAATGTATCCTTAGCCTATTGTGTTTGACTTCTCTGCTCAATATGTTCATGCATGTTCACACACCTACCAGCCAGACACTCTTCTTTGCTTCTGAAACTAGCACTAGATTCAAAGCCCCTAAGGAGGAAATAAAAGTGGGATGTTTGCAGAAGTACATAGTACTATAAAAGTCCTACTTGATGTTTCTGATTTATACAGACAGAAACCTGAGGAATGTGTATGAGAATGGATAGAAGGGTTTGGGATAATGGTGGAGATCAGGTTGAATTTATTGCTATGGATCCATGAAACAGAGATTGTACATTCAGTGTTGCAGTTCAAGGTGTCAGAAAAGGTGTGTGTTAGTCAACTTTCCTTTCCAAAAGGTGACCTCAGCAGAGGAAGAATTTATTAATCAAGTAGGTAGGATGGCTTGTTCTGTGGGTACCAATCCACTTCTTTCTCTAGCCATTCTTGTTACCACTCACTGGACGCATTAACAATATACTCATCATGGTGGGAAGGGTGGAGGTTATGCCTGAGCTCAGGAACTTGAACCTCTACTCACTAAGGCTGATCGGGCTTGGGCCCCTGGTGAGTGCTCAATCGGCCTTCAGCAGAGACCAACAGTGAGTCCCTGGCATGACACCATTCCCCAGAGTGTGCTGCCAGCTAGTTGGCAGCAGGTTGATTTCAATGGATCACTTCCATTATAGTGTGAGCAGTGTTTTGTTCTTAGCAGAATAGATATTCTGAAATTTACCTTTCTGTATGCAATACCTCTGTCAAGGCGACCATCAATGGATTTATAGTATGCCTTTTCACCATCATGGTATCAGAAGCCTTGCTTCTGATCAAAGGATTCACTTCATAACAAAAGAAGTACAGCAATGGACACATGCTCATAGAATACAATGGTTTTCCAGTGAATTTTCTCCACCATTCCAAAAGCAGCTGGTTTTCTAGAATGGTGCCATGATTTCATAAAGACTCAGTTACAAGGCCAGGTAGGTAGCAATAGCTTGAAGGGCTAGAAGACATTCACATTGGCTTCCAAAGTATGATGTTATTTCTCTCACAGCCAAATTCACAGTTCTAGAAATCAAAGGGTGGAAATGGAAGTGTCACCACTCACAATTACCTGTAGTGACTCGCTAGGAAAAGAAAAATATTTGTTTCCTATTCTCACCACCTTTTGTTCTGATGACCTGAAGCTGTTAGATACAGAGCAAGGAATACTTCCACCAGGAGACATGACAATGATTTCTTTGAACTTGGAGTCAAAGGTGACACCTGCCCCTTCAGGCTCTTTGTGCCTCTAGATGAACAGAGGAAGGAAGGAGGCAGTTGCTATGCTGACTGAGGCGATTGATCCTCACCACCTGAGGTTAAGTTGGACAGATGCTGCATAACGAAAATAAGGAAGAGTGTGTCTGGAATTCAGGAGATTTTGTAAGGTGTCTCTTAATAATACCACACCTTGTGATTAGTCAGTGGAAACTGGGCATGTGCTTACACCTGGAGTTCCAGCTGTTCAAGAGACTGAGGCAAGACGAATCAGCCTGGGCAATAGACTGAGACTCTGTTTCCAAAGTAAAGTCAATAGAAAACAACCCAATCTAAGTGAAACTGCAAATGGCTCAGAACCTTGAGGAATGAAGGATTACTATACTATTTTAAAAAGCTATGCCCAAGTCAGGTGAAGTGATGCACCCCTGTAATCTGAGCATCTTGGGAAGCTGAGGCAAGAGGATCAAAAGTTCAGTCTAGCCTCAGGAACTTAGTGGGGCCCTGTCTCAAAATGTAAAACACACACACACACACACACACACACACACATATTTAGGGCTGGGATGTAGCCCAATGATAAAGCACACATGGGTTCAATCTCCAGTTTAAAAAAAAAAAATAAAGCTATGCCAACCAAGATGCTGCTGAGGGCAAGGGAAATATTAGGTGTGCAGTAGAAGGTGGTGATATACACCAGCTACAAACACAGAACGAGTTACATAAATGAGCATTGCAATTGTCATGAGTATTTCTTAATTTACTATGAGTATGTCGTATATGTGTGTAAGTGTACTTATTAAGCAGCTTTCTTCCTTTTCTTATCCCTTTGTCATGTAACAGAATATATGGACTTTGTATCCTAGTTTTTAGATATTGTGAATTTTACTTTGTAATATTTGCATTATCAAGGAGGTAGCAGAGATATCAAGGAGAAGAGCAAATATCACCCAAGGATTTTACCTTCTCTTCTGGGAAGAAGATCAGTGTATTCTCTGCTGCATACCATTGTATCATGTTAGGTAAAAATTTGACCTTGTTATGTCTTTATCTGGAAACTAGGCATGGTTTAAGGAGATGTATATGAGTGCCAAGTTGACAGGGGGTGAACTTATTTTATGTGCTAACCTGTCTACACCAAAGTAACCAGATATTTGGTCAAACATTATTCTAGATATTTCCATGTAGGTATTTTTACAAATGAGAATAACAGTTCAATCGGTAGGCTTTGTGTAAATTTGATTATTCTCCATAATGTGGATAGGCTTTATCCAATGAGTTGAAGGCATTGATAGGGAAAAAGATTAGTAGGAAAAAAGATTCCTCCCCAAGAAGAAAAAAATTCTGCCAGCAGACAGCCTTTGGACTCTAACTGAAACTCTTCCCTGCCAGCCTATTCAGCATACTTTGGATGTGCCAAACCTCCACAGTCCATGAGTCATTTCCTCATGAACTGAATCCTGTTGGTTTATTTCTCTGGGGTACCCTGATGACTACAGGAAGTTCCCCATATTTATGTGTAATGAAACTCTTAGGTTTATTCTACCAAAACCACCATGAACTGGATCATTTAATACGTTTTCTCTTTTGTCTTATAGATCAAACACAACTACATCATTAGGCTTTGCAAAATGTCATGTATCTTTAAGTAAACAGGTGTACTGATTTTTGTTTCCTATTTGATTAAATTTTTCTTTTATATGTATTATCTCCAGGGTTGATACGTAGCAATCTCATCCCTATTAATTTCTCAGGTGATTTGTAATTTTCATTTTGCTATCCTCTTGTGCCCCAGAATTATCCTTTTGCTATTAATAGCATTATATTTTAGTCAATTACTGGTGTGTAATGGTCTAAATTTTTAGGGATTTGTTGCAGTTTTTTATGTGGTCTAACTTAGTCTGCTTTTCAATGTTCTATGTTTGAAAAGAATATTTCTTCTCTATTGAATTTAAATTCTATTTAGATCTAAAAGAGAAATCTTCTTAATTGTTATTCTGTCATTTCTTGAAATGAATGATGTTTCCAATCATAACTATAGATGTGTCCATTTTTATCTATTTTTATTTTACTTATCTTTAATGATATCTTGTTAGTTTACATATTTATAGTACCTATATATGTAGCTGGTTTTCCACCCCCTAAAAAAATCAATTTGTGTCCCATTAAAAAACACTTTACATTGAATTCTGAGTTGCATTACTGTCACCCTGACATTCCTTTTGTTAATGCCTATCTAATATAATTTATTTACCCCTTTACTTTGTATCTTTTGTGGTCATTTTTCAAGTATATCTTTTGAAAACAACCAATAACTAGATTCTAATTACATACCAAACTGGTCAGTATTTTATTAGGGAAACAATTAATACTATTGTTATTATTCATATTCTTAGTTATTAATGTTATTTTGTATTTTTTCTTTTTCCACACTTTCTGGTTGTCTGTGTGTGTGTGTGTGTGTGTGTGTATCCGGGATTAAACTCAGGGACATTTGCCACTGAACCAAAACCCCAGCCCTATTTTGTATTTTATTTAGAGACAGGGTTTCACTGAGTTGCTTAGGGCCTCACTTTTGCTAAGACTGACTTTGCTCTCAAAAGCCTCCTGCCTCAACCTCCAGAGCCACTGGGATTACAGATGTGTGCCACCCGGCCTGGCTGGTTGTCTCTTTTTGTTTCCATTTTATCTTTTGCAAGATTAATGATCATTATTTGTTCTATTTTTTTTCTCCTCTTGTTGGGACATTGTTCATCCTAAGTTCTTACATTTATAACATTTGTATTTTTCTAACATAGATCCTATTTTCTAAATTTAGAGTATTTTTGTCATTTTCACATACAGGGCAAGAACATTTGCCACTTTTACCTCTTGCCGGGTGTACCTCGTTTTCTGAGAGTGAAGGTTCCCTCCCGAACGTGGGCATCTTTCTGAGGCCCTGCCTCTGGAGTGAGCTCAGCCCCCACCCTGAAGCTTTAGGTTGTGGGCAAACGACTCTGTTATCTGTGGTTTAGGAGGAGAATAAAAGACCCATCAATCTTGATGCGTAAGATGCAATTGCCCTGAAACTTACACCAACTCTCCTTCCATTTCCGGGACTTCAAGCCTCTGGGGCCTTAGCTCCCTGAGCCTGTCCTACCTGGATGACATGATTGAAGACCTGTGATTTACATAGACTTGATCCTGACATATTTTACATCAAAGATTCTTCACAATTTCTGCATATTGATTAGACTCCTTTTGTTTTCCCAAGCTATTGTGGATTTTTGTTCATTTTTGACAGGATGTTTTCCTTAGGTGACTGTTGAGATAGGAGAGACTGCCATTTTGACAGCCTGCATTTCTCTCAGGAATCCCTTTCCTATCCTCTAGGTACAGGCACATATCTTTTGTTATTCTTCACTCAAACCTCACTTATTCTATTGAGACTCTTGCTTACATATTTCTTTTATAATTTCTTGGGGGCTTGCTTTTCCTTAAAGATTATCCTCATATCCAAATATTAATATTTTCCTCCAGTGAATCATTATAGTTCTTAACTTGAATCTCTAATGAATAAATGTAGCAAAAAACAGAATTTAATGCCTGTGAACTTATTAGCCTTTGAGAACAGGAGATAGCACTTCATTATCTTTGTATTATCGTTGTATTTAAAATGCTTCCCCCATCATGGACACTAACACTTGTGACCAGAATTGAATTAATTGAATGTGTGACCACTTCCTGTTAACAGCAGAAAATTCAACTATAAAGTGTGCTTGGGATGACAGTTCTATGATAATTGTTTATATACTTCATTATGCAGTTTTTTCAGAACATCAAATATTTGTTGAGAAGCATAATACAATAAATTATGCTCAGGATTAACTTTTGTCCTTAAACCGGATTGATGTCTTTTTCACATGCTACAGTTTTATGTTAAGAAAACCAAAAAGAATATTAAAAACATTTCTGACTTGCTCATTGCTTTATAGACATTAGCCGATATCAGATATTTTCTTGAACAATGCTATCTATACCACACACACACACTTAATCTCTTGCAGAGAGCGCTACAGTGACATGCGTACTTATTTATCACAACACTGCTCCCTAATCATTCACGCTGCTCAACCTCATCAGAGGTCTTTCCGTCAAAGTTTGTCTCCATGGCAACACAAGCCAGATTTGGCCATTTGGTTACTGTTTGGAACACAAAGGTCACTTGAAGGTTTATGACATTTGAATTTTGGAGCACATTTCCAAAACTACTAATTCTGCAAGGTTTTTGACATTTGGATGTACTCTTTATTAATAGTACTTTTCCCTTGGCATACATACATATTTCAATTTGGATTATATTTGTTTATTGGAAATGAGAGCAATCAATGTAACCAATGTTAATAAGATGCACTTTTTTTCTTCATTACATTTCTTTCCAGAAAACAATATTTGGGGTTCCAAAGAGCACTATGTAAGGAAATCATTATAAAATGTGAATCACTAGGATTGCTAAAAATATCTCAGTGCTATAACTAGAAAACTGATTATTGATTGTTTTGTAAATTTTTTTTCCCTAGTTAAGAGAGTTTATTGGAGGAAAATATGTTGGGAGGGTACAGGGGTGGGGAAGGAGAACAAAGGCATCTGCCTGCAACTTAGAGGGGATCAGGGCTTTAATGTGTTCCTGAGTTGTTTGCTCATCTTTGGCGGTTTTTTTGCTAGGAGTTGTTTATACTTAAGGAGGGGTAAATGACAGATACCTGTGCCTTGCCCATAATACCTATTGCACATGTGCCAAAAGCTCATTCCAGGTATTACTTTTAGACACATGACATGACAGTAATATGTCTGAGGTCTTAAGTAGGATATTCTCCCTTCTAGGTTACTATAGGTCAGACTCAGAGGTCTCTGTGCGTCTTCCTTGGAATGGTTGGACAATCTTTTCTAAAACAGGATCCTGCTATTTATACTCTGATATCTGCAACCCTGAGGATGAAAGGGAGGTCCTTCAACCAAGTCCACTCTGCTGATCCTGGAGAGGTGGGGCATGGAACAAGGGTCTTAATCTCTCCTGCCTCAGAGAAGAAAATGTGCTGAGATGGGTTTCTAACATGGTGAGTTGAGGATATGGATTGTCCATTAAGCGACTGGAAATATAGTTCTGGGTCAAAAAGTGAGGGCAAGAGACTCTGTGATGAGTCTTGGAGAACCACTTTGTAACACAACCAAGGTGCACACAATGAAGAATCTCCTAGACATGATCTGATCTTCAATCTGGATTCATGTCCAGGCTGCCTGTAGTATATTTGGGGAAGGAGAGGTCCTGAGGGGCAAACAAACAAAATTGGTAGCAGTATATGGCGACTAAAACTAAGGATCACTTGAAAGGACTCGGTCCCTTTGGATTGTTTATCTTTATCATCCTCAGTTGAGACCAGGGGGATCCAGGGAGAGTAAAGAAATTTCCTGACTGCCATGCTATAGAGATGGTTTCCAAGATTCAAACCTAGGCCAGGGTTTTAACCCTAAGCACAGTTGGAAAGCAAAAATATCTGAAATAGGTTCAGACCTCAAGCTGTGGAGTTAAGCATCAGAAGGGCACATTTTCAGGACATTATCACAACACTGAAAATGGCAAACTTGTTTCAAGAGGGGTCTGATTTTTATAGGGTTTAAGTGAGACTTGAATCATAGCAGAATGTGTCAGTTGGGTAGTCAGGGGGAGCAGTTGTGAAAGCTAAAAACCCATTGTTGCTGGAAAATGGTGAAAGTCAAGAGCCGGGTGTTTTCCTCCCCACCCCCACATATACCCATTGTCCTCCTTTCTCCTTGGGGGTCATTGTTCCCTTTTTGTCCTGGGGGTAGTTGTTTTCTGTATCCTTCACAGATCAAGGAAAGAAGGAACAAAACCATTTTCCTTTCTTCAAGTCCAAAAGCAAAGCAGAAGAATGAAGTTGTTTATTTTCTCTAGAAAAGACAAAATTTATAACTTTTTACCACAATCCTATTTGACAGCAACTGATGATATTAGTCTGAATCTTTCAGAGTCTAAAATATTTTAAATACATTTTGTCAGACCCAGATATTCTGAATCTAATCTCATCTTCCCATCCTTCTCACTAAAAGAGTGCTCTATCTACAAGTTCATATTAAAATCTTTTTTTTTCCGGCTGCTCCCAGAAGAGTTTTGAAGATGGGGGAAGAGACAGGTTAGGACATGGAAGCAGGCATCAGAAGATATCTAATACTGGAAAATTCACTTATCAAAGAAACTCTCCAAAGTGTCTTCTGAAGTCCATGGGAAGCCGTGCCAGGATAACTATAGAAGGAAGAACTGGTTCGTTCTTTAGCATGTGCTGGAAGTGGAGTGTAGCCATAGGGTAGCCATTAACCTCTGTCCTCTCATCTAGGTAACAGGGTCAACCTGAAAAATCACCCTTCATAGCTCTTATAAGGATTTGATGAGATGATGCTTACGAGCTCTCTGCAGAGTGTGATGCTGAACAGACTTCAACAGATGCTTACCTTTAAAAAAAAATTGGGTATTATATATTAAAGCATTTTTAAAGCCTACAATGCTATACAAATGTGAATATTTTATATGCAGAAAAAATAAAGATGGTGCGTTGTGAATATGTGAGCACCTACAAAGATCTCTTTCTAACTGAAATATCAATGTGATTTCTTCCCTCTAAGCACTTTTCTATCTTCATGCTTAATGTAGTAGTATCTAAAAGCCACTTAGTATTTTCTGTGTAATAGTACCATTGCAGAGCTGAATAATAAAAGTTGCACCTTTGAAAACAATATGAAACATTTAAGTATCAATGGCCCAGCATTCTCATCTGGCTTTGTGACTTCTTATCTCTCAACTTCAACGTTTCCATTGTCAAACTCTGCTGTTTCAGATAACAATGCTTTCTGGACCCTTGCCTGCTCACCATTTAAGAGATTAGGGGTATTTTTTTTTCCTCTTAGTCTACCACTGTGTTGATTCCCAGCTATACAGTTACCATTTGTAAATCAGTGGAGCAAGAAATTAAGGACACACTGGAAGCCCTGCCTGTGGAATACCAATAAGAACAAAAGTATAGGATTGCCCTGCTGCCTTGCCCTGCCTACACACATCCACCTAAATGCAAATACGCATAATTATCTTAGTCACCAGGAATAAAGGAAGCACAGTAATAACTAGATTGGGATAGATGAAATCAATTTCCTAGATTTTATCATGCAAAAAACGAAGAGCTGTCTTTAATGCTTTGTTTTCATGCTTACGTTCTTACATTAATTTAGGTTTTTACTTTTCTACTACCTATGGTGGTTCCCTTGCTTTGCTTTGAAGTAAAAAAATGTCCTGCCCCAATGACACCTGATAATTAGGAAACTAAAGGGGGGATTTAAAATGTTGTTCATAGCATTGTATCTGTAACTTACTTTTTCTCTTTGTTGGGAAGGACCAAAATTTGCTTTCCATTTTAGTTATTCATTATTGGTTTGTTTTTGTGGTACTGGGGATTGAAACCAGGGCCTCGCACATTTCCTGGCCCTAGGGATGCTCTGGTGAACAGTGCAGTTGGTAAGGAACCATGGACATGCCTGGATTCTACCAGTGTGTTGCAGATGGCACCCATTTTCCCCTCTAAAGAATCCAGGGAGAACAAAGAAAGTAGCTACATGTGTTACAGATTTGGCGATATGACACAAAGTCCTCAAACTCCAACTAGTTTCCTCCATCATTTCAGAGTTCTTCTGAATGTTCTGGGAGCAACAAAATATTAATCCATTGATGTGTAAGATTTCTGCGGTCAGGGAATTATCCTAATAAACATTAAAATATGACAGAACACTACAACAATGAAAACCAGAGGCTGTGTTTTGCTGAGCTGCAAAAACCCAAGCATATTATTTACCAATGTCAATGAAAGAACTTGGAGAACTTGATAGAGTTTGGACGTTTTATTTCTTATATATTCCTTGGTGGTGGCAGGCTGGGACAATATGGAGGGCAGGGATATATATATACAGGATGGGTTGCATGCTAGTTGCATTCAGACTTCTGCTGATGTTCCCATGAGTAACATTCCTTTACTTCACCACTAAAGTCATTCTGCTTTCATCCCCACCTAGAGAGTGGAGATAAAAGAGGCGGCCAGTTTTCTTCCTTCTTACCCACAAAACACATCCTTTAAAGTTTTTCTTGGTTCACTCAGGAACAAACATTTCTAGGCACTGGCAGGTATTAAACCCCAATACCATGATGAAAGAATCAACAGGCAGAATGAAACCCTCACATATGAATTCATTAAAATTCCCTAGTGTTAGAATTTAATTAAAGATGGAATGTAAGTGCAAAAGAGATGTAATATCCCATTAACTATAGTGGAAGTGGGATTAATTACTTGAAACAATAAGCAAGGATGATTTCAGCTTATAACATACCCCATATAAATTCCAAATGAGGAACTAAATATATAGAAACTCTATAGAAAACTAGAGAGAAGGGCTGAGGCTGTAGCTCAAGTGGTAGCGTGCTTTCCTGGAATCCATGAGGTACTGGGTTTGATCCTCAGCGCCACATAAAAGTAAAATAAAGATATTGTGTCCACCTAAAATTTAAAAATAAATATTAAAAAAAATCTGGAGGGAATGTGAAATAAATAATTAGTTTGATGGCAAGGACTTCCCAACATAAAAATAATGCAAGACTCCGAGTTTTTAAATAACCGTAAGATTCATAAATACATAAAAACTCTGATACTTCTAATATGAAAAGATTGTTTTAGAAATAAGTGCTGATGTAAAGGTGCATGTATGCGTGATTCCTCCCAGTTCTTTACTGAGAGGTCCTGTGAGCACTGGAACTACAAAAGAAATGAGGGCAACTAGCACCATACCTGCTCTCTAAATATTAGTCTCCACTAGAAGAGACCAGGAATCTGGGGAAATGACTGACTCCAGGGTTTGGATGAGAAAGTACCAGAAGAACTTAGAACATCTTTTGTGCCAGAAAGTAAGAAAGTACTTGAAGAATATTGGGGATAAGTTAAAAAGACACAGGAACTCCCACTAGTCAAATCTGACATGATCTGAACACCAAAATAAATGATAATTTATTAATATAAATTATTTTGTAACCCATTAAGTAAAATGGAAATTTGAATCTTTGTTGATATAAATCAATAATAAATACATTGACATTTTGAAGGAAACTGGGATGACATCATTTCTAACTCCTTCCTCTCAAAATATTATACTCATTAATGGGAAAGGGAAAAACAGTAAGTTTAACAGTGAAGAATTCTGAGAGATCCCACCTCAAATATGTGTTTAAAGTGAATACCATGAGAAATGGGACAATCTTAGCAGTGATTTGCCTGATAAGAGATAAAGAATAGAGCATCACCTTTGCTTTTCCTGACAAAGACGTGTAACCTGAGTTACTCATTGTGAAACATCAAGCACATTTAGGAGGGATGTTCTACAAAATAACTGACCTGTAACCTTCAAAAGTGCCAAGATGGCAAAAATCAAGGAAATACAAATAAACTGTTCTAGATTTACGTATGCTTAAGTGTCATGACAACCATATCCAATGAGATTCTGGATTAAATCCTTTTCCATAAAGGTCATTATTGGAAAAACTGGAGAAACTAGACTGGAGTATGAAAATTAAATGACAATCAAGTATCAATATTAATTTTCCAAACTGAATGGTAATATTATAATTCTGTAGGAGAATATCCTTGCTTATAGGAGATACATATGAAAGTATTCAGGGATGATGAGGCATCCTGTGAACAACTTAGTCTCAAATGGCTCATGAATAAAACCATATTTGCAACTCTAAGTATATTAGAGATTGTTTCCAAATAATAACAACATTCACACAAAAAAAGCAAGTTTAACTCTTCTAACTTCTCTTTTGCCTTTAGCTAGTCGAATACATCTAAATATTATGTTCACACCATAATATAATTTTGGTGTATCTGTTACAACAGTTCAGTCTTCTCTTGTATAAATTTGAATGTCAAACATTTAGGGGAATTATTGTGCTATAGCTATATCTTAAGACATTGAAATATTTTTTAAGTGTCTTTGTTTTAAAAAAACAGGTAACATGGTGTTATATTGTTTTAAAATAAGAATAAAATAAAGAGTACATCAGAATTAATGTGATTCTGCATATACTTTTATGAGTTAAAGGAAGTCCATTTCACCCGTACTATGGATATAGGTGATTTATTTTTAATTTGGTATTGTGTCTTGGGCTTTTTTTTTTTTTTTTTTTTGTACAAGGGATTGAACCCAGAGGAAATTAACCACTGAGCCACATCCCTAGCTCTTTTTTTTTTATATTTTATTTAAAGACAAGATCTCACTGACTTTCTTAGGGCTTTGCTAAGTTGCTGAGGCTGAACTTGAACTTGGGATCCTCCAACCTCAGTCTCTTGAGCTGCTGGAATTACAAGCATGCACCACTGTGCCCTGCTCTGTGTCTTGTTTCAGTCAGCAGTTTTGTTTGTTTGTTTTTGTTTTTTTGTTTGTTTGTTTGTTTTTACTGCTATAAACAGGCCAAAGAAAGAACTGACAAGAATAAATTAGAGAAGGAAAAAGTTTTCATTGGGGGCTCATGGTTTTAGAGGTATTAGTCCATAAACAGCCAACTTCATTCTTTGGGGCTCAAGGTGATGCAGAATATCATGGAAGAAGAATGTAGCAGAGGAAAGCAGCTGGGGTCATGGCACCAAGAAGCGAGGGGCACGCTCCACTCAACAAGGACTAAATATAGACCCCAGGGACCCCACCTCCTCCAGCCACAACCTTCCTGTCTACCTTACCATCCAGTTAATTCCTATCAGGGGATTAATGCACTGATGAGATTAAGGCTCTCATAACCCAATCTTTACCTCCAAATCCTCCTGCATTGCACCCCATATGAGGTTTTGGGGGTACGTCTCACATCTAAACTATAATGGGTGTCAGTTTCCTACAATGGTAATTTGTTTTAATAATATAAAATTGAAATCATAATAGTAATTAGTATAAAAGGATATGGAGAGAAACAAGAAGCAGTAGTTGATTAAGGAGGACGTCTGAGGATAACAAAACCCTGCAGGATATTAAAGAAGTCATAGTGGTAAAGAAGTCCTTAGGGAGACTGAAGAAACAAGCATTCTGCCCAAAGGAGAGACCCTCAGCTATGATTATGCCACCCGTTTTTTTTTCCTGGTTCCTTTTAGTTATACATAACATTAGGGTTCATTTTGATATCATTATAAAAGCATGAAATATAACTTGTACTAATTTAGTCTCCAATACTTCCCCTTTCTCTCCTCCTTCCTCCCCTTCTCCTTTCCTCCTATCCCTTGCTTTCTATTCTACTGATCTTTCTGCTATTTACTTATAGTTTTTTTTTTAAATTTAGTGTCTTGTGGATACACATGATGGTGAGAGTCACTATGATATATTCATTTATGTGAATGGGAAAGTTAAGTCAGACTTATTCTGCTGTTTTTCCCTATCCAATTCCTTCTCCCTTCCCTTCATTTCCCTTTGTCTACTCCGCTGATCTTTCTTCTATTTTCTTATCTCCTCCCCCTTATTTTGGTTTAGCTTCCACATATTAGAGAAAACATTCAAACTTTTGGGGACTGGTTTATTTCACTTACATGATAGCCTCCAGTTTCATTTATTTGCCAGTAAATGCAATAACATCATTCTTCTTTATGGCTCAGTAATAATATATATATATATATATATATATATATATATATATATATATATATATCACATTTTCTTAATCCATTCATCTATTGAAGGGCACCTCAGTTGGCTCCATAGCTTGGCTATTGTGGATTGAACTCCTAGAAACATGGATATGGCTGTGTCACTATAGTATGCTGATTCTTTTGAATATATACCAAGGAGTGGGATAGCTAAGTCATATGGTGGATTCATTCCTAGGTTTTTGAGGAATCTCCATACTGCTTTCCAGAGTGGTTGCACTAATTTGCAGCACCACCAACAATGTATGTGTGTACCGTTTTCCCCACATCCTCGATAACACTATTATTTGTATTCTTGGTAATTGCTGTTCTGACTAGAGTGAGAGAAAATCTCAATGGAGTTTTAATTTGCATTCCCCTAATAGCTAGAGATGTTAAATATTTTTTCATATATTTGTTGACCATTTGTATTTCTTCTTTTGAGAAGTAGCTGTTTAGTTCTTTTGCCCTTTTATTGATCGAGTTATTTGCTATTTTTTGGTGTTAAGTTTTTTTTTTAGTTCTTTGTATATCCTGGATATTAATATCCTATCTGAGGATCAGGTGTCTATCACTCATTTTTTCAACTTGTTGAAGTGCAGCTGAATTCCTTGAATACCCTTAGGATGAAACCAGAAGAATAGTGGTGGGGCTGGGGTAGAGACTCTGGCTATTGTCCTGTTTCTTGCTCTGCAGTCTGGGGTAGAACGGGAAGCCCTCAGCACGGGTCCCCCCTGCTTCCTGACCCACACTCTGATTCTCTATCTCTGTTGGTGCAGGGAACCCTGGGGCCAGGAAGTGCCCAAAGTAGCTCTGTTAGAAGGTAGACCCCACGCCCTATACTGAGGTACACAAGAGACCTCCTTCATGACCTTCCCTAAGTGGCCAGAGGCAGACTGGAATAAACAGGGGTAATAGATGTTATCAGTAATTTACAGAATCCAAATAATCAATTTCCTGGTAGACATAGAATATTTCTTGTTTTCAAATCAAAAGAGTCTGTTACCACCAGAGAAAATATATCTAACTGCTTTTTAGCTGAATAGAAACTAGAAATCCTCTAGAACAATGTGGTGGATTTGACAATTCATCCTGCTCTTTATTTTAGGCTCAGCTTCAGCATATTTGAAATTAGCTAGGAAGCTTCAGTTGATACAAAATATTTGCAGGCTTTGATCTACTGATGCTAAACTAGACATATGACAGATGGTAAAGAAGCATGAATTGAAACTACCATATGACAATATGAAGAAAATAAGTTTCTCTTCAGAAAAAAATATTTGAATGTGTCATAAAAACAGTAAAAAAAAAATTGGCATCACAAAATGCCTACATTCAGTGTGTAGAAATATTGGGTCAACTTTGGAGTAAGTTGGCTTGTGCTCAAATCCTAACAAATAGATAATAGTCAAACAGATACATAATGTGACCTCAACTCTGTAGGTTTTAGTTTTCTCATATGAAAAATGAAGTTGGTTTCTGGGGATATATTGAGGATTCAATGAGAGAATGTATATACAACACTTTAGATGGTCCCTGGTCTCTGTGGAAAATGTTCAATAAAAGGTATCATCACCATAATTTTCAAATTACTAAGGTATTTGTTGTGCTACATCTAATTAATACATACCTGCTATTAAAGTGTGCAGAAGCATGCAGATAAGAAGGTGAGAGAAAGAACATTAGAAAGTACATAATTGATTCACTTCCTCTCCCCTGCTACTCACAATTTGTTTTATATCCCCATTCTTCTCCATCTTGGTAAATGGAATACAATCCATCCAGTTACTTGAGGCAAGTATTTCAGAATCACTCTTCATAACTTCCTTTTTCTTGCTCACTGACCACCTTCTATCTAATTCCAGTTATTATAATTCCACCATCATCCCTCCCTGCATATCTAGAAGAGCTTCTTAAATCTTCTTCCTGCTTCACTTGGAAACCACTGTCCACACAAAACCAAGATCATCTTCTTAAAATGTAAATTGGGGCTGGGGATGTAGCTCCACAGCAGAGCATTTGCCTAGTACGTGTGAGGCACTGGGTTTGATCCTTAGCATCACATAAAAATAAACAAATAAAATAAAGGCATATTTCCATCTACAAATATAAATACAAAAAAAAAAAAGTAAATCGGATCATCTTTTTCTCTTCCCATCTGTATCCCTTCAAGGATTTCTCATTATACTTCAAACAGCAAGCAAACTCCCTTGCTAGGACATCGGAGACCTTGAATGATCTGACTCCTATTATCTCCTCAATTCCACTTCCTTTCACTCCCTTCCTCACTACTTTTCAGTCCCTTGAAGGAGCCAAGATCCTTTCCATTTCACAAGCTTTATGCATATTATTCTTTCTGCCTGGGACACATTTCCGTTTTTGCCTAACTATCTGGTTCCTCCCTGACTTTCAAGCCATAACTTCAAGGCCACCTCTTCAGAAACACTCTCCCCCTACTCCAACTATGGCAGCCCACCCCCTCACCTCAGTTACTTTCTATGTCAACACTGTCTCCTTAACAACCCATAAAATAACTTCTAAGCATTTTAGCAATTTTTTTTTTTACTTTTTTCTCTCAACTGCTCTTTCCCAAGTTTGTAATTACTCAAAGGCTGGAACCATATTTATCTTTTCCATAGAAATGTTCAGTAGACATTTGTTGAAAAATAGAGGAGATTGAGTAATCTTGTCAATTTCCATGGTTAAAATATCTTCAAGGTATAATAATTTATTTTCATTTTTATTGAAAAGTCAGAAAGGAAGAAAAGTGAGAAAACATATTTTTCATACATTTATAGGCATACTTAAAAGGTCATAAATGCATGGCTTTATATGAACCCACTATTTAAGAATTCTCTGATGTCTAGAAAGAGGTCACGTCAAAGAGGTAAATATGCATTCAGGAATGCTGTTCTTTGCAGTTAATTGGCACTTTCAGGGCCAGTGGATCACATGAGTCATTATTGTTTTTTAAATCTCTTTCCCACTTTGGAGGATATACTGGCTTGAAACTAATATTGCAATCACATGTTTCATAGGATTCATCCCCTCTTTGATCAAGGGCAAAGATTAATTTCTTTTCAAATGGGCATTTATCTTAGGACTTTTCATCTTCTCATGGGGCCCCAATTGATTGTTTGGGGAATGATTTGATCAATACATAAAGTTGACTGCAATAAATATTGTGCTGTGTCGCTTAAACAAACCCCCTCCCTGCCTTTGGGTCTGAGGCCTTCATTACCTAGCCATTAGGATGTGGTTGAAGAGAGATGTCTTACTCAAGGTCATACAGCATCCTGAGAATTGTCCTTAACCAATCACTGGACCTGGGCAGGTATGGATGAGGGAGATCAGCCCTCCTTCTTAGTAGGGTGGGGCTGAACAACCCCAAGGAGGTCTTCTAGCTCCAGAGCTGGTGGGACAACCACAATCTGCATTGGAATTATCTTGACTGCACTAAGTTCAGCTCTTCCCTCTTCCCAATCCTACTTTCCTTATAAGGCACCCTGCGCTGTTATTGACCTGAGCATTCCCCAATAAACTTCCCCCACTCAAATCTCAATGTCAGGATGGGGAGAAGGTCTTCTTAAAACAATTACTGTCTCTACCTCCTCTGCTGTTGTTCATTTCTCTCCCTTTTTCCCCCCTCCCCCTTGCCCCTCATAACCTCTTATAATTTTGTGTATCATTGAAGGTCTCCATATGCTTTCCCTTCTCTCTCCCTTTCTCTCCCCCCATTCGTCTTTGTTTACTGTTAGTCTTTTCCTCATGCTCTTCCTTCCTGTTCTGTTCTTAGTAGCTCTCTTTATATCAAAGAAGACATTTGGCATTTGTTTTTTAGGGCTTGGTTAACTTCACTTAGCATAATCTGCTCTAATGCCATCCATTTCCCTGCATTTCCCTGATGGGAGGGGAGGAGAGGGGAGTGGGGATAGTAGGGGATAGGAAAGGTAGCAGAATACAACAGTCACTAATATGCCATCATGTAAAAATGTGAGTATGTAACAGATGTGATTCTGCAATCTGTATTTGGGGTAAAAAAGGGAGTTCAAAACCCAATTGAGTCAAATGTATGAAAGATGGTATATCATGAGCTCTGTAATGTTTTGAACAATCAATAAAAAAAAAACAATTACTGAACTAACTTGATGACTACTACTCAACTTTTTCCACTACTATCCTTTTTCATGACTTGAAATAATTTCTCTGGGGAAAAGAAGATAAATATAATACACTGGACAGCTCTCTCCCTAAGATAGGAAGCATTGGATGGCATGTTTGGAAATGGTAATGGCCCAGTCTCCTATTTATCCATTTCCCAAGCCTGTCTTACCAGCCAACTCTTTTCCCCACTGCATGGTATCTTTCCAGAGAAAAACATAAGAGGGATCACTTCCTTACTAATTAATTTATAAGAGGCTGATGATCAGTTTACTTTGATGTAATCATTTTAAAACAAGTCATGAGCTGATTTATGTACCCTTCACTCACCAAATTCATGTATTCATATGACTCTCTGTTTCTCAAAATGTGACTGTATTTGGAGACAGGGTCTTTAAAGAGGTAGTTAAATTGAAATGACATCATCTAAGTCATTTAAGGAACCCTTAGTCCATATATTGGTGTCTCTACAAGAAGAAGGAATTAGGTGATGAACGTGGGGGAAACCCACGTGAAGACACAAGGGAAAAGCAGTCATCCACAAGCCAAGGAGAGAGGCTGAGAGGAAACCAACTTTCCCAACACCATGATCTTGGACTTCCAGCTCTGGAACTGTGAGAAAATACATTTCTGTTGTTAAAACCATTTCCGTTGTTAAAATCTGCAGGGTTTGTTTCATGATCTTCAAATGCCCTGAGCACATCTATGAAGACGAGGCAGAGACCTCTATAGAAAGGCTCCAGAATGTTTCTAGGTTGTGAATTCTTCACTTCTTGCCTTGGTTTCTCTACTCTGTGTTTCGATATCTTTTTTTTTTTTTTTTTTTTTTTTTTTTTTTTTTGCATCTCAGTGTGGGTACCTTAAATTGATCCTTTGGTTTTAGAGTGTTTGCTAGAGACCTAACCATTCCTTCCTATACATACCTTATTTTGTTTTTATGGCTTTGTTAGGCCTATTCTTTATCCTATACCCTGAGTCCCATGCCCCCAGGAAGCTGTCTCTAAGCCATTTCAGGGATCAAGCCCTCCATGAAAGAGTAGATGGACTGGATACCACAGAAGCTGCATGTTAGTGATACAGTGATGAGACTCAACCAGGGCTGAGTTCCATTTCCCCAGAGGTGAAGGTTGAACACCTAAGAAATGCCCAGGCAAGCGTAAAAAGCAAGTTTTATAAAAGGATAGAACAGAGAAAGACTTCTCTGCAGAGAAGGGACCCAGAACTGGGTGTCTGAGGAAGCAGGTCTATCCTGCCCCTTTTATACTTTTTTAGATTTCCTGTGTTCTCATGCCATCTCCTACCTCCCTCCTGCATACGTGATTAAGTGGGCCAAAGGTGGGGAAAGAGCCTTCCAGGGCTGTCTCTCCAGGTCTGTCCAAATTGGCAGGCAAGGAGCAGCCCATTAGGTACTTCATTTACAACTCCCTGCAGTGAGGAACAGTTCCCTGGAGGTGGGTTAGAGGAGGAGCGGGTAGGGCTTTGGAGATATTCCCATTTTATTTTCTTTCCTCTTGAATCTGACCCCATCTTTCTGACCTATTACCTACATTGACTGTCTTTTTGTCCCCTGGCCTCATTAACATGGAGGGTCTGAGTTACTCACTGGGGATTAATCAGGTTGATTTTGTTCTAATTCCCTACCTTGTAATAAGATCTAGAAAACAGATCCTACTGAACAACCTATTTATACAAAGTATTTGACTAAAATTTATCAAAAAGATTTAATTAAGGGAAATAAAATAAAGAAATTTAAATATACACATGCATTTAAATAAATATACATATATATTATTTTTTCCTGGGAAAGAAATGACTGTGACAATTTATGTTGTCCCAGGAACCCTTCAAGTGACATGTAGCGCCTCCATCCTGTCTTCCCCAGGTCCTCTGATAACCAAATCATTTCTGAAGCATTCGGATGCCTTCTGTCACCACCATGCAGCTGTTGTCCCATGCCTGACCTACCACAGATGTTGAAGACCTCCTGGGCCTGCAGGATTATGTCATAATCTATGGCAGAACAGGCATCTCAGTCTCCTAACACGAACTGTTGAAAGCACTGAGCTCCTGCTATGACAGCTATTTAGTTGCTTCCCTTACAGTTTCCTCTCTTGTCCTTGGATTCAGTCAAGATCCAGGGACACATCTCAGTGACAAGCTCTGCTCTGTACTCTCTGATGACTAAGTCTTTTGTTTCTAGGTCAGTCTTATCACGACTCCTTTTTCCCTTGGGGAAATCTCTCTCCCAGTAAGCTCCTCAGATCCTCATGCAGGGAATCTTCTGGTAGGCTCTCCTGCCAACTCTCCAAATCTGCTCAGAGAACTGAAGAGCAGCTTGAGGACATCCAGGGGCTTCCTGCCTCCAGCTCCTTAGCCTCTTTTACATATGTGTATGGAGAATGAGTTACAAATAGAAATTTTTAAAAAATTCAGGGGAAGCTGAAAACACTAGCTCTATCTTCCTGTAGATAGTCTGTGTTGTTTTGATTCCTGTTGTAGGATCTGATTTAGGATATCCATCTTCTGCATTATTATTACCACAGATGATACAGTTACATTACATTACTGAACAGTGGCCACGATACATTCAGCTCTGTGACGTAAATGCTGTGTGCTTAGCTGAGTCTGCCTTGGAAAAATCTGGGTTCTTGCATTCACTCCATGCACCTGGAGTTCGGAGGAGTTTGTGACCTTGTATGGTGACAGCAGTATCTTCCTGCTCAGAGCCTGAATAAAATGTGAACACTCTTGGATGTTTTTATGTCTTATCTCAGGTGGAAATTGATTAAATAAAAATACATGGATAATGACATTTTATTTTAGACTGAAGGGAGAATAATCTCATGTAGGGTTATTCCAGAGTTTGTCTTCACCAAACCCTGCAAATATGTTACTTTGGATTGTCTGCTGGCCAGAAATGACTTCCAAAATAAAATTTTCTTTGTAATAAACAATACTTTCTATATTTCTATTCTTTACTTGCATGTGAATCTGAAGCGCTGCTGTGATTAAAACAAGACGTTAGAGCTTAGGTGTAATAGGGGTTTTGTTTGTTCATTTCTTGGCAATTTTTTTCCCTATATGAAAAAGGATATGTAAATTCAGTTTTTATAAAGATAGGAATAGTGGAAAACAAGAGAACAGGCATAAAAGTGTTAATTATTTTATTGATATAAACCAACATTCCTTTACTTTTCATTGTGTCTTCCTACCAATGAGATGCAAATGTGACCTGGTGGAGGCAGTGACAATCTGTGTTTCTTTGGGGTCTTTATTTTTTCTGCAGTGCATTTATCATGAATATTAAGTCCTAGGAGGAATCAAAGTTAGACAGGAGGACTGAAGGGGGAGTTGGAGGACATAGAACAACCAAACCTGACAAATTACTAGAAGAGTCTCCTATATACCCTGATGAACACCCACTTTGAAATTTGAAAATTTGTACCCAAGTAATACTCTGAAAAAGGTCTTTACAAGAGCATAAATAACAAACTGTTAGCTCAAAACAACATAACAAACAGGGGGAAAAAATCCTATGTTATTCAGTTGAATTGTCTATATTCTAACTCTTTTATTCTGTTCAGTTCATATTTCTCATTTTAATTCTCCTTTTCATGTTTGTGATTCTTGTTGCTACGGCACTTTAAGAAGAAATCACTGTGTGAGAGTGTGTGGAGGTGCAATTTGCACACACACAAAAAGTTGCCTCCAAAAAAAGTTGTGCAAGTATATTAAATTTTCAGTAGCCTGTGTTGATTATTCATTTAGACTGAATATTTTCCATATCCTTACCCTATATAATCTCCTCTGCTATTTTATATGAGGTGAGAACCACATCATTTCCAAAGACCAAGTATTTCCATTGCAGTCTGTTTTTTGATGGCTGCCTCGGTTGCAAAGGAGGCTCCTTGGTGTCATGCTGCCCATGAGATTTTTCCCAGCAGAGGGGCTATCCACAATGTGAGAGATGACTTCCATTTTCTGTTTTCCAGAAGGCTGCATAGCCAGAATTTGAGTTCGATTCCAGTCCAAATACACAATAGATGTTGAGGCAGTAGCTAGTGGTCAAAGGCTATGGCTAGTCCTTGATAGAAAACAGGGACTGGTGGTAGAGGTACCAGCAAATCCTCCTGGAGATCCAAGGAATTTCAGTTGGGCAGTATGGCACAGCTTCAAAACATGTCAAACAATGGAGGCATGTTTCCCAAAACAGATTGCTTAGCTTATGATTAAAACTACCAGTGTAGTAAGATGTCAATGTAAACACTTGGGATTGTAGAAGGCATGTAGAACACAGAGGATCGATGATGTTCTTTTGCCCAAGGTGTTGATTGAGAGGATGCCTATCCCAGTGGTAAACAAATGATTGTGGGTTTGAATCCCAGCTCAACTGTTTGCAAAATGCATAATCTCTCAGGGTGTTAAATATTGTTGAGATGGAAAAGAGATGATTCATGCAAAATACCTAGGATTGCACGTGTTACATAGAATTATAGAATTATAGGCCCTAATTGAGAGTAACTGGTATTAAAAAAAGACTTTCAGGTTTAATTCACTTAAAATGAGGGCCAGAACTTTATGGGAAGTGATATTTACTATTAGTTGAAGCTATTAGCTGAGAAAACTGTGGTGGAAACTTTATCCTGAAATATACAAATACAATTATAAAAATAACTTATTTTAGAGACAACAGCCTTAGCGTATAATTGCTACCAAGTCCTAACTCCAATCCTCTCTGTGGATGGCTCAGCATTGGGGACAGCTTGAAAATGGAAGTGGCAGATTGCCTGGGGCTGGTATCCAAGGCAAACTCACCCAGGGCAGCACAAGGAGGATTTCCAGAGTTCCCATTCAGCATTCCTTAATCAGCAAAGCTGGGAAGATCAGGGATGATTATACCTGAACCTGATTTGACACCTGCTCTGACTCAATTCACAGGCCAATGAAAGAGGTGACACTCCAGCAGTTATTAGAAACTCTCGAATTTCCCCCAAAGACCTCAGTCTTCATGAATATCACAAATCTGTCTCCAATTCCTCCTCAGATCTTTCTGTAAGGCGGGACTGAGCAGATTGCACAGAGCTCCACCTCCAGTAACTTCTTTCTTCCTTTTCATGTGGTTTTTCTAATTTTAATGTAATTAGCATTGAGAAGTCCCATCATCAGAGCAGCTGGGATGGAGTGTGCACATCTGAGCCTTGGTTAAACTTTCTTCTCTATTTGGTCAGCCTCCAATGGTGTTCTTAAAGATCCTGAACTTCCAGTGTCAGCCAAGAGTGGATGAGCTTATTGCGGAATTGAAAGTAAAAACAAAAACAAAAACAAAAGCAACCTTGAATAATGATGATTTGTAATAGGTTGTTTTCTTCTTTGTTTTCCCATCCTTTGTATTCTAGCTTTGATCAGAGATGGTGTCAAATGGGCAGAAACATGCCACAAAAATTTAAGGAGAAGACCCCTCATTCTAGCCACAGGTCTGGAAGAGGGGTCCCTGCATGCTAGTAGGTATGGAGGGAATCCTTGAAGTTTGTTCTTTTTTTCCTTCCTTTTTTCTCTCCCAGCCCTGTCTTATGCCAGCCCCAACTGGGGAACAGCTTTGCTGTGGCTGCAACTCTTGACATTTAAAACCCAAAAGAAGGAGAGAAAACCTGACTCTGGCCAGAGAAGGAGGGAAAGAAGGGCCTCTGGGAACTGGAGGCATCCAAACAGTACACAAAGGTAATAACAGAACTGATACCAGACCCACTGCTCTGAAAATGAGAGACAACGTAAGGTCTGAACCTACCTACACACTCGCCCATGAGTAGGTACACTTAAATTATTCCTATGGCCAGCCAACCATGTCATTATCATAAAGATTCAAACATGCTACTGAGAAAAAAATCTGTTGCTCATGGAGGATTTCTTCTGACCATGGGTAAATGAGTGCTTCTTAACTATCTGAGAACCATGGAAAGAAATAATTTATCTTTTTAGGCATTAAAAATGATTGTATGATGACACTTGGCAAAGAAAGGGTCTGCTGTGTAAAATCAACCTGAGACTAGTCACATCAATAATTCCACACAATTCTCTTCAGGAGTGCATAAATGAAAATCTATAATATCTCAGAAAGAAAGATTGCAAAGTCATTGGGGAAAAACATAGAAGACAGTTTTCACTTAATGATGTGGAAAAGGCATGGACGTATCTCCTCCTCGGGGCATATCTCTTTTTGGGGGAGGGGGGGATAGTTTTTTTAAAATTTTTATTTTATTGATTATTTTTGGTACCAGGGATGGAATCCTGGGGTACTGAACCACTGAGCCACATCCCCAACACTTTTTTGTATTTTATTTAGAGACAGGGTCTCACTGAGTTGTTTAGGGCCTCACTAAGTTGCTGAGGCTGGCTTTGAACTCCTAATCTTCCTGTCTCAGCCTCCCAAGCCACTGGGGTTACAGGCATGTGGGTGGCACCCCACTAATAGTTCTTTATTTAATTGATTTTTTAATTTGTTCCTTTAAGATATACATGACAGTAGAATGTATTTTGACATATTATACATACATGGATCATAACTTATTCCAATTAGGATCTCATTCTTGTGGTCATCAAACATCATGTGGAGTTACACTCGTTGTGTGTTCACATATAAACATAGGAAAGTTATGTCTGATTTGTTCTACTTACTTTCCTATAGGACATATTTTTATTATATACAACTTAGTAAGTCTTAATTGATAAGAACTTCTCAGCAATTATTGTAGATCAAATTGAGTTACATTCTCTATCTGAAAGAAAATCTAAGTGCTCTATAAGCATAACCAAATTATAAACTTTATATTAATGAAAAATTTAGATAATAATGAAGACTTGTATTTTCAGATGAAAACCTTTTTGCTGATAGTTAACAATGTATCTCTCATTTAAAAGTTCGAGTTACCATTTTGTTAAGCCAACATGTGGGATGGGTTCCTTATAAAATATTTTGAAAACTTGGTTCTTAATAAATAGCAGAATCAAGACATATGGAGATTCCTATTTCTTCAGAGTAGTGAAAAATTATCACTTTGGCTATTTTTATGTAAATGTAGACTGTTTCTTAATATGTGGTATTAATTTTATAGCAAAATAATGTGTCTTTAATTATATTTTTTAAATGATTTTTTCCTATAATTTCTTTTACCTGGTGATATTTTCTCTACTAAGGCATTAGCTAGAGTGTTGAGTGCTCTTTCTTATAGAGTAAATGAGGAATCTGATTAGACAAGAGTGGATAGCAGAAAACCCACATAGGTTTGGGGACTCAGATAGACCTGTACCCTCTGTTCTGGATAGATGGGATCTAGGAAGAACAAGGATTGCTTGACAGCTCCTTAGAATTCTTCCATGCCCCAGGGTTAAGAGAGGCAGCACTGTGAACTCAAGGCAGGCATAGGAGTTAGTTAGAAGATAAGGCAGCTGCCTGGTGAAGTGGGCACCATTATTAGGCAATGACTGAGGCTGAGTAGCCACCCAAATAGTAAACAGGGCAGCCAGGATTTATGTACAAGTAGACATCACATTGACCCATGGGAAAAAAATAAGCTAATGGAACAGAATAGCAAGTCCAGAAACAAACCTTTTAAAATGACATTTATACCCGTGAGTAAAGGATGGACTATTTACAAAAGTTAACCTGGGCAATGAAACTAGCTGCCTTTCCCAAATTGTACATAATAATAATTCTAAATATGAATTATAAAGTTATAAAACTTTTAAAACATGTAGAATATCTTTTTGACTGTGGTATACAGGATTTCTTAGGATGTACAACAAATAGCCCATAAAAACTAGATTAGTTATTGACAATACTAAAATTATAATTTGTAACTTAAAAGACTGTATAAAAAATGGGGGAGGGGTCCACAAACTGGAAGATCCTTCAAGTTTTTAGTTTATTTCTTGGTTCTAAAAAATATATTCAGTTTCCCCTCTACATAAAGCAAGAAAATTAGGGTGTATAAAAATGTTTCACCTTTATATTGTGACTTAGAGACTAGTTTCATAAATGCCATTTTATTGCGTGTTCAGAAATCCTCTTGCCAAAAACAAAAGTTAGGGGTGGGGTTACTGTTCTTGTTTATAGATAAAGGAACTGGATTGTTGTGTCATGTTCAAGCCAGTGAGTGTCAAATCCAGAGGAGAAGCTGGGTCTTGAGATTATATCAATTTGTTTTTAAACAACAAATGCTGTACCAAAAAGAGTAAAGGATTTAGAATCTAACCAACTGCATTTGAGCCCTGGTTCTACCAGGAACTCTCCACAGATTGTTAGAAGAAAAAAATATAAGAAACTGTTTAAGCAAACACTTATCTGTAAGTCGCAATACACAGCAGCTACTATATTTTTCCATTTGCTGTTGAACTTGACAGAAAGATATGAGGCATTTGAAGGTAGTAATCTCATCTACTTCTTTTCTATTCCTCAAAGACCCTCACACAGTGCTGAACATATATGTGCAGTACTAATAGGGGATAAACAGATATACACTTGCTCGTGGAAAACAATCATGATACTAATACAATGACAAAACATTTTAAAGACAAATATGAATAAAATTAAGAAAAGAAAAAAGAAATGAGTCTTTGAGGGTTGCACAGGGTGAATTGCTATTGGAAAATGTCTGACTTTGGATCAGATTCACTTTGCCCTTCTTAGAAGCTTGTTCATTGTGAGTAGTGGCATCAAGCATCCTGGAGTTAGGCAGCTGCTGGCATAATGGTGGTTTTGAAAAGGGGGCTGCGATGTCCTGGATCAAAGTGTCAAATGCAGTGGTTTCTTAGTTTCACTTCCAGAAAGACTCAGACAATTAGATGTTAAATGTGCAAAGTATTTGAGAATTAAGAAGATAGCTCATTATCACAGACATGGAAGAATTAACATGCCACCTCAGACAAACATTTATTCCACCTTAATGTCAATATATGTGAGAGATCATTTTGGACTTATATTGGATGGCCTAGATCTCCCTCACCCTCTGCACAGATGTATGGATGTAATGCATGCACGGCGGTTCACACTCTAGTGGGAACAATAAGAGATTCAGCTGAGCAGTCTTACTTGAACTTTATATTTGTTATTTTGTGTGTGGGGGGGAGGTCGCTCTATAGGGAGGCCAGAATTTTCCTCACTGTAATATTTTCCTAATTAACACAAAAGGAAACCTGGGGATCGTAGATCAATCATGAGAGCCAGGTGACTGTGATTTGATAAGGAGGGTAGCACTTGGTGGCACACATCCTGTGAGTCAGCCTCACTCTTGCTGCTAGATTTGTTCTGTCTCTGTGTGGCCTGTGGTTTGGGTAAAGGACAGTCATTTCCATGATCAAAGCAAACACTTTAGGACAAAACACCTTCTAAAAATCAATCAGCTAGTGTTGGAGGAAGCTCTGGCCACTTCTAGAAAAGAGCACAAGACCGAGAGTTCTTAGCTCTCGTGATTTAAAATATGAGGTGTCCCTCAAAAGCTCTGGAGACAATATAGCAATGCTCAGAGGTAAAATGATTAGATGATGAGAGTCGTGACCTAATCAGTGGATTAATTCATTAGATGGATTAATAGTTTAAATGGATTAACTAGGTGATAACTGTAAGCAGCTAGGGTATGCTGGAGGAAGCAGGTCATTGGGGAAATGCCTTTGGGGATTATATTTTGTCCCTTACACCTCCCTCTCTGCTTCCTGGTGAAGCCAGATTTAAAGTTAGGTAGTTAGTGTAGTTAGGTAAATCGGGTCTAATACCGAGTGAAATCTAGAATGGAGGCCATGCTGGGAATGACTCAGGGAAAACAGGACAATTCATGGAATGTTAATGAAGTCCCGAAAAGGCCCTAGGCCAAAGTCCACCTGGAAGAAGTATTAATGAATAGCCCCCAGCAGATTTGAAGATAGCCCATCACCAAGAAGTGATAATGAAGTCCTTCCTGACCAGACTACTTCTTTGGCCCACCTGTGTCCCACCCCTCGGGCCTTCCAACCTACATTCCATCACTGAAAGAACTATAAAAAGGGGAGACAACCGCACTTCCACGGATTCCACCTTCTGGGTCCCCTTCTTCCTCCGGGAGAGGTCTTTTCTGCTGTCCTTTAATAAACTTCTAATTTCTACTCTGACCTTGCCTCGGCGTGCTTCTTTGGTGTTATTCTTCAACATTGGGGAAGCAAGAACTCACCGGTCAACAGCGGTAACACTGGCTGCCATGAAATGAGCAACTTTCCTCCTCCACACTCTTCTGCCACGATGGTCTGCCTCACCTCGGACCCAGAGCAAGGGCAGTGGCCAATCGTGGGCTGATTTTCTAAAACTGTGAGCCCAAAATAAACTTTTCCCCCTCTCAGTTGTTCTTGTCAGGTATTTTGGTCATAGCAATGAAAAATGACCTCACCCTGGGTGTTAAAAACAAAAAATTAAAAGTAGGGGAAGATAAGGGTTACTTTAACAAGTTTGCTTGTTCAAGTTAATTTCAGCCCTAATTACCAGTCTTTGGTAATCAAATTTATTTTTAAGGTTTGGTATGAAAAATGCACACCTTCCAAAAGAATCTTTAGGACTTGATACATATAGGAAAAGAGCCCAACTGCCCTCTCTGAAGTTACAGTTCCTCAGGTGATTTCAGTTTGAAATAATCAATATATCTTTGTCACATATTTTGAGATGGTGCATCCTTAGCTCCTTTTTTGCTTTGAAATGGGTAAGGAATTATGAATAAAATATTTCTGATTATATTAAATCATCCTAAAATTTATTTCCACACTCTTATTTTTCCTATTTATTTAAGTTTCTAGGTTAGTTTCATTTCTGATTTTGATGTATTATTATTTCCTTATACATTATTTAATTTACAAAATGGGAGTGTTACTAAGTGGTTGTTTCTATCTATTTAAAAGTTGTCATTTTTCAGAGTTAGATCAAGCAAATAACATATAGGAAGCTTAGAAAATGTTACAGATTTCTCCTGGAAAGAAGATAGTAATCTCCATTTATTTTTAGGTGTAAAATTGAGAGGGAAAGAAATGCTCTTTTCCAGTGTTTACACCAGTTTTCTGCCACTGTAACAAATACCTGATATAAGTCAACTTTAAAAAAAGAAGGTTTATTTTAGATCATGGTTTTGGAGGTTTCATGGTTTTGAGCCTGTGGAGAGTCAGAACATTATGGTGGGAAGGACGTGGTGAAACAAAACTACTCACTTTATGGCATCCAGGAAAGAAGAGGGAGGAGGGGAGGTGCTGGGGTCCCAATATCCTCTTTACCCCTGGAACCTAACTTTTTCCAAGTAGGCCCCACCTCTTTCAGGTTCTATAACCTTCCAATAGCCTTATGGGCTGGGAACTAAACCTTTAACATAGCGGACTATTTGGGGGACATTTCTGATACAAATTGTAGTACCCAGTATATCCAGATGGGTGAAGAGCAAATTTCCAAGAAAGCAAAGGTCACTGTTAGCAAAATAATGAGATGAATCATATTTGTGTCTAATTATCCTCCATTTCTATTTCTTCTCTTTTTGAAATCTTACCTTTTGAGGGCCACAGCCCAGTCGGGATGGCGCATGGCATTTTGCCAGAAGGAGTGGTTGAGAGGTGACACCAGCGAGCCATTGAGATGATGATGGTTAAGTTAAGCTGTGTATTCAGTTGTATATAGACCTTTGCTGTCTGGCAATAGGGCGGCTCCTGCTGCCTCTGGTGCCTGATACTTTGGAGTTCCCGTTGAGTTCTCCTGGGGTTCTGGGAGAGTGTGCGGGGAGGCCAGTGGAGGGTGAGAGTGTTCCCAGGGAGCGTGTGTGGAGTGTGCTGGTGGAGTTCAGGAATAAAGAGTTGCTGTTTGAACCTACAAGTGCTTCGTGGCGGCTCGGTTATTTGTGCCCAGCCAGACTGCAGCACTTAACTAAGCAGTGCCATGTCCCATATTCTCTCAGGGTCTGCTCTACACTAATCAATAATTTTTAACCAGTGATAATAGCTTCCTCTTTTAATATCTTTCCCAACTATCACTAGCTTGTATGGGACAATCCAGCGTTTAAAGCCAGAAGACTGAATTTGAATCTTCTAATTCTTAAATAATCCAATGCTGAGTTCCCTCTTGTGTAACATAGGGATAATAATTGTGGCTTAATGGAAATGTTGTAAAGATTAAGAATATGTAACAAGAATTCATGCTATTAATTAGTAGTAATTAATGCTATCAATTAATAGTAATTAACATGCATTTTCTTGAGGGCATTGTGACTCATTGTTTGAGAGAATTTCAGATTCAGTGATAAGTAAATGAGAAGATATTTTGGAACATCTACAAAGTTTCATGTGTCTCTATGCAGAAGAATGTCTGTGCATTAAGAGAATATCAACCCCTACATATGCACATTCATGAGAATGGCTGCTATAAAAATAAAATAAAATAATAATGTGCTGGTGAAGATGTGGAGAAACTGGAATTCTCATGAACTGTTGCTGGGAATGTAAAATGGTTTGGTTCTATGGAAAATAGTACAGGGACTAGAATAGATACTAGTATTTCCGGGTTCTTAGCAGCATTATTCACAATAGTCAAAAAGTGGAAGCCACCCAGATGTCTATAGATGGGTGAATGCATAAACAAAATACAGATCTTGCTTCTGCCTTCAGAAGCAATTGCCTGCATACATACAATTAAATGATACTCAACTTTAAAGAGGAAGGAAGTCTAACATATGCTACAACATGAATGAACCTTGAGGACATTGTGCTAAATGAATAAGCCAGTCACAATAGGGCAAATACAGTATGATTCTGCTTATATGAGGTACTTAGAGTGGTCAAATTCATAGACACAGAAAATAGAGGGTGGTTGCCAGGGACTCAAGAGAATGAGAGTTACTTTCTGATGAGTACAGAATTTTAGTTTTACAAGAAGAAGAGTTCTATGGATGGAAGATGATGTTGGTGGTACAATGATTGGATTGGTACTGCCTTGAATTAGTTACTTAACCTATCCTAACCTTGATTTACCCACTTGTTAAATAAAAGTGCAAACTTTTTTTTTCTTTCTTTTTTTTTTTTTTTTTTTTTGGCAGAGACGAGGGCTTACCAGGGACTAAACTCAGGGACACTCAACCACTGAGCCACATCCCCAGCCCTATTTTGTATTTTATTTAGAGACAGGGTCTCACTGAGTTGCTTAGCACCTTGCTTTTGCTGAGATTGGCTTTGAACTCTAAATCCTCCTGCCTCAGCCTCTCTAGCTACTGGGATTACAGGTATGCACCAACGCGGCTAGCAAAAGTGCAAATTTCTATCTAATAGTGTTCTTTCGAATATCAAAATGACGTATGCAAAGAACCTAGTAGGCACATGGCACAGTCAATATGTTTGTTTTCTTCTACAAGGTAAACTCATAACAATTGCACCTTCAGAGTCATAATCAAAAAAGATCAGAAGGACAATTGTATATGAATGGTCCCATTGTGTATCTCCAGATGAGGGGTTTTCTCAGCTTTGTAAATATAGATGTAGATTTGGGCATCAACTTTTTGGTGCTAGGAAGACCTATGGTTCTCAACCCCCACCCCCATCCCTACCACCCATCACCTATCTAATCTGAACTCTTCCTGAACTAACAATGGGGGAAATCCTTACAGTGAGGTCCTAAAATTATCTGCTGGTTTGCTCTGCCTGAGACTTGTCTCTGCATATAATTTTAAGCACCATACACCAAAAGCTCAAGAATGTAAAAAACTGCATTCTCAATAGGCTTGGGTGGGGAAAAAAATGTGGCTTTGAAAAGATTTTCTAACTTCTCTACCAAAATGTATGTTGTTCTTCATTTATTAAATTGCCTTAGCTGGTATTCTTTCTTTTTAAAGCTATCTTGTGCAGAATCTACTGCCCCATTACACTAATTAACAATGTAAATATTTTAACAAACTCAGTGGGATTAGTTTACTTTAGCTTTAGTTAAATGTATAATTTAACACTCCCAAGACAACTTGCCTCACCTCATCATTTGATGCCTCTCAGCATCCAATGAATTAATTACATGGCAAAGAATTTCATAAAAAATTTTAAATCAGAAACTTATAGTAATGCAGAAGTCAATGCTTTATTTTTACTTCAGTCCCATGAACCCTCAAATGAATGTGTTTTGGGATTTTTATTGGTATTTTCTTAAATCAAAGGGAATTAAATTATTTTATAGGTAAGCATGCTCTGAACTTTGGGTCTATTAATGAACTATTATGATCATAGGGAAGGCTAATTATATTACTAATCTGGAGAAGTTCACCCTGAAATATGTTTGCCCTAAAAAATATTTCATGTTCATTAAGTGAAACACTTGTACAAGCTCTCTATACCCTTCCCATGCTGTTGAAGAAAGTTTCCTTTGGAGTGGGATACACAAAAATTATTTTCTCTGTTGATTTTTCTTTTCCTCTTTCTTTTCTTCTCTTCTTCTTCCTACACTTTTAACCCCCCAAATGCAGTATTTATGAAAGTCTCTGAGCAGAAATGAGCTTAACTAGCAAACAAGAAAAACTATGTATTTGCTTCCTAAGAATGGTTGCTTTTATGTGTTCTATGATTCACTTACAACTGACCAGATGATTCCTCATGAGAACCAATAAATAAGATTTGAAATCTGAGGCTGTTTTGGGGGTTTCCAGCCTGCCTTTCATGTTTGATGAGTTCAGTCATAGAAATGTGATGCAGATGGCCCAGACTACCCCCAGGTAGAGGTATTCCCATCTGCTCTGGTAGAACTTGAGTCCAAGACACCCTCCAGTGACAGAGAACCAGCCCTTGGTTAGCATTGAACAGGAATTAGGCAATGGCTACATTGGTTATTTATTTATTTTGGTACATTTGATCATCTCCCTCAGGAAGATAGTATTCATTTACTCAATTCAGAACATCAGCCAATGAAAGAATATGGTTATCATAAAATAGTTGTTTCTCAGAAACCACAGACATATCTTTATTTTGCTTTCTGTGGAATACTTAGTACTGGACAATTACAGCAAGAAACAATAAATTTTTTTAATTACATATCCTTGGCAAAGTTCACTAACAAGAAACTTTTGGGGCCCATTATGGTGGCTCAGGCCTGCCTCAGGAGGCTGAGGCAGAAAGATTGCTAGTTCAAACCCATCCTCAGCAAAAAGCGAGGTGCTAAGCAACTCAGTGAGATCCTGTCTCTAAATACAATACAAAATAGGGCTGGGGATGTGGCTCAGTGGTCTAGTGCACCATACCAATTCCTAGTACCAAAAAAGAAAAAAGAAAAGAAAAGAAACTTTGGAAATAGGTTTTTCTAAAAAGAATTTTTTTTTAAGAATACGTAAAGATTGCAATCCATATACAAAATACTAATTACTCACTAATTTAAAAGATTATAACTCAAATTGCTAATTATTATCTTTGTGTATTAGTAGACGAAGTGACTATATTTCTTCTTCATAAAATTCACCCACCTTCTCATGAAGACTATGAAGCCTGCCCACCAATTAACTGTTTAAAGTAATGCAAAGTGGTCAATGCTGAGTTTTTTGCACTTTGAAGCAGGCACTATCACAGAAAACACAAAATACTATTGACAGGGATGTTTAGTGTTCTTTATAATGTCTCTCAAGCATCTTTTGAAGTGCAAGCTACAAATTAAATGTGATTTTAAGGAAAAAGACTTCTAAATTGCCTTCCTTCATACTTGAGTTCTTAGCTCTTGTCATGCCACCAGCTGAACTTGTCATACACCAGCTTACTCTTTTGCTTTCTTTGGATATAAGACTTTAATTTTTCTTTTCCTTCCTTCCTTCCTTCCTTCCTTCCTTCCTTCCTTCCTTCCTTCCTTCCTTCCTTCCTCCCTCCCTCCCTCCCTCCCTCTCTTTCTTTCTTTCTTGCGTGTGTGTGTTTGCCAAAAATCCCTGTTAGTCATGGGTAGAAGCCTTGTGGGCTATCATGAGTGGTCACATGGTAGAAATCCTAGGAGTACTTCCAGTTGGTGTTGGTGTTGGTTTTGATTAATGGTTCGAAGGCTAAAAATAAGGCAAATGCCTTAGTAAAAATCCAGACAAGAACTGGCCATTAACTCTTGGCTTTTGACAGCTGGTAAATTCAGCATCGTTGGTTCAGATCCCAATGTGGGAGCCTGGGGTTCCATGGCACAGGCTGCTATCAGGGGGACAGCAACTACACTTATCCTGGGAACTTCCCAATTTAACTGTTGTTTTGAGTGGTACTGCTGTGGGAAACTTTCTATCAGTCTTGGATTTGGCTGCCCCTGTTTTCAGAACCACATCATTAGAGTATTAATATTTTCAGAAAAGGAAATAATAACTAAAAATAACTGTTCCCATTTATGGAGTCAACAAAGTTCCAGGACTTTATATATGATCTTGTTCAGTATCCATAATATCCCTGAATTTGAGTATTCCCAGCTCTATTCAGTGATTAAGAATATCTACCTTGCTGAACAAATAGAGAAAAATTAAGATTAAGAGAAATTAAAAGAACTGTGCAAAATTCATGTAGTTAGGAACAATGAATCTCAATAATGATAAAAGTCACTCTCTATTAGGCTACTGGTTTTCTTGATTGAAATAATTGATATATTGGAAACAAGGAAGAGTTTTATATAAGAGCCCTGAAATCCTTTTGTGAAAAAATGATCATTATAATAATATGACATACTAGCAATAATTATAGCCTATATATTCTAATTATATGCCATGTAATGTCCTGAGCCCTTATAATGATGATTTTAATGAGAATGATAATTTCACTTAATCCTCAAAAAACTCTACGATATAGACAATATTCTTGTTATTCACCATTTTCTAGAGGAATAAATTGAGGCACAGAGTTTTTTTTTTTTTTTTAAGAGAGAGTGAGAGAGGAGGGAGAGAGAGAGAGAGAGAGAGAGAGAGAATTTTTTTTTTAATATTTATTTTTTTTTTAGTTCTCGGCGGACACAACATCTTTGTTGGTATGTGGTGCTGAGGATCGAACCCGGGCCGCACGCATGCCAGGCGAGCGCGCTACCGCTTGAGCCACATCCCCAGCCCGAGGCACAGAGTTTTAAAAATATACTCATTGTAACATAGCTAGTAAGTCGTAGAAATGAAAGGTCAACTGACAACAAATTATCTGTACATAGTTAATTTAAATTAAGAGCTGAATTTTGTGGTGGTTACTTTCTTTGTGTGAACTTCATTGGGCTAAGGGATGCCCATATAGCTGGTGTAACTATTTCTAGGTGTGTCTTTGAGGGTGTAACTAGAAGAATTCAGATTTAAGTTAGTAGAAACAAAAGAACTTCCCCCATCAATATAATCATGCATCATCCAATCCACTGAGGAAACAAATAAAACAAAAAGGTGGAGGAAAGGTAAATTCCATCTTTCTGTTTAAGCTGAGACATCCATCTTCTCTTGCCTCCAGACTGCAGATCTCCTAGTTCTTGAGCTTCAGGACTGGGACTGGAACTTATACCACTGGCATCTCTTATTCTCAGGCCTCTGTGTTTGGACTGAAATTATACCATAGGTTTTCCTTGGCCTCCAGCTCCAAGACAACAGATTGGAAGTTAGCAGCCTCTGTAATTTCATGCACCAATCCCTCTACATACCCTTTTCTATATATATCCACACATCCTAATGGTTCTGTGTGTCTGAACAACACTCAACAAGTTTCATAGGGGAAAGATAAGCCCAACTAAATTAAGTAAACTCTATTGAAATGTAAATGACATAGAAAGAACTAGATAAGGATAACACAGTGCACACTGTAGCACAAAGAGTAGTTTAGAAGTATCCTTCTAAATTTGTAGCTCTTTCAGGATATTTTTGTTCTATCCTACTCTGTCTTATATTCTCTTCCCAGGTGTACTTTGGCGAGAAAATTTCTTACCCTCTGGCATCTGTTCATTCCAAGTTAGTGAATGCTTTGTTAATCCCAAAACGTAAAAGTCATGCATGAGGTTTAAAAAAATTGCTGGTATCTGAATAGAAAAAATAGAAAATGTACAAGGAACTTTACAGTGTGTTGCCAGGCCATGCTTTTCCAAAATTGTTCCTCCTTCCAATATTACTTCAACTCTACCACACTGTGTCTCTACTCAGGAGCATCCATGTCAACACTGCTGGCTTTGCCATTAAAATTTCTAAGTGGTGATGTTCTACACGATACTGGTCAATTAAGAATATCCACAGGGCTGCCACTGGATCAGAGTAGAGCCCAGTGGTTGGTTGATGCTCTTTGCTCCTTCCCAGTCAGCTCTAGGAAGAAAGGACTCCCACAATAGGGCTAATTCCCAAATGACTTCTGGAATTCTTCTGCCTTGGTGGGAAGTCATTCTCAGTCATCCACAAGAAATTACACTACATTTGACTTCTCTCCTCTCCTAATATTGTGTCTGTGTCTATTGAATGAAAACTTGATTAAAATAAACATCAAAGAGAAAATTTGATTTTAGAATGCAGAAAGTAAACACAAGGAATCACTGGGTAGAAATAGAGCTTAGAGCAAATGTCACAAACACCCCTAGGGAATTATAGAGGGATGTACTGAGCAGGGGACATCGAGGTGAACAGGTTGGATTCTGGTTGTTAACTATGTTGTACAAGTTCAGTGTCATGGCCAGTCAGCTTCCAGCACTTAGCTCCTTGCTCCTATGGTTCTTCCATTTATTACAACACTCACATTTTAGGTTCCTAAACTCTTGGAACATTTTTGGCCAGAAGTAAACTCTTTCATACCAGTCAATCCTTCAAGGGCAGGAGTGAAGAAAGGAAGGAATCCCTAGTGACCAGGACACTTCTGGGAAGATTCATCCATGGGAGATTATATCTCCATGGTGTCAAAGGAATCAGTGTTTGATGTCCTCCAGCCCCTAGTTGAAGCCCGAGACTGATCTCCATAGGGCCTAACTGTTACCTTCTTAGCCAGTCTTTTCCTTCCTATCCCACCCCAAACTGTAGACTTCCTTTCTCTCTTTAGCCTTCCTCCTCCTATTGATTTCCACATTCATTGCCATCTGAAATGCAATATGTTTTACTTATTTGTTTAATTATTTCATCTTCACAACTAGACCCCAATCTCCATAAGGGCAGGGATTTGGGGCCATTTCTTGGGTTGTTATCGTCCACTGCACACAGGATGCTCCTGACCCATATGGAATAAGAAATGAGTTATTTTCTTAGTTCTTTTTCTATGTACTGATATTTTACCAATAGGATTCCACACCATCAGCATACAGATATCTAACAGTCTGGACCTTGTTTTCTAAGGAAACTGAGCTGAGATCCATGAATATAAGCTTAACAAGAAAGACTAGAACAATTTGCATCCATCTGTAAAGTGCCATGGGTAACTTCCTGAGTTCACAGCAGCCCCAAACTTACCCTAAAATGAGACAAGCGGTGAGTGGCAAAAACATGCTACTGGCAAGAACATGGGCACAAAGAAAAAGGGGGACAGTGCTCTACCCCTGGCTTTGCTAGACTTGTTTTGCTTTCTACTAATTTTATTACTTCCTTAAACACAAAGAACAGGAGGCTCATAAAAGCCTATATTGCAAGTGCTACATGAAACTTTCTGTAAAGTGTGTGTAAAACTACAGAGTAAACTTATACAGTTTAAAGGATAAAGGCAAAGGATGATAGAAGTTCAAAATTCATAGGGAAACATCAAGTGGATAACACCAATGAGGTTTTAAATGTAGACAATTTTACAAATAACTGTGTAAGTCAACTATTAACTCATTTTGCCTAATTAGGTATAATTAATCAATAGTTCTGGTGTACTTAAACAACATGATGTAAATGTTTACAAGTTTGTAGATCTGGGAAACTGACAATAAGGAAGCAAACCAAAATTCCCGAAATGATCAAGAAACACTTGGCTCTAAGAAGTTAAGAATCCAGACAATAGGTTAGATGATTTAGAAAGGATTAGTGATTGGTCTCAACCATTTGAGTATCATTTATATTGATAAATTTCTACCTTGGAGTACTAGCTTATATCAAGAATGTAAATATGCATTTTACATTCATACATGGCCAAGATGGGTTTCAAATCTAATGTAGGGAATAGTTCTAACACTAAAATATTCAGTTCACATCAGATACTTCCACTTAGGGAGCTTATATTTTTCCAAATAGTAAAATCTTACAATTTCTCAACAGTCTTGCATTGTTCTTATTTTTCCCTATATTTTCATTTTATGTTTCCTTATGTTTCCTACATTTTTCATTTTTTTATCTTTCTTGGTTATTTCATTGTGAATCAAATCAATTTTTTCTAATTGATTTTGAATATTGGTTGCCTATGTTAAAACTGCTGCTTTATTGTGTGTATGGACACTACTGTGTATATGGCTGTTTTCTTGTTAATTCTTAAGTTTTCTTAGATATATCTCAAACGGTCAGAAATATTTTAAAATATATTTGCTGTGATCTTTTTTTTAAAGAAATAATGAAATTTTGAAGTTGTTTATGCGTTGGGCCATGGATTCAATATATTCCACATTAAAAATCCACTGTTCAGAGTTTCAATTTTAAGTTATTTTACAAGAAAGGTTGTGAATATGCCGAATGACCTTTTGACATCCATGCAAATAATTATATTTATATCATACACACAAATACATATGAACACACAGAGTAAAGCATTGGCTTTAATTAGGCAAACAATACTCAAAATACAATAGAAAAATTGATTCCATTCTCAATTTTAACAAAGAACACGAAATAACCATGATATGAAAAAAAAGACGAACAAAAATGTAGGAGAAATGTGAGAAAAATAAGAAAATGCAGGATTACTGACAAATTTTATATGTATATAAAATTTACATATAGAAATTATATATTGATAAATTATATATTGATAAATTAAGAAATTATATATATATATGTGTATATGTGTATATATATGTGTGTGTGTGTGTGTGTGTATATATATATATATATATATATATATATATATATATATATATATAATTTTTTTTTTCCCCCTTTAAGACAGATGCAGACTCCAACTAGATGGCCTCTTTTTGGTCTCTTTTATAATTCTCCTTTTGGTATAATCCACAAGGCCATTTAGGTTATTAACAGAATCAAAGAAAATTTTGATGCTGATCTTTACCTTTTAAAGTGAATGAGGCACAATCCAAAATGTCCCCTGAGGCTTCTCAAGGAATCTGGCCGGCTGGGACCTCATCCTGTCAGCCCCCTCCACCGGGGATCCCAATGTGTCCGGAGACTATAAACCCACAGGACTTCATCAGGCCAGAGAGGACTGGTGATCAACAGGCTCCCCGCCCCCCACACAACCAACAGGACCCAAGTTCCTGCCTTCGACTTCAGGGGAGCCCCAACTTCCTTAACTTCCAAAGCGAACTGGTGCCTGGGGCGACCTTAGGTGCCACTGGCCCTCTTAGGAATGAAACCAGTCAGTGCTCTGGATCAGGGTCTGGCCTGACTGCCAGGAGATTGCATCCTCCTGGTCCGAGTTCCCAAGTATTGGGGAAAGTTCCTTGGGGGTTGGACACCTTGCAGCGCAGGGAAGAGACTCTGCTCCAGGCACTTTGCCTGTCCAAGGGGGTTCCTGGATTCCGGGGGCGCTCAAGGGTTGACATCGGTCTCCCTTCTCTCCCAACGCCAAGTCTGGAGGGCCCGGGGAGCCCCTTGGTGCCCAGCCCAGGGCCCTGCGAGTAGCCGGCAGCGTTGGTTCGGCCCGGGCTCCCGGCTGTTAACCGCAGGCGGTGGCGCGCCGGCCGGAGGAAAAATAGACCCTCGCACGGGATTAGGGTGGTGGGTCAAAGACCTACCCAGCGCGGTTGGCGTGGGTGACTCTGATCTGCTCTTCCCGCCCACCTCCGGCCCGCCCCCGGCCAGCGGCCCTGTCCCATCCCTGGCGTGGCTACCGCCCCTCGGGTCACCCCGCCCCCCTGCCTCTAGGGAGCGCCGTCCGCCAACGCGCAAAGAGGGAACAGAGGAGCAACCTGCTTCTTGCACAGGTAGGGGTAGGGGCAGCGCCGGGGACCCGCGGGGGCAGGGGAGGGGGGGGGAAGCGGCGTCTGGAACGCGGCGCTGGACCTCTGGCGCTGGGGGCGTGTGGGGCGCACCCTGGGTTCGGAGAGCGCGAGGCGGCTGAGCCTTCTCACCCTAGGTATAATCTACAAGGCCATTTATACCGAGGACGTTTTGGGGGTACGGAGGGATATGAGAGCTGACTTTAAGGAGAAAATAAGAGGGAGCAATTGAGCGCGACTGGAGGGGCGAAGTGGAGAGCCAGTGCGCCCAGGTCTGGTCCCTGCGGTGAGGACCTGTGGCACGCGTGGCGCCACCGCTGCTGCCTACAGTACACCCTGAGTCCTCAAACCTGTATTGAGGGGTGATTTCTGTAGCAGCTGGAGCCCCTGCCTCACCAAAGCATCTGTAAAGGAGTTTTCCTTTTAAGAATAGAGAAAGCAGAGGCGTGCGATCCTTGTAAAGAAACAGAAGTCTTGCCTGAAAAGGATCCCTTCTCAGCTTGCTCACCAGCTGCCCTGTTCTCTTCTCCAGTACTTTGTATTTGCGTCTTGCTAAAATTCCCCTTTGAGGATTTTTAAAAAGCAGCTGTTATTAAGATGGAAATGGGCCCCTAAACCTTGAAATAGCTGTTGTGCTGACACTAACTTTAAAAGGGGGGAGGGCGTGTGTGAAAATCCAAAATATCTTCCAAGGTTTTCTTATGGCTTCTGTAGTTTGGTGAATTAACTGATTGTCCAGGCATCCAAATGCTCAAGAAGTTTTGTAATTCATACTAGTCCAAGTAGCTTTAGAGTTACTTTAGGTGATTAAGAGCTTTGGGTTCCTCGTTATGTAAAAGTGCTAAACCCCAGAAATGAGTTACAGTCTTGCTGTTCCTGCTTAAAATGTTTTAAGTTCAGATCCTGAGTATTTATCTTTATAATGCCATGATGTTTGTTGTTGTGTTACAGGCCCAGGACCATAGCTGCAGCGTTAGATGTGTATTGTGTGTCTTGATATCTGAACATTATATTTTCAAGCTTTGCTAAAGGTAGACTGATAAAGTTGCCAAGTTGTCTGGATTTAGCAGAGCCTAAGTGCTAAATTTTGACAGGTGAATGAGGTTGTATGTTATTCGTGCTATTTTGATTTTATTACATTATAAAAAATAGTTGTTTTAAAATGGGAAGATTTAGTAATGTATAAGCTTTCAAAGATAACATTCTTTATGAATATATTGATGTGATGTCTAGCATGTGAAAAATTACTCTCATCTGTCTTGGTCCCTTTTTATTATTATTCTGGGGACAAAAATGCAAAGTAAAAGATTCATTCCACTGATCTTTAATATGACCTTAGTACATGTGTCTATTGGAAGAGATTTTGGTCACATCACATAATGCATTCATGTCATCCTGCACTTCCTTTTTCAACTGTCTTTACAGCCTAATATTTTTTTTGCTTACAGTCTTTGAAAAATAACTTTTACCTATTAAATCTAAAATATTTGAAGATCCATAAGTTGCTACTAAGTTTAATCAAACGAATATTTGAAAGCTCAAATATACTTTAGAATATATAGTCCTTTATGTAACATATAAAAGTTTGATGTGAAATGTTTTGTCTTTTTAATTAAATTCTGCATTGTTTTTCCCAACTTTCTCTTTTTTTTACAATGATCCCTTAATTAGTTTTTATGAATTGATAATTTGAAAGATGATTCTAGCAAACTCCTTTTCCTTGGTAATACAAAATAGTTTCGTTTCCCATTAGGCTTTTAAACTAAGTTACATAAGACAGTTATCAATTTGAGGGTAGATAGGGAATCAGGAACCTCAGAATGGGAAACATTACTCTTTTAAACTAAACTGAAATCATCTCTTACTGAACACCTAATATCTACTGTGGACTTTGACCTGGTTTATTTCTTGACTCATTTACAGTATTAGGACCTTAAGTATTTTCTAATCCTTTGTCTTCTTTCTGAAATCAGGGGTTACAGTAATAACCTTTCTAAATTTTTCTTGTAAATATTAACTGTCATAATGAATATAAAACTATAAGCTCACTGGGTCCCTGGATTACAGTAAGCAGACAGAATGATGCTGGCCACTGACATTATCCATTGCTCCTATATCTGAGGGTACTTAGACATACATAAGTTTATGTTTTTTGGACATTGTTAAGGACACAAAGCCTCATGTAGAAGTCATATGTTCCTAATTTAAAAGCTGAATTTAACCTTCAACATTTTTACTTGGGTCAGCTAAGTACTTTAAAATAATTGGTGTACTTACAACATTTCCAAATTAGTGAAATTTGCATAAATTCCAAGAGTTCAAGCTTTTTCTGAAAATATTAGGATGGGTTGCCACTTTGCTTGGGGCATACACTCTCCACTTTGCCACAATTATTTCATCAAGACCTGTTTCATTCATGTGTTTCACCTCTCTTGTCCCCTCAGACATTTGTGTTTGTAATTTTTTGTTGTTGTTTTTACTATGGAAATGTCCCTTACTAAATTAAACAATTAATTGTGTGGTCCAAACTATAAGCCAATTTTCATCCTTTAAAACGAGGAAACAAGTAATCCTGTATTACAATTCACAAAGCATTTCCTCATAAAACTCAGGTGATACTTATATCTAACTCTAAAAATTTGTTTGGACATGTGTTATTATCCCATTTTACAGCTGTAATGTTGACTCCTACTTTTATACTAGCACATAAAATATTGATCTAATAACTTGAAAGGTTTTTTAAATTATTTTTGAATTCTCTATAGAGCCACTTTTTAAAGATGGAGGAACTTTCTATGAAATGATAACATCCTGAGACAGGAGGATCACAAGTTCATGTCTTGTAGCTCCAGGTCCAGCATCCAGGTTCAGCACATGGCATCATGATGTTCTCTCCAAATGGCTCGCATAGCTCTGCCCCTATGGCTTTGGTGTTTGCAGCCCATATGGCCACTTGGCTTGTCTCTGCTGGATTCTTGTAGCTTTCCTAGGGAGATTTTCCATGTTACTGGCATCTCTTAATCTTGGGGTTCTCTACTGCAGCTTTGGTTTCCTTCTCACATCTCCACACATTGCCCTTTCAGGGGTGACCAATAGGGACTCTGACCCTTCTACAATTTGCCTGGCCTCTGAGGGAAGCCCCCGTAACCCCCTCGTGCCAGCATCCTACATTCCTAGCAGAACCAGCACAAGTGGTTGATACCAAGGTCTACCACCATTTTGGAGCAATAACCAAGCATCCTGGAACCACAGCTGCAAGAACCTCTGTGTGCCTGGGTGGCTGAGCTTGGCAAAACAACTTGCTATTTCCCCCTGTGTAAGCCAGGTGCCCCCATGGTGTCTTTTCAAAGAAATTTTTGCTTTTACCCCTGAAGCATGAGAGGCCCTTAAGCCATCTTTCCAATTATTTGTGGGTGAAGTAATTAGCACTTTTTTTAGTGTGTGTAATCCCTATAATCACCATAATTCCCTGAACAACCATACCTTCTTAGCCTCAGTTTAACTCCCAATTTTTTTTTTTTTTTTTTTTTTTTTTGGTGCTGGGGATTGAATCCCAGGGCCTCGTGCATGCAAGGAAGGCACTCTACCAACTGAGCTATATCCCCAGCTCTTTACTCCCAATTTTCTGGCCACACTGCAAGTTTTTCAGATCTTTATGCTCTGCTTTCTGCTTCTGATTATCACAATATCCATGCCACCACCTGAATGTTGTCCTTTTTAAAATATAAGGCTTTGAATATATTGCTTTAGCTGCATGCCCCTGAAAACTCTTGAGACCAGTTTTTACTATCCACAGTTTAATTGACATTGTGGTCCTCACAGCTCCCAGAATTGCCTATTAAACCTTACTTACAACAATCTAAAGCTTTTCCAGCTTATACCTCTATGCTTTTCAAAATTCCTCCCATAAATTCCAAAAAGCTCCAAAGGCTTCTGAACCACAAAGTCAGTTTAATCACAACAATGACCTCACTCCTGGTACCAATTTCTGTTTTAGTCAACTTTTTCATTGCTGTGATGAAAGATCTACAAGAACAATTGTAGAGGAGGAAAGTTTATTTGATGCTCATGGTTTCAGAGGTCTCAGTTGATAGACAGCTGCCTCCATTGCTTTGTGTCTGAGTTGAGGCAGAACATCAGAGCAGAAGGATGAGATGGAAGAAAACTGCTCAGGACAGGACAATCAGAAAGTAGAGAGAGAGGAGGGCTGGGACAGAGAGAGAATGAGGGAGGAAGTACAGAGGGAGTAAGAGGGTATGCTTCACTCACCAGAGAAAAAATATATATCCCAAATGTAAACCCTCAGTAACTTATTTCCTCCAGCCATGCTTTACTTACCTACAGCTACCACTCAGTTAATCCCTTCAAATTCGTCAATGCATTGATTAGGTAAAGGGTTCATAAGCCGATCATCTCACCTCTAAACTGTCTTGTGTTGTCTAACACATGAACTTTGGGGGACATCTCATATCTAAACCATAACACTTGGTTTTGAGTAAAGCATCTGATGCTTTCTTACATGTTTCAGGATAGCAAGCAACTTGCATTTTCATTGAGAAATGGTGTTTTCTGCATATATTTGGAAAAGTTAACAACTAGGTTGATTGATATTTGCATTAGATTAAGAAGGAAATGTGCTTATGTTTATTTATGAAATAATTGTCCCTCAATTGGGTTTCTAGGCCCTTATATTGATTTTTTTAGCCATTATATAGAAAGTATTATGAGATAATACTTGGAAAAAGTGATTTTGAGGAGTTAATTTATATATTGTCCTTAGAGATATGAATTAATTGGTGTTAGAGTAGCAAAGCCCATTAATACAAAAATTCCAAGGAAAAATGCCTTTTATTTTTCTAGTTTTCTCCTCTTTAGTATTTTAAGATATTTTCCATTTAATATGTTTTAAAATTTTTGTCAGTAAGATATAGAATTATCATTTTACTCTTTGCTCTAATTTAATGGTGTTTTCCTCCTCAGTATTATTCATCTTTACTGTCTCTCTTGATTATTTTTTTCTTGATTAATCTTTTTGGAAGTTGTCTATTTTTTAAACATGTTCTTTGAAGAATTTTTGTATTTATCAATCTTATAATATTATTCTTTCTCTATAATGTCTTTATTTAATTTCTGTTCTTCCTTTTTTTCTATCTCCCTTGACTTTGTTTGGTGGCTATATAACATTTATCCTTCTTTTCTTGTTTAAATTTTGAGGCTGTATATTTTCCTCAGTGTATTGCTTTAGCTTCATGCCATAAATTTTGATGAATAGTCTCTTGTTATTATTAAATTTAAAATCTATTTTAAATATTCATTGTTTGCTTTCCTTGGTTCTTGAATTGTTTAGTAGTGCCTTTTGTAGTATTTTATTGTACAGTTTTTTAAAAAAATTTATCTGTTTGTTGTAGATTTATGATATAATTGCATTATAGTCATATGTGCTCATAAAGAATATCTCTCTTTTAAATACAAGATTTCAAATATATTGCAGTATGCCCATTAAAGTATCTTTGTAATTTTGTAGTTTGAATTCATTTATTCTTGAAAGAATTTTTGTCCGATTAATCAAAAATCACTGAGGAAGTATACTAAAATCTTCCAATAAAACTCAATTTCTCCATTTTACCATTTGTTTCTTTCATTTTTTATTTTATATATTTTGAAACTCTGTTTTGGACTTTTAACATATTTTTGGTGGATTAAGTCTTTATTGTGTAGTAACCCTTTTTATTGCTAATAAATAGTTCTTCCTTAAAACATATATATTGGATCAATATTGTCCAATATTGATCTAGACACTCTACTTTCTTTTGTTAGTATTTACATGGTACCATTATTTTACTTCTAATATTTCTCTGTAAGTTTTATGTGGATCTCTTGAAAGTCACTTATAAGTACTTATTTCTGTTTTTTCACTGGTGAGTTGGTGTTAAGAGCTTCTCATTGTTATTGCTATTCTATAGTTTCATTCTGATGTTTTTTGTGGGGATTTTCTTTTAATTATACTACTTGAGCTTCCTAAATTTGAGTGTTTACACCTTTGACCTATTTGGGAAAACTTTCAGCTATTACTGATGGCCTTTTCTCCATTCTCTATTTTCTCTTCTCTCAAACTTAGATTTAGTCATGTGTTTGGCTGGAAAAGAGAGTTAACGTCAGGTAGTTTGACAGAGGGAGTTCAATAGAGGAAATTAGTTACAAATGTTTTGGTACATCTAAAAGCCAAATAGGAGATAATGAGGCAATTTAAAATTTAGAAATAGCAAAAAAAAACCTGTTGTCTTTCCTAGGACCATAGGGATACAATGAGAAGATAGCCTTACCAGAACTTAGAAGTGGAGTTCCATATCTAAAAACACCATGTTTCTGTGCTATAGGAAGAAGTATGATGAGGAGACACAGCTATTGATGGAGACTCTACCACAAAACTCAGAGAAAACTGAGGAGAAATATCTTGGTGTCTCCCTGTCTCCTATCATCTAGTTTCCTGTTTGGTTCTCTCATTTGCAGAATTTCTTAGCACAAAAGACCGGAAGGGCAATGAGTGTGGGGAATATAGTTTTGAGATGTCCGCCTTGAAGATTCAGGGCATAATCATGACTCCTTCTGTGAGCAAGCTGGCCATTTCATTCTCTCCATATCTTTTAACTTGGCTCTTATGTTTTCTATTGTTTTGTTCCCTTGTATTACATTCTGGATAATTTTTTTTTGCTTTTTTAAAATAAATATTGAATAAAATCTATAATTTTAATCATTTTTGTGTGCAGTTCAGTGACAAGTAAATTCACTAAATCCATTTTTAAAAAATTCTATTCTCCCTCCCCACACAATTTTACTTTTGAATTTGACTATTCTAGACACCTCATTCCTCTTTTGTAACTGGCTTATTTCACTTAGCATGTTTTCTAGGCTCTTCCATGTTGTAATATGTATCAATATTTCCTTCCTTTTTAAGGTTGAAGAATATTCCACTGTACACATATAATACATTTTGTTTATCTCTTTATCCATCAGTGGACACATGTTACTTCACTGCTATCAACATGGAGGTACAAGTACTGTTTGAGCCCATATTTTTAACTCTTTGAGGTAATTTGGAGAAATAGGATTGTTGGGTCATATGATGATTCTGTTCAGTTGTTTAAGGAATTGCCACACCATTTTCCACATATAACCCAGCTATCCCACTCTCAGTATTTATGCAAAAGAATTAAAATCAGCATACTGTATTGATACAGCCACATCAATATTTATAGCACTACAACTCATGATAGCCACGTTATGGAAACAGCCCAGGTGCCCATCAACAGAACAATGGATAAATAAAATGTAGTAGATAACACACAATGGAGTTTTATTCAGCCATCAAGAAGAATGAAATTATGGCATTTGTTAGGAAATGGATGGAACTGAAGAGCATAGTTCTAAATGATATAATCCAGACTCAGTAATTCAGGGGTTGAATGTTTTCTCTCATATACAGAAGCTAGACCAAAATAAGGAAAAAAGAGTGAGAGAATCCCATGAAAAAAAGAAGAGAGATTAGTGGAATACAGGGAAGGAGCAGAGGAAGGGGCTGGAGTGGAGGGAGGAGGGAGGGGAAAAGGGAAGAACGGTGAAATTAAATTGACTAAATTATGCTTGTGCATATGTGAATACACCACAGTGAATTTCACCTTTATGTATATCTATAAGCCATTAATTTAAAAAAATCTATTAATAAATAGAAAGAAGACCAGTAAAGTGAAGGATAAGGGATGGGGGAGGGAGGACAAGGGGAAGTTTAGAGGATGGAATTGGAGCAAATTACATTTCATTCTCATATGATTACATCAAAATGAATCCCAATATTATGTATAACTATAATGTACTAATAAAAAGTGTTGAGGTTTTGATAGCAATTGCGCTAAATTTGTAGATCACGTTGGATAATAATGACATCTTACCAGTATTAATTCCTTCAGTTTATGAACATGGGGAGTATTTTTCCATTTATTTGTGTGTGCTTTAATTTTAATAATATTTTATAGTTCTCAGAGTATAAGTCTCTCACCTCCTTAACTTAGTTTATATCCAACTATTTTATTCTCTTTGTTGTTATTATAAATAGAATTGTTTTCTTAATTTCTTAGTGTTTATTTTTTGATTGCTCTCGCTCATTGTTACTGTATAGAAATGTAACTGATTTTTGCATGCTGATTTTGTGTCTTGCAATTTTGCTGAATTCATTAATTCATTCTGACAGATTTTCCCCCATATTTTAATTCTGGGGATGAAATGTGTGTGTGTGTGTGTGTGTGTGTGTGTGTGTGTGTTATTTAGGGTTTTCTACATATAAAATCAAGTTGTATGTGAACAGTAGTAATTTACTTCTTTTCCAGTTGAAAAGCTTTTTGTTTCTTTTTCCTCTGTCCAGAGTTCCCAGTACTATGTTAGACTGAAGTGGTGATAGTGGGCATTGTTGTCTTCCTCCTAGTGATAGGGGAGAGATTTTCAGTATTTCCACTGAGTAGGATATATGCCTTTATTTTGTTGAGGTAGTTTTCATCTGTGTCTAGTCTGTTGAGTGTTTTTTTTTTTATCTTGAGACAGCATTGAACTTTGTCAAATGCATTTTCTGCATCAATTTTTAGAATATTAATTATGCATAATAGTGTGGCTCATTTTGACATATTCATACATGCATAGAATATAATTTACTTCATTTCACTCCTAGTAGTTCCCTTTCCTTCCTCTCCTCCTTCCATCAACCCCTTCCTCTATTAGGTGTATTCTGTTTCTAAAATGCCTGTCTTTTTTGTCATTCTATGTTCATTGTTTTATACTATAGAAAGACACTGTTTTGAGTATTTGATTGAATACTGTTGAGAAAAATCACATTTTAGACATACTCCTGTTAATTTTTAGTGTCCAGCTTCATATCTTTCTGATCACTTCAGAACTAATTACTAATAAACTAATAAATCTAATAAACTAATAAAAATAATTCTCTGGCCCATAAAATTAAAAGCATATAATTTATTTTTGAATACTTTTATTTTATTTATTAATTTATTTTTATGTGTTGCTGAGGATCTAATCCAATGCTTCACACGTGGAAGGCAAGTTCTCTGCCCTTGAGCTACAGCCCCAGCCTAAGAATTGATTATTTCTTCACCTGTTTGACCATGGCCCCTTATGCATATTTCTATGATCAAGTTTCATAATATATTTTAGCTACATGTTTATTAGACTGTCTACAAGTTGTCTATCTTTGAATCCCCACAACTTATTGAAATATTGACATGGCTCCCATAGCCTCACAGCCAGGCCTAGTGGTCCTTCCCAAGAAGTAGCAGTGGAGCCGTGGAATGGCTAAGTGGCAGCCCTGGTGGGTTCCAGCTCTGGTGGCTAGCAGGTGAAGCCTGCCATGCAGGTGAGCTGGGACAAGGCAATCTGTCACCCCGCAGCAGCCAGGCCTGCACACAGTGGGGATACCCATTGCAGAATTGCACTCACACAGCACTGCAGCTCCAGACACCAGACTGAGCATGAGCAATCAGTGATTTCAACCTCCCACTTTCTGAACTGGAGAGCAAATGGAAGTAAGACAAACCTGAATGGGATTCAGGGCTAACCATAGCCAAAATATAATCAGCATAACTTTGGACCAGTAACATCAGTACTTTCCCAAACCCTAGTTAGCATAAGCTTGGACCAATAGCAGTGACCCAAGTGCTATGTAAATCCCTAGGCTACCACATTCAGATGGAAAAAAACCTCCTATGGTGTTCCCTCTTTGTAAGAGTTCTGTTCCTGATACTATTCAATAAATCCTACTCTTATACTGGTTTGTGGATTTCATTTTTTAAATGCATGAGAAAAGAACTCTAAAAGAAGAAGAAATTGATGGTGAGCTGCTGGGGTCTGCTGCAATACTGGGGGGCATGGCCCATCACTAAGAGCTACAACACTGTCTGCAGAGGCCTGTAACTTGTGCAGACCCCACCTGCCAGCAGAAGCAATGAATCTAGTTTTCATCACAAAACTCCAGTTTCAATACTTTGTGCACATTTGATGTTCATTCATTTTCTTGTTGAATTTTTATGCCTGTATATTAAAAACCAAGAGTTAATTCCTAATAACTAATGTCTATGAAATGAAAGTTGTGTTCAATAACACCACTTCTTGAAAGGCAGTATTCCACGTAATGAATGTTTCTCCTGGTTGAAAACTTGTATTTCAGAAATTTAACAAGATGATTGGTCTCTTGGTCTAACATTTATATTTTATAGATGGCATAAATGCTTATTTGCATGACTCAAGCAGATAGATGTAAGAAGTAGTTATTTTGTCACTGATTATGAAATCATTAAAGAGGATGATTATTCCTGATTACCTCTTTGCATTTTGGATCAAAAGCACAAATTTCATAAAGATTAAGTGTTCTAAGAACCATTCAGAAGTGTCTCTTTATGTAGTGATATAATTTTTAGCAGGCATTCAAAGCCATTTACTAGATGATGTGCCCTTAAGTATAATTAATCATAATATGATCCTTATTTTATTTTGGATTTCCATACTCTTTTCAGTTGTCCCTAATCCTTATTTTTCTCTCTTACTTTTAAAAAAATGCTTTTTGGAGAATGATATTTATTCATTTATTCAACAGCTATAAATTTAATATCTATTCTGTACTAGGAACAGAGTTGGGCATTATCAAACTTGAAAGTTAACAAGATACATAAGTTCTCCTCCATTAGAATTAATTGATACATAAACATTTGCTTATTTAACTCACATTTACTGGTTGTCTACCTCGTGCTAGCTGTTATTGTGGAAATTGTGGATACATCAGTAAAAATAGCAAAGTCCATGTCCCCATGTAGGTTACATTCTAATGGAAGAATACGAAAGTAAGTGGAGAAGTCTAACTGTGAAGGTTGGTCAGAAAAGACCTTTCCTAAGAAAGTCATATTTGAGCTGAAAATTAAGGAATGAATGGAATCAAAGAAAAAGACTAATTGAGTCCAAACCATTATTAAGGATAGGAATGAACTCATAAGTATATCTCATGGACATTGGTTTGTGCTTTTTTAGGTGAGAAGACTTAGGAATTTATTACTGCTTCCATTATTTTTCAATTAATAATGAAGTGAGCACATCCCTTGTGAAGTTTTGTGGGAGGAGGTAGACCGAAAAGAGGGAACAATTTGAGAAGAGAAAATTTGAGGACAGATATTGTGAAGTAATGACTTCAGTGAAAAGGGAATATACAACCAGGGCAGTGAAGTAAGATGGCTAGGCAGTGTTGAGGGTGTCCATGTAGTCAACAGGGTTGTGTGAGTTGTTTTCATCTACAGGCCCATGTGTGAAGAAGATATAGGGTTTAACCTGAAGTGTTTTCTATAATGTTCTTATTAGTGAACTATAGTTATACATAATAATGGGGTTCATTTTGACATAATCATACATACATGGAATTTAATTGACCCATTTCAGTCTCTCTTCTTTCTTTCCTCCCTCGGTCCTTTTCCCTTCCTCTACTATTCTGGTCTTCCTTCTATTTATTATTTTTGTAATTGATGCTTTATAGGTATACAGAAAGGTGAAATTCTTTGCGATACACACACACACACACACACCCCATAACAACATAATTTGATCAATTTCCATTACTCTTTGCTCCCCCTCTAAATCCTTCTATTGATCTTCCTCTATTTTCATGTGATCCTCCCATTTTATTATTACTAATTTTTGCTGTATTTTGCTCTAGGTTACACAAATGAGAAAAAAAAATGACCCTTGACTGTCTGAGTCAGACTTATTTCACTTAGCATGAAGTTATTTAGTTCTACCATATATCTGCAAATTCTGTTCATTTTTTTATGGTTGAGTAAACCTCCATTGTGTTCGTACACCACATTTTCTTTATCAGTTCCTCTGTTGATAGGCATCTGGACCATTTTTATAACTTGGCTATTGTGAAACACACAGCTGTAAACATTGATGTCCCTGTGTTACTATAATAGGCTGATTTTAGTTATTTAAATCAAAGAAAATTAGTCTTTTTCTTTCATTTAGTAAATACCATGGAGTTGAATACTGTGATGATGGTTCTAATCCTACTCTTTTAAGGAATATCCATACTGCTTTCCAAAATGGTTGTACTAAATTGCAGTCTCACCAACAATGTATGAATGTATCTTTTTCTCCACATTCTCAGAAGTGTTTATTATTATTTGTAGTGATGATTGCCATTCAAACTGGAGTAAGCTGAGATATTAATGTAGTTTTGATTTGCATGTCTCTGATTGCTATAGATGTTGAACATTTCTTTTAAAATATATCTGTTGGCCTTTTGTATTTCTTCCTTTGATAAATGTCTGTTTAGTTCTTTTGCCTATTTATTGATTAGTTTTGTTTTGTTTTTTTTTTTTTTTTGGTGTTAAGTTTTTTGAGTTCTGTCCATATTCTGGATGAGTCCTCTGTCAGAAGAGTAGCCGGCAAAGAGTATCTTTCATTATGAAGGCTCTCTATTCCTTTGCTGTGCCATCCCATTTATTGATTCTTGTTTTTTTTATTTCTTGAGATTTAGTTCTGTTAAGGATATCAGTGCCCATGCCCATATGTTGGAGTGTTGAGCTTGTGTTTTCTTCTAGCAGGTGCAAAGTTCTTGTCTAATTCCTAGGTTCTTGACCCACTTTGAGTAGATTTTTGTGAAGGGTAAAATATAGGGATCTGGTTTTGTTCTTCTACAAATGGGTATCCAGTTTTCCCAGTACCATTTGTTAAAAAAGCCATCTTTGCTCCAACATGTTGTTGGTACCTTTATTGAGTATCAGATGACATCTCTGTGTGGGTTTGTCTCTGTGTCTTCTATTCTATTCCATTGGTTTTCATGTTTATTTTGATGCCAATACCATGGTGTTTCTTTTACTCTAGCTCTGTAGTATAATTTTGAGATACCTCCAGCATTGATTTTTCCTCAGAATTGCTTTAGCTGTTCTTGGTCTTTTGTCCTTCCATGTGAATTTTAAGACTGTTTTTTCTAATTCTGTGAAGAATGTCATTGGTATTTTGATGGGGGTTGCATTTAATCTGCATAATGCTTTTGGTAGTATGGCTAGTTTGACAATATTAATTCTGCTTACCCAAGAACATGGGAGGTTTTCCCATTACCTAAGTTCATCTTCTATTTTTTTTGTCAATGTTATATAATATCTATTGTAGAGGTATTTCACCTCCTTGGTTAGATTAATTCCCAAGATTTTTCTTTGGGGGTGTGTTATGGTGTTAATGTGAATGAGATGGTTTTCCTGATTTCTTTCTCTGATGAATCACTATTAGTGTATAGGAAAACTTTTAATTTATGAATGTTGATTTTGTATCCTGCTACTTTTCTGAATTAATTTATTAACTCTAGAAGTCTTCTGGTGGAGTTTTTCTTTTGGGGGGGGTCTTTTAGATACAGTATCATGTCATCAGCAAGCAGAGATAGTTTGACTTCTTCTTTTCCTGTTTGTATCCCTTTAAATTTTATTCTCTTCTCTAATTGCTGTGACTATAGAGTTTGAAGAACTACACTGAATACAAATGGTGAGAGTGGACATCCTTGTGGACATCCTTGTCTTGTTCCTGAAAAATATTTTCCATTTTTCCCCATTCAAGATTTTGTTGGCCCTGGATTGTCATGTATAGCCTTTATAACATTGAATCGAGTTCTTTTTACCCTTAGTTTCTCCAGTATTTTTAACATGAATAGGGGCTAGATATTGTGGAAGGCTTTTTTCTGCATCTCTTGAGATGATCATGTGATTCTTGTCCTTAATTCTATTTAAGCAGTGAATTACATTGACGGCTTTGCATATGTTGAACCAGCCTTGCAAGTGGGGTGATACCCACTTGATCACACTGTACTTTCTTCTTAATGTGTTTTTGAGTGGCATTTTTGCCTCTGTGTTCATCTGAGATGTTGGTCTTAATTGTATTTTTCCTTAATGTGTCTTTGGTTTTGATATCAGGGTGATATTAGTTTCATGGGATGAATTGAGGAGTGTTCCCTCCCTTTTTGTTTCACGGAGTAATTTGAGGACAGCGGTGTTATCTCTTCTTTAAAGTCTGGTAGAATTCAGTTGAGAATCTGTCTGGTCTTGGGTTTTTCTTTGTTGAAAGCCTTCTAATTGCTGTTTCAATTTCATTACTTAATGGTTTATTTAGGTTTGTGGTCCAATTGGGGTATGTTTCTAGAAATGCTTCAGTGTCTTGTAGGTTTTCCAGTTTATTGGAGTACACTTTTTAAAAACTGTTTGTATGGAAATGGTAGGAGACCTTCAATGATACACAAAATTATAAGAGGTTATGAGGGGCAAGGGGGAGGTAAAAAAAGGGGAGAGAATTGAACAACAGCAGAGGAGGTAGAGAGGGAAGATGGGAGAGGAGGGGAGGGGAGGGGGGATAGTAGGGGATAGGAAAGGTAGCAGAATACAACAGTCACTGATATGCCATTATGTAAAAATGTGAGTATGTAACAGATGTGATTCTGCAATCTGTATTTGGGGTAAAAATGGGAGTTCAAAACCCAATTGAGTCAAATGTATGAAAGATGATATATCATGAGCTCTGTAATGTTTTGAACAATCAATTTAAAAAATATATACATTTTCTCCATAAAAAGTAAAAAAAAAATAAAAAAATAAAAATTGTTTGTAATGATCCTCTGGATTTCAGAATTGTCTGTGGTGATATCTCCTTTTTCATCTCTTAACTGTTGATTTGGGTCTTCTCTTTCTTTTTGGTTAGTTTGGCTAAAGTTTATCAATCTTGTTTATCTTTTCAAAGAATAAACTCTTTATTGTCTGGTTCCTTTGTATTTTTTTTTTAAAAATTCTCAGTTTCATTAATTTCTTCTGGGATCTTAATTTTTTTCCTGTCTTCTTCTGATTTTGGAATTAGTTTTTCCTTTCTAAGCCTTAAGGTATTAAGATTAGATTAGATTATTATCGTGTTTTTTTCAATATGAGCACTAAATACTATATATTTTCTTATTTGAGCTGCTTTCATACTGTCTCACAGATTTTGATATATCTCTGTTTTCATTTGTTTCTAAGAATTTTTAAATTCCCCCTTATTTCTTCTATGATGTATGTCTCATTCAAAATGTGTTATTTAATCTCCAGGTGTTAAAGTAGTTTCTGTTTCTGTTTTTTATTTTGTTGTTGGTTTCTAATTTCATTCTATTATAATCTGATACCATAAAAGGAAATACATTCCACTTTTTTTATCTGCTAGACTAGCTTTGTGTCCTAAAATATGCTCTATTTTAGAAATGGTTTCATGTGCTGCTGAGAAGAAAGTGAATCTGTTAGGTCCGTTAGATTAATAGTATCTTTTTTTCCTGAAAAGTCTTAGTTATGTTTGGATGTCCTATCGATTGGTGAGAGAAGTGTGTTGAAATCACCCAGAATTATTGCATTTAGGTGTTTTTGAATTTTTATATTGAGTAGAGTTTGCATTATGTACAGAGCTGCACCAATTTGAAGCATAAATATTTGTAATCATTGTATCTTGTTTTTGGATGATTCCCTTAACCAGTATGAAGTAACTTTTTAAAAAAAAATCTCTTCCAGTTTATTTTAACTTAAAGTATACTCTGTCAGATATAAAAGTAACTACCAATACTTAATTTCATTCTTCATTTGCATGGTATATCTTTTTCCACCCTTTCACCTTCAGCCTAAGGATGTCTTTACCTATAAGGCGAGTCTCTTGTAAACAATATGATTGGGTCTTGGTTTTTAATCCATTTTGCCAATCTATGTCATTTGATTGCTGGCTGTTTATATTAGGTGTGGGGGTGTAGGGTGCAGGGCTTAGGGTTGTTGCTATCTGCTTTGGGATGCTGAGTACCTTCTAGATCCTTTGCATTCATTGTTATTATAGGGAGGTTTTTGTTTTCTGCCATTTTGATTTATTTTTAATGCTTAATTCAGAATTGATTCTCCTTTAATTAACTATTTTTCTAGTGAGACTCATCCATATGCTGGCTCTGATATTTATTTTTAATTTCCTCTGTATGAAATATTTTGTTGAGTTTGTGTTGTAATATTGGCCTAGTGGTTATGAATTCTTTTAGCTTCTGCTTATCATAGAAAGTTTTTAAATTTTACTTCAATTCTGAAGGATAGTTTTGCTGGATAATGCAATCTTGATTGGTGCCTGTTATCTTTCAGGGTTTGGTAAATATTACTTCAATCTCTCCTGGCTTTTAGGGGATGGAGGGAGAAATCAGTAGAAATTCTAATTGGCTTACACCTAAATGTGACTTGCTGGGTTTTTGTTTTTTTTTTTGGTAGCTTTTTAAAAATATTTTCTTTTTAGTTTTTTTTTAAGGTGGACACAATATCTTTATTTTATTTTTACATGGTGCCGAGAATTGAACCCAGTGCTTCACACATGCCAGGTGAGTGCGCTACCACTTGAGCCACATCCCCAGCCCTTTTTTGTAGCTTTTAAAATTCTATCTTTATTCTGTATATTGTGCATTTTTTAAAAAAATTATATTTCTTGGATTTTTAAAAAATCTTGCCTATTTGAGTTTCTAAATGTCTTTTGTATTTGAATTTTCATCTCATTCCTAATGTTTGGAAATTTTTCTGATATTATTTCATTGAAAAGCTTGTTCATTCCTTTAATTTGTATTTTGGTACTTTCCTCTACTTCAGTGATTCTTAGATTTGGTTTCTTAATATTATCCCACATTTCTTGAATAATCTGGTCATTGACCCTTACCATCTTTTCTTTATTGTTGACTTCATTTTCAAGATTATGCACTTTGTCTCTGAGGCCTAAGAATCTGTGTCTTCTTTGTCATCTAATCTATTGGTGATGCTTTCAACCGAATTTTTAATTTGATTTATTGAGTCTTTTATTTTCAGGATTTCTGTTTTATTTTTTTTAGAATTTCTTCATATTGGAACTATATTTCACTTACTGTATTTTTTTCTTAACTCATTCGTTACATCTTCTTTTGCTCATTGAATATTTTAACTTGAACTTCCTAAATTCTTACTCTGACATTTACTTCATTGCCATGTCAATGGGATAAGTTGTTGGAATGTTGTGGGCTTTGGGGAGATTATTTCTGGGATGCTTATTTTTTCTACTTTTATGCAAGGGAGTATTCAGTGAACTTCTTTCTAATAAGTGCTCCAGGCTGGTTTAATATTCAGGTATCGATACTCCCATTCAACATATATCTTCTGGTGTTCCCAGTGTCAGTATCACTGAGAGAAGCTACTAAGCTCTATTAGCAACAATTGCTTTAGAGAAAAGCAATGTACTCATAAATCTTAGGGGGGGAAAAACAGTGAAAATGTTCTTCCCAGTTCCTCTAATCAGGATATAAAATTATAGTAATGTTCTTGAAGTGGCTGAGAAATTAGTTATTAAAGGTAGCAAAATTACTATTACACTATATAGGGATTAAAAAGAGGAGAACAGTGGCTAAAGAGGAAAAAAAAGGAGGAGGAAAGACAGAAAAAAATACAAGCTGGGGTGGGGTTCCAGGAAGTAACAGGTAATGTAAGATGGAAAAGAGAGACTATGAAGAGCAAGTGTAAAGCTGAGCTAAAAAAACAAAGAACGATACCAGTTAATGCTTTAAGACATCAGAAGCAATACAATCAAATGGATTGAGTGCTGCAGTATTGAATAATAGGGACCCATCTATCGATTCAATATGAAAAGTAATATCTTTAAGATCAAAAATGACATTAGTGATATTTAGGATAATGCAAGCTGAAGTGAGAGCTTTCTTACTGAGTCTTCCTGGTTTGGATTCATCAGTATTTTGAACCTTTAGAAGATGCCCATTGCTCCTCAACTTTTCCTCTGAGTTCCCTTAGGTGTGGAGATATCAATCACACCTCATCTTTAATACATTTCTAGGTGGCTCCTCTGATCTTTGGTACTTACTAGCTTTCTTTCACACCAGAGGAGATGATCCCTAGTTGTCTGTGAATTAGCAGACAGGTTATTCCCTGTCACAGGATGCAGTCTTGTGTTCCCTCCTGTAGAAAACACTGTTGGTTTGTTTGTTTGCCTGAATTAATCACTTTATTTCCCACAAATTGAAATCTTTGTGTTTCTAGCACTTTCAAATCTGATGTGGGTTCCCCAGTGTATATTTCGGAGCATGTGGGGTGTGATGGTCTGAGGCAGAGGTATTATAGTCTCTTTGATGTGGTTCTGGGTAGCCCTGTGACAGAGTATAAGGTTGGTGATCCCTTCAGAGTGCACACTTTGCAGGTCAATGGGCGTGTGTGTGGGAACACTGGCTGGTGTCTGTGGAGTGCTCCTCTCTAAGTAATTTGTGGGGTTGATTGCCGTTGTGGGTTGTCTGCTTGGGGTTGTCCTCAGAGAATGCCTTCTGTGGGTCCATGTGTCTGAGTGAGAATTGACACTCTGGGACTCGCAGCTCTGTACCCTCCTACAGGATACTAGGGCACAGGAGCTACTTACCGGGCTGCTGTGGTTTTCTTACCAGCGGGTACTTGTTTGTCAGCCCAGAGGCCTAAGTATGTATGCTTAGGGGTGCTGCATCTGCTGGCTGTTTATATTAGGTGTGGGGGTGTAGGGTGCAGGGCTTAGGGTTGTCACTATCTGCTGTGGGATGCTGAATACCTTCTGCCTTCCCCGGGAGCTTTTATATATAGCAGCATAGAGCTTAATGGCTACCTGCAACTATGGGGCCCGTGACTGTAGGCTCTCTATGGGTGGCCTGTGGCACAGATGCCTCCACCCAGGCTGATGTCGATCACCTGGGTACTGTTTCATGACTGGAGTCGAGTGTCAGTTGGCCCACCTTTCTCTGAGCTCCTATGACTGATGGCTGGTAATTGTGAATCAATAGGTGCCAGCTCTCCTCTGCTGGAGCTTCTTTGTAGCACTTGGTGGCTGTCTGCAGCTGTGGGACCTGTAGGTTCAGGCTCTCTGTAGGTGGTCTGTGGCACAGAAGCCTCTTTCCTCTTTGCTGCAGATCACCAGGGTTTTACTTGTCCCAGTGACATAGGTAGGGTCTTCATCTTTGATGCTGGGGAGGTTGTTGGGAGCACTGGATTGGGGTTAGTACTCCCAGGAGTGATTAGATCTTGGGAAAGTTTCTCCCCATTTCCCTTGTCCACAGTGACCGGGAGAGGTTTCCACAGTCTTCAGCTACTCGTGATCCCTCAACAGGCTCCTTCTAGACAGTTTATTAAGACAACCCATTTCAGAGGTATTCCCTCTGGTTTTATCTGTTACTATGTAGAAGTGGGGAGAAGCTGTATTGATCTAATTTCTTCTAGGGATTCTGGCTAACTGTGGCCTCTACAAAATGGCTGCCCTGTCCTGCCCGGCACACCTTCCAGCCTACAATTTGGGCTGAACTCATGACCTTCACTCTTTGTTGCTTCTTTCCTGTTTTAACTTGGTCCACTTTTCTTCTACTGTTAAGGAAGTAAGCTCAGGGGCTTTTCCTCTCCCTCTTTCTTTCTTGGTTACCTTTCTCCCTGACCCTACCCTGGTCAGCATTCAGAGTGAGGGGTGTTTTGTCTTATTCTCTGCTTTGGTAACCAAATTCCAGATCCCTCCCCAAGTCTCAGGCAGCCCAGTGTCTAGTGTTCTCTGTCACCCACCTCTCTGGGCAGCTGTTGGTTCTCTGCTTTTTTTCTCTGGGCTGTAGAGGAGTAGAGAGTTATGGCCTAGATCTGTTCTACCATCTTTGTGTCAGAGTTGTGTTTTTTGTTTTTTGTTTTTTTCCCTATGAGATGGTGGTAGAGAAAGAAAGGAGTGTTGAGGGCATTTCTACTAATAGAAGCCATAGGCTCTATTCTGGGAAAGGAGAAAATGAGGAGGGAGTCAAGACTGAAGAGGGTTGGTGACCCTAAAGAAAGTGGTGAATGGATGGACTGGTGATGTGGATGAAGTCATCACACAAGTGAAGAGCATGGCTGAATATTATAGATGATTAGTACGTATCTAGGAATAGATATATTTCAGTATATGCAAATTAATACAAAGACAACTGTGGTCAAATTTCTAACATTGAAAGAGTATGTGTGTTTTTGTGTAGGTAATTGAGAAAATGTGAGGGCTACCAAAAATGATAAGAGAACTTTCTTTTTTTTTTTTTTAAAGCCTCCCCACTTTCCTGTAATTTCATAGATATAGTTGAGTGTAATATAGAAAGAATGTGGAGGTAAAGAACTTTACTTGGAAGTCAGGAAACCTGGGATCTTATCTTAGGTTATCTGTAAAATCTGTTTTACGAAATCACTTAACCTTATTGATTATTTCCTTAATTCATTTGACTAATTATTCTAGCACTTACCAGGTGCTAGGCATACAGTGATGGTATCAGATATCCTTTTTGCAAATAATATCTTCTATCATAAATAATACATGATGTCACTTATATATTTGTACATTTTAAATATAGTGTATTATATTTATGATGTAAAAATACAGTAATGATATCAGATGTTGATATTATTGACAATGATGTTGATAAATGACCTCACTGACCATGTTATTTTAATCAATTAGTTAATTAATCAAAAATCATTTTAGCCGTCTGCCAGGTGCTAGACGCATGTACTTATGTCAAAAAGCAGTACATCGTGCTACTAGATTGCAGGGGTAGGGCATGAAACTCAAACAGATAGAGAGTGTTCACATTTGGAGGAAATGATATCTAAGCTGAAACCTTAAAGATAACTAAGTGTTAGAATTTAGCAAAGAAGCCACAGGCAGAGGTGGGAGGGGATGGCATATATTAAGACCCTAAAGCAGGAAGGAGAGGACCTGATGGATCCAGAGCAGCTGGATCATAATGTATGAGAGATAAGGCATCAGGAGTTGAGGCTAGAAAAATTAAGCAGTGGTTATATTGTAAGGGATCTGTTAGGCTGTGTTAATAAACTTTCATCCTAAAAGCAGTGAGAGAGCCCATTATTAGGTTTTACATAGAAAAGTGACATAAAATGTTATCATTTATAATGTATAGGATTTTCCCAATGGATTAGACAAAGGGGAACAAAGGGAAGGGAGGGAAGAGGGGAATAGGAATTAATTGGCCATAACTTTCCTAGCCTTGTATTGGAATACACGACCAGGGTAACTCTGCATCATGTACAACCACCAGAACGGGATCCTAAATAGAATAAGTTATACTCTATGTATGTATAATTTGCCAAAATACATTCTGCTGTCATGTATAACTATAAAGAACAAATTAAAAAAAATAATAAAAAGGATTTGCATAAATGAGGAAATTGAACTTTATCATCTGTAAAATTATATATAAAGTTCATTGATTCATTATAATATCTGAATATAAAGAAGTAAATCAAAATACTATAAATGTTTCTTTAATCTGAAAAGAATTAATAGCAGTTAATATAAAGCCATATTAAATATAGAAATAAAAGTCTGCTTGCAAAGCGTTATTAAGCTCATATTAAGAAATTAAATTTTTCTTTGTGAAGAACATTTGGTTACTCTTGTATATTTTTTATCCTATCAGTGAAATTATTAATTTCCCAAGGGCTTATGTGCCGCTTAATATCTCCAGTCACAAGCAGGTAAAACTGTACTTTTTCTCTCCAGTGATTTAAGCCCAAGAGATGTTTCCATTAATTGGAAAAACAATCATCTTTGATAACTTTCCTGATCCTTCTGATACATGGGAAATCACTGAAACTATTGGCAAAGGAACGTATGGGAAAGTTTTTAAAGTGTTGAATAAGAAAAATGGCCAAAAAGCAGCAGTCAAAATTCTGGATCCAATTCATGTAAGTAAATTTTGGCTTTTCCCCCTAATTAACTTTAATCTTATCTGTTTTAAACATTTAAAAAGTCTGCCAGTAGTTATTCATCACAATGTCATTCTAAACCAGATTACATTTTTTAAAAATACGAAAAAGCCTACTTGTTTGATTTTCCTGATTTATGTACTTTACATATAAAATAAGGCACAATAAGTACTTGATAAAGAACAATTGCATAAACAAGTAAATGTCATGCTCAACGGCTCAGTAGTTGGTTTAGTATCATTTTAGATTTCAAAATCTTGTAAAAAATTGTGTCTAAAAGTAACCCTAAAATATTATTTTAACCAGAGCTTTCTTTCTTCCTGCATTCAGTTAGGCTTCAGACAGAATTTCTTGTAAGCCAAGCCAAAGACAATTTAAAAAAAAAATTACATTTCTTAGAGAAGGGAAATTAATTTTCAGATTTGCTTAAATGTTTCCAGAGTAGAAATGGTGTTGGTCTATAATCAAAGTGAGGTTTCTAATTGTGAGGAATTGAATTTCCTGTTTAGTTCTCCTAGTTAGTGCTATAAAATCCTCGAGGAGTCTCCCTCCATTGTTTATTTCATTTTTTTTGGAATCAGGAATTTATTGCTTGCTTGACTGGTCTTAAATAGCTTTTCAATATCTTATATTCCAAAGTAATAAAATAAACTCACTTTCTATTCCTGAAAGTTTTTATTTCAAAGCAATGTCTTTGTTACTTTGTTAACACAGTTACTGATGAAGTGAAACCACAATCACCTGGATTAGTCCTCCTACTACATTTAAAAGTAGTCTTTTATTGCTGGGGGGAAATAGTTGAGTTGGTAGAATGCTTGCCTTGCATGCATGAGGCCCTGAGTTCAGCCCTCAGCAACACACACACACACACACACACACACACACACACACGCGACTCACTGTCTAAAGGTAGCCTTTTATTTGTTCCTGTTTAAATTCAATTCAATTAATATAATTTGAGATGCATTTGATTAGCATGAAAGTCACAATCTTTCCTCTTAATGTAAGAGAAATTTCAATAGATAGTACTAAGCACAATTCAAACTATTATGATTTTGCTTTAACAAAATTAAATTCTATATCTGATAGCTGAATGTGTTTCTTTGACATTATTCATATTTTTCTCACAGTTCTTATGATTTTTTTGAAACTAGGATATTGATGAAGAGATTGAAGCAGAGTATAATATTTTAAAAGCGCTTTCTGACCATCCTAATGTGGTCAAATTCTATGGGATTTATTTTAAGAAGGATAAAATAAATGGAGATAAGCTATGGCTGGTTCTTGAGGTAAGTGTTTTAGCATTACTTCTGTGGGTGGAAATTTGACGTGCGGTCTTGGAATGATTTCATGTACACACAACATTGACACCATCAAATGCTTCAAATGCTTCTTTGTGTATTTCTGTCTGATCATGTCCCTAGTTGAATGCTGTTGCCAGTTCTGGCCTTGTTATCTTCAGATACACGTCATGAAATTAAACATCTACAAAGACAACTAAAGATTAAAAGGAAATGAGTCCCCAATAAAATGCTGAGGAAATTGATGTTATTTTTTCCTGCAGTTAAAAGGGATTTTGTTATAATATATATTGATTCATCTATATTTTGTTCAGTTAACGTGGCTGAATCTTTACCCAGGTGGTTGGGTGTAAGAGAAAGTTAATGTTAAGTGAGACTTCATTTGTCAAAAACAGCTACAATTTTCTTTTTCTGTCTTTATTGACTGCTAATGGCTTAAACTACAGTGCCAGGTATTTACATTTATGGGGAAGTAAACTTACTAATAATGGTGTTAACACTGAATGAGCCTTCCAAAATATAACAGTATTTTCAATAGCCTTGTTGCCATCTGAATCTTTATATTGTATTATTTTACAAAATTAAAAAAAATTTTAGATAACCATTTATGGTCTTTAAAATATGGCAATTTGTTTACGATTGCAAAATAATTTTATATTTCTGTAGTTTAAGGTAGTGAAATCACACATGAAACAAAGATAAATTTATTCATCTAAATTTATTTATCCAAGTAATAGAACACAAATTATGAACTTAAACCATTTAGCCTTACATTAGTGGTGAATTTTAAAGGTTTTATGTCTTGTTTGCATTTGTATATTTGAGATGTAATGCTGTGTAAATCCTTAGGGTAGTCTTGAATAAAATTTTGTGTATCTTCTCAAAGCATTTTCAATAATGCATTTTTAATTTTGTACATGTAGAATAATGGACAGATTAGCATTTAAACAGAGACTCTGGCTAATATAGGCCTAATTGGCAAGGAAACAAGGTATGAATCTTGGCCCAGAGCTTAGAAATATTGAATGAGACCAGTCATCATCTTTTAACCTACATTGGCATTTCTCAATGTTAGCATTTGGAATTAGGTGAGAGTTGGAGACTCCTACTCATAGTTGAATATTGTTTTGAGAGAGCAGAAAAGACTGATTAAAATGGTTTGGGAACATTTGGTGCAAGTAAAGTGGCATCCTGGTACAGCAAATCAGTAGAGTTGTAACACAGGGACTTGGAACTTTGCCCTTATGTTTTATTATCAGATGTAAATATCCCTACATGGCTTAAGAAAAAATAATAGACGAAGTTTAATAAAATGATATTTTAGGAATCTGATCTAGCTGAACTTAGGAAATGGGGGTGAAGGCATAAAGCAAGCAAGAAGTTGGCAAACTGTATGTATAAGACTATTACTCTGCATATGTAAATTAGAGTAATTACATGTACACATAAGTGGCTAGATGTACAATTACCTGATTTATAAACATGAATGGTGCAGGTGCTGTGTTAGAGGCACTTTCAGAAAATTGGCTTGTGGCATCAATAGTTTGTGCTACAAAATGACTGCTAATTATACCTCTTATCATAATAAAGCCCCAATAAATTATTTTGCATGAGTATATCCAAAAAGTGGTCACAGAGGGGTTGGTGTTACCCAGAGGATCATGCTAACAACATTGGGCTTCAAATGTGAGTCTGCATATGTAATCCAGTGGAGGGGGTGTATCAGAACAGTGAGTGACAGCCCTCGTTGTAAACCTGGCATGTGCTGAAAGCTGTACCCGCCTATGCAAACTCCTGCACAGGGACTTTTCACCAGGAAAAATCATTTCACTTATATTTCAAGCCAGAATTGAAATCTTAAGAATAATGTTGCCCCAGACCCTGCCAACCAGTCTATTTTTAGTTGTGATTTTTGATTTTTTAAAAACTTTTTTATACAATTTTTCTCTTTCCTGTCTTTTTTCTTTATTTTGTTATCCTATAAATATTTGAGCATGACAACATACAATATTTGGTTTAGGAGTTATTCCCTTCTTAATTCTCTGTATGTTCATTTTTAGGCTAAATGTTGTCCAGGTTTAGATGAATTTCTGGTCCTCCATCTGTACATTTGAATGAAATTACCTAGTAAGAGAAGGAGTAGAAAGGGTTTTTTGTTGTTGTTGTTGTTTTGTTTTTGTTTTTTGCTTTGTTTGCTCATTTGCTTTTTTACAGAACTTCTGTGGGAATTTTTATTGTCATACTATTCAAGATTTTTCTAATGATAGAGGCATAGAACAAGAACCAGTGTTTTATGTTTCTTTTTATTTAGATCTCATTTTGCGATATCTTACATTCCTTTCTGCCTATTGCCTCCCTATTGACTGACCTATTTAGTAAAGTACCACTTTTTACCTGGTACATCCTTTAATTCCTAGTGTCTACTCTTGAGGGTCTGTATGAAGAAAGAGGTTTGTGCATATGCTTATCATCTGAACCAGGAGACCAAAAAAAAAAAAAAAAAAACCAGCCCAAATTGAGTTAAGTTACTCTTATATTAATCCTTTGCTACATATGAATATAAAGGGAAGAACAGGTTTAACTGTAATTTTCCCCTTCTTGGTTGACTGAATAACTACATTTTAACTATTTAAGGAAATATAGACTTCTCTCTCAGCATCTTTTTGACTAGGATACCTTCTATTAGAAATCAGAGGTGGGACATCTTTCTGTTAAAAGACCCTTTCCCTCATAATCAATCCTAGCTGTAATTGCTCCTTTCACGGTGGTAGTACAGAATGCATTCTATTATTCATCTGAATTGGCCCTGATTTGTTCGTTCTTAATAGTGACATTGCATTCTCTCATTGCTTCTCAATTATAGCAATTTTTCTCTTTAAAATTATATCCCTTTCAGAAGATCAAAGACTGGCAATTACAGGTGGTATCTGAAAGCACAAAAATTCAGTAAATAATCAGAAAGCCTCTCAACCACACATTTTAGGACACCGAAGTGGTTTTCATAGACATAAATACTACTTTCATATGTCACGTGTTATTGATTATTCTGTTTTTTATCCTTCCATCTAGTATGTAATAGAAGGCTTGTCATGAGGAAAGGAAACATAGGATGATAGAAAGATGAGTTGGAACGAGTGAGTGAGTGGTTTCTGTTTGTTCAGCTGTTAACTCTTTAATGTTATGTACACAGAAGGGACACAAAGCTATTGCCATTTGTGTATGCGTGAAGGGTCAGGGAAGCAGGCAGGAGTGGGAAGCTAGGCTTTTGCTTCCTCTGATTGTACAACACCGTTCCTTCCTGCCTTTGGCAGTTCACAATTGCAGTGGGGTAGCAGACTGACAGTGTGATTCCTTTCATGTTCTTAGGGCTGGAACAGCCATTTCCAGTTCTCACATAAAAGGCTATTATTTGCTGTGCTTGCAACAGAATAGACAGCCAATTAACCAGAGTCATTTCATTTTAGGTTTCGTTTAAAGGAAAATATAAGAAAAAGGTCTAAATGTGATTCTTTATACTTTTGAACCTAGGATATAATATGAGTGTGTGTGTGTGTGTGTGTGTTTGTGTATTTATGTACGTATATAAACTCTTCTATATCCTTCTGCCCTAGCAGTACTCCAGTGCTTGCAAAAGAATATGCTCCTCTGAATACAAGTTTGTAGTATTATCTATAAAGGGAAAAGATGTGGGATGACCAGAGAAATCTTGCTATTTAATAAATGAATAGGTTTTTATTGTACACATTACAATATTTCATATGATATTTTATTTTCTCTTTACCATAGATATCTTGTTGTTAATATTACCAATGTGTAATGTTAACTTTAAAAACATTTTAGGGTAGGAAACTGTCCTATATTTTGACTTAATGGTTACATGGTTATATACACTTACAAAAATATACCCAGTTGCATATCATGTTTGATGTCAATAGTAACTATAAAATACAGCTTCTGGTTTACAGAGCAGAAGAGTAATGTGAAATTTTTAAACACTGCAAAATTGTACATTAGAAAGTGTCTGGTAGGTGGTGGTGGTGCTAGCTTTCATGAATATTTCATGAGAATTTTATTGGAATCTAGAAGTATGTACATTGGTGTATTTTATTGAAATTAAATCAAATATGCTACACTTTGAAGAGGTACCTTCCATACCATATGAAAAGATGACCTTCTTTATTTTGAATGTGTGTGTGTTTATGTGCATAAATAAGCTCACAGAACTTAAGTTCAGTCATTTATTTATTCCATAAACAGTAATCTCTTACTTTGAGCAAGTCATTTTGGTACATTATATGTGCTCAATAGGGGACAAGATGAATTCTGTCATCAGTCTAGTGGTTGGGAAAGAATTGAAAAATAAAAACAAATTAAGTTATTATGTATTTGTTTTAGTGCTGTGAGGATCATAAATGGGTATGTTAACATAGAATAAAAGACAAGATGCAATGAATCATGGTCAAAGAAGGCCTATCATTTTAGTCTGACACCAGAATACAAAAAAAGGGGGGATGGTCTTGGTGCCTTTATTCTTTGAAGTACCCTATAGGCTACTCTGATAGTAAAAATTTGACCTTACCTTGAACCTACTGAATTAAAAACTCCAGGAATGGAGGCTTGGAAACTGTATTTAAAAAAATAAACGTACTAAGGTGATTTTTATCAAAGGCAAGTTTGTGAAACACTGTAAGAACTGTAAGAGCACTCCAATTTCATTATACATAAAAATATTCTGGCACATCAGCTTCTGTTGGTCATAGTATGCTTTTGTCCCTAGAAAACTGGACAAAACTGGGCAGAAATAACATTTTCAAACTTTGGAAAAGAAAGCTTAGGAGTCTGACATTTAGAAAAGGAAACAAATGAGTGAACACTGTAATCGTCTCATCTTGATTCTTGGAGAGAGTTTTCAGACCATAGGCCCAAGGAGGACATTCCCAAGGAGACCAGAATAGTCCTGCTGAACTGAAAAATTGCAAGGGCCCAGTTGGCTGGCATTTTTAGAGAAGAGGGGTCTATGCAGAAAAAATAGGTTTGTAGAACTCTACATATAGGTTATCTATTTAATCTAAATGAAGACCTGAAAGTCTTTGACTGAAATCTAAGCTGGTTGTGTGTAGACCTTAATTTCAGGCATTGGGTAAAGAATAATAACCACAGCAAAAAGGTAGGGGGTAGTCTAGCAAAAGTTACTCTGGGGCTGTAATCCACACAATCAGTGGAGTTTTTGCAGGTTTGAGAGGTGCTTGAGTTCTGACCACCCAACTGTAGAAACTTCATTGAGTACTTGAGGCCCTTCGTAGAAACCCTGGACAGTTTATCTATTAGAGGAAGGGCTTACCTAGTTCTAAAAGGTGAGTTTTCTGAAAGGTTCAGGTTGCTCCACAAATTAACTGCCTGCCAGAACAAAATTCAACACGCATTAATGGAAGAGAGCAAAATTCAGACATTCCATAATGTAACTTTACCCAAGTTCAGCTACAGTATTAAATTCCTAGACCCGTGAAGAAGCAGGAAAACATAAACCAGCCTCAGAAGAAAAATTGGTCAATACAAAAAGACCCAGAAAAATAGATATTGGAATAAGCAGGTTAGGACTTTAAAACAGTTGTAAATATGCATGAGTAGTTAAAGGAAGAAGTTACCATAATGTTGAAAAAAGTGGAAACTATTAAGTAGAACTGAAGATAATTCCTAGAACAAAAAATATAATATATATGTGAAAAAAATGATAGAATATAATCGCAAATTAGACAAATGGGATAAAAGATGATGGACTTAAAGATAGACATATCAGAGCTGTCCAAACTGAAACATAGTTATAAAAATAACAAAGAATGACAGGGGAAAGAAAGCCTCTGTGACCTCTGAGACATTACCTAGTCTTCTAACCAAAGGGTAGTTGCTATCCCAGAATGGTGGAGGTGGAAGGGGAAGGATACAAGATTTAAATAAATAATGGCTGAAGTTTGGCTAAATATGATGAACATTAAAAATGCGACTGCGGATGTCAAAAAATTTTTAAAAATCTCCCAAGGAGATGAGAAAACCATTCTAAGACATTCCGTAAACAAATTGCTGAAAACTAATAATAAGAAGCATAAGGAATAAAAAAAACACATTATTATGTAATGTAGGGTTTATAGACAAAAGGGACCACTGATTTGTAATCAAATGCATTAAAATCACATCTTTGAAGTACTGAAAGTAAAATGCTGTCAACTTGGCATTGTTTATCTGGTGAAAATATTATTCATCAAGGAAGCCAAAATTAGGACAGAAACATTTATTAAATGAAAAAAAATTTTACCACCCAGAAACCTGCTTTATAAAAAATGTCAAAGAGCATTTTTCAGGCTAAACAAAAATGATTCCTGACTTAAGGAGGGAATAAAGAATATCGTCAGTGGTAAATGTAAGGATAAATATGAAACACTTTACTTTATATTTTTGTCTATTAAAATCCACAGTCATAACTATGCACATGTATCACACATGTTGAACTAAGATAGGAGATAATTATACCCAAGTTGCAGGAGAAAAAAATTGGAAATATATAGTTTCCAGTGACTTATGTTAGATGTGAAGTGGCAAAATTATTAATTTAGACTGTGGCAAATTAAAGGTGCATATTATAAACCCTCAGGAAATGGATAAAAATAAAGTGAAGAATAGTGAATAAGGTAGGAGAGGACAAGATGGAGCACTAAAAATATTCAGACCAAAAGAGAGTAGGAAAATAGAAAAAAAGAGAACAGAGAATAGATAAAGCACATAGAAAAATAGCAAGATGCTAGACTTAAACCCAATAATTTATAATTAGATTTATAATATGGTAGAAATTGCCAGACTGGATGAGAAGCAAGTATGAACATGCTTTAAATGTATGGACATGGATATGTAGATTAAAATTAAAATGATGGGAAAAGATATACCATGGAAACTTAATAAAAATTTGGAGTGACTATTTTAATATAAGACAAAGCAACTTCCAGTCAAACAGTACAATCAGAGACAAATGACATCCATAATGACAAAAAGGTAAATTCATCTAGAGGATACATTGCCCCTAAATTTGTGTGTATTTAATAACACAGTTTTAAAATCTGTGAGATAAAAACTGACAGAACCAATGGGGGGTGGGGGAGTCCACAATATTAAATAGTGTGTTAGTTAGCTTTTTCCTAATGTGACCAAAATACCTGAAATGAATAGCTTATGGAGGAAGGATTTCCTTGGGCTCCTGCTTTCAGCAATTTCAGTCCATGATCAATCGGCTGGTTCCATTGCTTTGGGCCCGAGGTGAGGCAGAACTCCATGGCAGAAGAATGTGTCAGAGGAAAAGCTGCTTACTTTACGCATCCAGGAGGCAGAAAGGGGTACCAGGGCTGGGGACAAGAAAAACCCTTCCAGGACATGCTCCCAGGGATGTACGTTCTCCAACAATGCCATACCTCCCACAGTTTCCACCACCTCCCCATAGTCTATTCAGCTATTGTGATAGGTTAAATACGAGGTGCCCCTCAAAAGCTCACGTAGGAGAGAACGTAACAATGTTCAGAGGTGAAATGATTAGATAACGAGAACTGCAACCTCACTGGTGGATATACACTGATGTGCATTAATCAGGTGTACCTGTCGGCAGGTAGGGTATACTGGAGTAAGTAGTCATGGGAGGAGTGCCTTTGGTGAGTGAGCTCTTTCTCTGCTTCCTGGTTGCCGTGTCCTGAGCTGCTTTCCTATGCCAAGCCCTTCCTTCATGGTATGCTGCTTCACCTCAAGCTGATTGCTATGGAGTCCTTTTATTGATTCACTAATGAGATCTGGGCATTTATGATCCAAATGTTTCCCAAAAGCCTTGCCTCTGAAATTGGCTGCACTGGGGACCAAGCCTTCAACATGAGACTTTGGGGAACATTCCAGATCGAAACCATAACAAATGTCAGTTTCAAAATCATTTCCTTAATAATTTGAAGAGTAAGTAGAAAGGTATTAGAAATACAGAAGGCTTGAATATTCTATACTACAAAATAAACCTGATAAGGTGGGTCTGCTAGCAATGAGTTCTCTGAGATTTGTTTACTAAGGGATGTCTTCATTTCCTTTTCCTTTTTGAAAGATAGTTTTGCTGGGTAAAACAGTCTTAGTGGTTAGGGTCTTTGCTTTTTGCACATTGAACATGCCATCCTTATAGCTTTTAGCCTACATCGTTTCTGATGAGGAGTCAGCTGTTAATCTTATTGCATTTCCTTGTAAGTGACAGTTTGCTTTATTCCTGTCACTTTAAAGATTTTCCTTTTGTCTTGAGCTGTCAACACTTACTATTATGTAACTAACCATGGATTTCTGCCTTTATCCTGCTTGAGTTCATTGAACTTTCTGTGGAAATTTGTGGAAATTTCAGCCATTATGTGTTCATTTATTGCTGCTCATTTTCTCTCCTTTCTTCTGGTACTGCCATTACATGTATGCTAGTATGCTTACATTTCTCTAAGAATTTCATTTATTTTCATTTCTTCTTCTGTTTTTTCTTCATATTTTATAATCCTTATCAATCTAGCTATAAGTTTGCTAATTATTTTTTTCTGCCAGTCCATATCTACTACTGAGTCCCTCTGGTGACCTTTTCATTTCCATTATTGTACTTTTCAACTCCGTAATTGACATTTCTGTCTCTTTTTTGGGTTCCGTCTCTATTGATAGTCTCTATTTGATAAGACATTCCTATCAAACCTTTCTTTACTTCTTTAAACACTGTTTCCTTTAGTACTTGGAACATATTTGTAATTCCTGCTTTGAAATCTTTGTTAACTCCACTATCTGGACCATTTCATATGCAATTTATTTTGGCTACTTTTTATATGGATGACATTTTCTTATTCCTTTCTAAATATATATATTTGGTTGAAAACTGGATATTTTAGGTGATTCTGTTGTCAGAATTCTGGACATAATCTATTCTGGGGAGTTGGTAGAAGATTGTTTGCTCATTTATCTGTTTAATAATAATTTGGCTGGACTATTTTAGTGAAATTTGTTTCCCCTATAGTATGTAACCTCTCATGTCACTCCTCAGAGGGTACAGCCTAGGGACTAGGACAGTCATCCTGGAACCACAGTGATTTTAACAGGGCTCTCCTTGTGTCTTTCTTTGACCTGTCTATTAAGCCAGTCTGCTTTTGTTGGAATTACACTTAGCTACTGGACTCCCCACTTGCTTGCTGGTTCCTTTATTGTTCTCAGCAGTGTCCTAGGGCACAAATCATTTCACAGTCTGATCCAATTAAATGCATGCCTCCTTTCAAGAGTAATTTTTATGCCTAGTCTTTGAGGTTTGTTCTGACCCCAGGAGAGTTCTTAACTATTTCTTTGTTGGGGACAGTCTCCTGACCTAGCTGGTTTGGAGTTAACTTGTTGCCCCCATAGAGTTATCATCCCCTTTGTAGTTACTAAAATCTCCGCTGTTTTCAAGAGTCTTCTTGGGCTTGAACTTCCCCTAAATTCCTCTCGAATAAAGTCAGGAATATTGGAGAGTAGTTTGGAGTTCTCTGTTGTTGTGGCTCCCTCTCCACCTAGACAAAATCCCCAAACCGTGTTCTGGATTGGCAGCATCTCTTGTAGGGATGCCCTACATCATGAGCAGAACTCTGAACCAGAAAGGTAAGTAACTTCTATTTGTTCAATTTGCCTGTTCTACCATGTTATCTATGCCTAATGAGCAAGCTGGGGTACAGGTGATTTGAATTCCATTATTCTCAGACAGCTGCACCTTAGACCTCCACCCCATTAATGGAGGGAAGGCTAAGTGGAAGAAGGGAATCCCTTGCATTTTTCTGGGATTTAGCCTCTGCAATGTAGAGTTGGGGAGTGTGTGGGAAATGCTCATTGCTCCTCTGGAGAATACCTTGGGTGAAAACTGTGAGGATCAGGAACCTAATCTTCTTGGCAATATCCACCTAGAGTGGATGTCACACTGAATGGCTGGCATGTGGGGGGAGGGTGGTTCCTAGTGCTACAGACTCTTGCTGTTTTTACTGAGATTGAGTTATGACCTTGAGTGTGAATTCATTTGCTGAATGCCCTTTATGACAATTTCCAAAGTCTTTAAATTGCTTTTCTAATTTTTACTGTTTATGATTGTCTCACTGGAGAATGGATCTGTGAGTTCTTTGCATTGCCATCTTGGAAACAAGAATTCTGTGAAATACTGAAGAAACAATTAATTAGTTCTATTCACTCATTTTAAGAGGTCAGCATTGTACTGACAAAAGAAGATCAAGATATTAAAAGAAAATTTAAGTCCATTGGAAAGCAAGGGTCAAATGTTTTCTCTCAGATGTGGAAGATAGAAATAAAGGATAAAAAAATTGATCTTATTAAAATAAAAGGGAGAACAATAGTGTATAGTAAGGGTATCAAGAGGGAGGGAGGAAAGAAGGGAAGGTATGGGGAATTCCTGGGGAATGAAATCCACCCCACAAATCATGTAATTTCCATGTATGAATATACCATAATGAATATACATAATTATATATGTATATATATATATATACTTATAATGCATTTAAAACAATAATAATAGTAGAAGGGAGATTAGAATTTAGTAAGAGGATTGGGGGAGGGAGGAGAAGAGAGAAAGGGAAAGTACTGGGGCATGACTTGATCAAATTATTTTATGTGCATACACAAATATGGCATAATGAATCTCACTGTTGTGTATGATTATAATGCACCAATAAAACAAAAACTTGAGTATAATATTCCACATGAACATATATGTAAAAAATCCTTCACAAATTTTTTATGGGGTACCAGGGATTGAACTTAACCACTAAGGGGCACTTAACCACTAAGCCACTTCCCCAGCCTTATTTTGTATTTTATTTAGAGACAGGGTCTCACTCAGTTGCTTAGTGCCTTGTTTTTTCTGAGACTGGCTTTGAACTCAGATCCTCCTGCCTCAGCTTCCCGAACTATTGGGATTACATGCGTGTGCCACCATACCTGGCTTCCTTCACAAAAATTTTACCAATTAAATCCAAAAGTATAGAAAAATATTATTGCATCATGATAGAACAGGCTTATTCCAGGAATATAAGTTTGTTAAAACATTGTTTGTTAGAATATGAAAAATTTACTGCACCATAATTGCAATTGAAAGAATCAAAGTGAAAAAATCATACAAATATAGGTGCTAAAATTCAACACCCATATGTGATAAACACTCTCAATACACTAGGAATAATCAAATTTTCACCTAATAATAAAGTGTACCCACCCAATTTAAAAATAAGTGAGCAAAATATTTGGACACCTTACAAAGATGTGTGTGTGTGTGTGTGTGTATGAAAATCACATATATAGGCTTTATAAATTACATAGTATAACATGTTTGATTAAAGAAAATGCATAATATATAATTAAAGAATAATATACATACATATATATATATATATATATATATATATATATATATATATAATGTTCGGTATCTTTAGTCTTTGTGGAAATTTAAATGACAATGAGATACTATCAGACACCTATGAAAGTGTCTAAAATTAAAAGGCTAATAATACCAAGTATTGGTGGGATTGTGGAACAAATTAAACTCTTACACGTTGCTTATGGCAGTGTAAAATGTTGCAATTACTTTGGAAATGTACAGTAGTGTCTTAGAATATTATACATATACCTAATAGATAGCCATGAAGATTCACTTGTAGGTTTTTGCTAAATATCAGTATCTATAAAAAGACTCAATCTTGAATGTTGATAGTACTTTTATAAAATGAACAATGTAAAAACTAGAATGACGATTAGAAAATAGAAGAGTTTCTGCTTTTGTGGCATCATGCTGAACATAGTCAGACTAAGAAAATGACCTTGTGACATTCTTTGAATAAACAAAACACGGTTGAAAAAATAGCAAAAGTGAAAACCAGCAAAAGTGAGAAATGCTAACTGCAGAAATTAGAAATTAGCTGGTATTTTTTTAGAGATTTGAGTAAAAAATCTCATATTGTCTCCTAACACAGTAAAGGCAGAATACATTCAGAGAACTTAGTAGAGACTGGCTTTGGAAATTGGTTGCAATGATTGGTTGATGAAACATTATTTTGACTAAAGGTTGGGATTTTTTATTTTTTATGCTTGCCTACTGCCAGGATAGAGAATTCACTTTCAATGCTGCTGTTATTTAATTAGTCTAGCTCTGGCCTAGGAAAATTGTACTCTAATTTTGTTTGATTAAAGAACATTATGTGCCTATTTTAGCATTGTATTGCAAAGCTATACTTAAGAGTTTTGGGTCTCCTATTATAAATTCTCTTTTAGTCTTATCTTAGTGCTTTAGAAATTGTATATGCTATGACATCTCTGTTCACCTATTATTTTGAGAGAAACATCAGCTCATTTTTGTCTTTTATGATCTATTGCCTAATTAAAGAATATTTGCATTTTATTTTATGTATTTTAATCCTTCATGTTCATGAAGAACAACTGGATATTTCAGTTTTAAGGATACCTTGTTACTTTTCTTTGTGACACATGGAAAATGCATTTTATGCTAGTTGAGCACAAGTGAATTTCATCTAAGACCATTAAAAATTTACTAATTCTTAATGAGGAATTAGGGAGTTCATGACAGTATCATATTTGAGGATTCTTTGGGAAGATCTTCAGCCACAAAGGAATTTGTGAAGTATCGATTTTTGTACTTATTATCATTTTAATAATCTTCATTTTGTTGTTTTCTCCTTTTTCTTCCATTTGTTTTCCATTTCAGCTTGACTTTTGAAGTTTCATTCATAAAACTTCTTTGTATTCTGAAAATTAAGCCAGGGGTCCTGCTTAGGCAACAGTCAGAAAAACAAATTCTGTGCATGGAAAGGGTATGGAAGGGTTGGGAAGGAACCAAAAGGAAGGAATTATTAAGAACTTAGGTTTTTTTCCCCTAGTCAGGGTCCTTGTAAAACCTTGCCCAATGTTTTCCCCTAATGATAAACACAACAATAGCCAAGCAGACAAACTAATATAAACTAATATACAGAAGGAAAAAAAATGAAGAAAATAGTTGACTTAAAATCTTGTCATTTGTGATTTTTCTCTGTCACTAATCTCAGTAATTAAAATAATTGTGGGGTATTTCTTTTTTCAATGTAACTTAACAAATGAAATGAATGAATGAGTAAGTGAATAAAACCTGCGTGTCTCAGGCCCTACAAAATAGGAATTCTGTACCTTTGAAGGACAAGAGGCTGGGTTTACACTGACTCTAGTATACATACAAAGCCGTAAAAGCAACAGTGTTAAAATCTTAGTGTTTGTTCTTTATAAAATAGATGCACAAGAGAGAAAGGAATTTCTTCTTTCTCTTTGGGTTTTTATTTTTTTTATTTATTTATTTAGTGTGTGTGTGTGTGTGTGTGTGTGTGTGTGTGTGTGTGTGGTGTGTGTGTGAATGTGTATGTGTGTAGGGGGGAGGAAGGAAGGAAGGAAGGAAGGAAGGAAGGAAGGAAGGAAGGAAGGAAGGAAGGAAGGAAGGGAGGAAGGGAGGGAGGAAGGGAGGGAGGGAAAGAGACACAGATAGACAGGGTCTCACTTCTTGCCCAGCCTGATCTCGAATGCCTGGGCTCAAGAATCCTCCACCTCAGCCTTCTGGGTCAGCTGAGACTGTATAGCATGTACCACTAAGTCTGGCTTCTTCCCTCTTTCTCTTTGTTCTTCATCTCATTACTACTTCCAGATAGAGGAGGAGGCCTCCTTCCAAGATATCATGCAGGGGAGTCTCCATATTTGGGCGGAAAGAATGAGGAGGTTCTATCTCTGACTTCAATTTGTTATCTCTTTGCAATTTTTATGTAGATTTTGTTTGCTTTTTACTCTCAAACCACTGATTTCTAAATATGAATTATATTTCATAGCATTATGTAACAAACAATCTAGTAGAAGGCATGCAAAAAATAAGACTGGTGATATTTTCAAATATGCCATTGTCTATAAGTAAAACTTGAATATCTCACTTTTCCTAACATACTCTATTCTTTATATATGAAACTCAGAATATGATTTTTAGTTTGTTTTAAAAGTAATTTTTAATCTCAAAAAAACAAAACAAAGCAAAACAAAAACCAAGTGGTTGTGTTTATTGGGAATGGAAGTGAGGTCATGTAGCTCCTAAGATTGTACTTTATTATTTGTAAGAAATACTTAGCTAATGTAAATTAGAATACAAACTTATTACACATCCTATGTGTGAAATTACTATCTTAATTGAACTGCTTAGGTAATACATAGGGAATTTATCAGGTGAAACTTAAGGGTTACTAGATGAAAGTTAAGCAACAAAATTTAAATTTGAAGAAAGATTTCTTATTTGCTTTAAATTTCTGTATATATATTTTCAGATAGGTTGGTATATTTATGCCTAAGGTAAGGAGGTAATTGTAGTTAGTACTTTTGATGTGTTCCAACTATTATTGTGGTCTCTTTTTTGCTTCTTGGCTGGATGGAAATGTTTTTAATTTTTTCCATGTTGTCTACTTTTCTCTGAAATAGAAGATTATGAAATTATTATTTTTTTCTTTTTTCATCGTCACTGACTTTTCATAGACTTCTTAGAGAATTAGTATTCATGTATCTGACTTCACATTGTAGGGTGACTTTGCTTTTTCTTCTGAAGCAAGCTATTCACATCTCAGAATGACTGAAAACTGCATTTTAGTGTACAATCAGTTGTGAGGTTCTGTCTCCTGATCTACAAGCTAGCTCAGTGGGTCCTATAGCGGTAGAGTACAGTGTTCATCGATATAAGGTCTTTTTCTTTTCTACCACTGAAAGTTTCTTGTTTGGATTCTAATCATAACTTCCTTTTAAAAGTTTTGTTTGCTTAAGTTAAGTTGTAAGAAAATGATTTAGTTATCATGTTGTTAGGGTCAGAAAATATCCTTTTGGAGAAAAGCCTTTTTTTCTGAGTATTATTTTAAAAGGACTAAGGGAAAAAATGAACATAAATATAATAAAATGGAAAGGCAGCAGAATACAACAGACACTAGTATGGTAGTATGTATAAATGCGGATGTATAACCAATGTGATACTGCAATCTGTACACATGGTAAAAATAAGAATTCATACCCCATTTGAATCAAATGTATGATATATGATATGTCAAGATCATTGTAATGTTTTGAGAACCAATAAAAAAATAATAATAAAATGGAATCATTTGCTCCCCTCCAAAGTATAATTCTGTATTCTAGAAGACATAATAAATAAAGTAATTAGGCCGAAATAACCTGGAGAAAACTGTTATCAACCTACGTGTTAGCACATTCCATCTGCTCTTTATCTATAACCTTTTCTTTTCCCCTTTCAACCGAATGTTATCAAGTCTTGTTGTGAAATTCTACAGTACTTTGCACACAAGTCTTTTTATCCACATAACTATAATTCAAGACCTAACATATAATTTTGGTAATTGTTTATTGTCCCTCTAGTTAGGTTTCTTTTTATTCTTTCTTTTTCTTTTTTTTTTTTTTTTTGACCTTGGCACTATGGACATTTTAGTTTGAATGGTTCATTTTTGTGGAGGACTGTCCTGTGCATTTTGGGGATGTTTGGCAGCCTCCCTGGCCTCTGGATGCCAGAAGCAGTTCCCCAGCCCTGTTGATAAAAAGAACTCTCCAAACATTGTGAAATGTCCCTGGAAGCAAAATCTTCTATGGTTGAAAACCACTGTTCTGAACATATTTTTAGGCTTGAAGCAGAAACTGTACTGGCACCTTTGATTTATTCCTAGTTCAGTGCCTTGCATATATTAACAGTTCAACAAATATTTGTTGAATATGAATAAATAAATTATGATTCTTCTAAAAATCATTATTAAATTAAATATCTTATGATGAAAATTTCTATATGTATAAATATGTACGTGTGTGTGTGTGTGTTTGTGTGTGTGTGTGTATCTCCAAGATTTTTTTCTGGATCAGTACCTTGCTTCTGTAAAAATGTATTGGATATAAAATTCAACCATGAATAAACAGTGTAGTTTCTGACAAAACACTATAAGGGGGCTTTATTTGTGTGTTCCTTCGTTATTTCAGGTCCCTTTTACATAGTCTTGGTGTTAGCAACGAGGGTGTACTTTTAAAAAAATAAATAGACTGAATCTTTTCAGCAGTTTTAGGTTTGCAGCAAAATTGAACAGTGAGTACAGAGAGCTCCTCTTCACTCCTCCACATTATAACATCTTGCATTAGTGTAGTAGGTTTGTTAAAATTTATGAAGCAATATTAATAACTAACTCGAGTTCATGGTTTACATTAGGGTTTACTCTTTGTGTTGTACAGCTTATGGATTCTGATAAATATGTAATGATGTGTATGTACCATTATAATATCACACAAATTCATTTTACTGCCCGAAAAGTACTATGCTTTCCCTATTCATTCCCCCAGAACCACCAACAACTACTGATTTTGTTGTTTCTGGTTTTGTCTTTTCTGGAATATAGTATTCTTGGAATCATACAAACAGTAGTCTTTTCATATTGCCTTCTTTCACGTAGCAATATGCATTTAAGATTTGCCTGTTCTTGGTGTTGGCAACTAGATTTTAAACTCAATTCAGAGTTCTAGCTTCTGTTTCTTGGGACACTTTTAACTAACATAAAAAATGTGCTATATTAATTGTACATCTCTATATAACCCACACCTGTAAGTTAAAATGAATTAGACACCTACTTTATGTGAGACTGAAAACTGTAAAACTTCCTGAAGAAATTATAGGAGAAAAGTTTTGTGGCCTTGGTTAGGCAAAAATTTCTTAGATATGACACCAAAAGCAAATTCTATAAATTTTTTTAAAATGATAGATTTAGAACGTAACGCTCTTCAAAAGACCCTTCAAATAAAAGTGCAAGCCACAGACTAGAAGAAAATGTTTAAAAATACCTGCCTGTAAAGGACTTGTATCCAGAATATATAAAGAATTCTAAAAAGATCAATAATAAGAAAGCAAATGATGGATAAAAAAAATGAACAGAAATTTTGAATATTTTCCAAAGAAAATATATGGACAGCAAATAAGTACATGAAAAGATGGCCGACATCTTAGTTATTAGGAAAACCCACATTAAAATCACAAAGAAATACTAAGGCCATTTAAAATGGCTTTAAGAAACCACTTTATAAATCAAGTACTGGTGAGAATGTGTAGCAACTAGGAATCTCATACATTGCTTGTGGGGATGCAGAATGGTATGACCATTTTGATAGTTCAGCAGTGTAGAGACGGTTAAACAAACAACCTTCAGCAGTTCCCTCTCAGGTACTTAGCCAAGAGAAATTAAAACTTAATACTAACATTAACATGAGGGATGGGGCTGTAGCTCAGTGGCAGAGTGCTTGACTTGCACATGTGAGACACTGAGTTTGATCCTTAGCACCACATAAAAATAAACAAATAAAGTAAAGGCATGCTGTCCACCTACAACTACAAAAACAAACAAACAAACAACAACAATAAAGAAACATTGCTGGTGGGACTGCAAATTGGTGCAACCAACCTGGAAAGCAGTATGAAGATTCCTCAGAAAACTTGGAATGGAACCACCATTTGACCTAGCTATCCCACTCCTTGGTTTATACCCAAATGACTTAAAATCAGCATATTACAGTAATGTAGCTGCATCAATGTTTGTAGCAGCTCAATTCACAATAGCTAAACTATGGAACCAACCTAGGTGTCCTTCAATCGATGAATGGATAAAGAAAATGTGGTGTATATACTCAATGGAATATTACTCAGCATTAAAGAAGAGTGAAATTTTGACATTTGCCAGTAAATGGATGGAGTTGGAGAATATCATGCTAAGTGAAATAAGCCAATCCCCAAAAACCAAAGGCCAAATGTTTTCTCTAATATGAGGATGCTAATTCACAATAAGGCGGTGGGTACTAGACAAGCATAGCATTACCTTAGATTAGGTAAGGGAAGTAATGGGAGGGGAGAGGAAGGGATATGAGGATAGGAAAGATAGTAGAATGAAACAGACATTATTACTGTATGTATATATGTGACTGCATGACAATATGATTCTGCAACATGTACACTCAGAAAAATGAGAAATTATATCCCATCTATATATGATATATCAAAGTGTATAAATGCATTCTACTGTCATGGATAACTAATTAAAACAAATAAAAATTAATTTAAAAAAACCTTTACATGAATAGTCACAGAAGTCTACTCATAATTGCCAAAAACGGAAAACAAGTGAGATATCTTTGAGTAAATCCATGATGTGGTTTGTCCAATCAATGCAATACTCAGCATCAAAAAAAGAAACAACATTAAAACAGCATTTAAGAAAGAATGTGCAACTATGTGGATGAATCTGAAACTCATTATGCTAAGTCAAAGAAGCCAAATAATAGTGTAGTGTCAACCTAAATAAAGCAATCAGGGAGAGATTTTTTTCCCCCCAAGAATTCTGATTTCTTGTGGGGTGGGAATAGCAGGTTACCGCAATGGGAATATTCATACCTTAGTACACTGTGTGCATATTCACAGAGATTGAGGCAAGAGGGAAAGTTTTTTTCTTTCTAATACACAAAATGAGGATGATCACATCAAATATTTGAAACAATAATCCCTGGCACTATGATTAATAACATGAGTGGTGATAGTCCAAGGTTGCATAGACATTGCCAGGTAGAAGACCTAGTAGAAATTTTCATGTAGGGTGACCTCTATGCCAGTTTGTGATCCTGATAGTGTTTTGTGATTCAAGTTTAAGAACCCTTTCTTCATAAACTCCAGGCTTTGTGTATTTGTTTATTTTATTCTGTAGGGTTGGCACAAGTGACTCCATTTTTATTCTGATAGCTTTCGTATTTCTTCCACAATCATCAACTGCAAAAGGTGCAGTCAAAGAGAGGGTACACTTTGGAGAAATAGAATGAAAAATTTAGTCTTCCTTCAGTGGCTTTTAGGAATTTTTGAACTAGTTCTAAAATATGGGTCCTTTTAAATAAGTGGTTTGCAATTGTGAAGGATGCAGTTTGTTTTCCATCAGGGGTAATTTTGTGAACCAGTATTGCTGGTCCAGAGCGGAGGCAGTCTGACCCTGTACGTTGCTTCCAGGGTAACAACCCTGTCTTACTTATCCAGTTTAAACAGCATCCCCTTCCTGATACAGAACAAGATGCAGCTCTTGAAATGCTAGGCTGCAGATGTTCCCGTATTAGCTGAAAGAAATTATTTTTGAGTGTAGAAAGACTAATTATGAATGTGCTTCAGTTTCTTCATCTTTAATATGAAGATGATAATACCTACTTCAGAGAGTTGGTGAGGTTTAGAGATAATTCATGTAAATGGATTAGAAATGTGCACGGCATCAAGTTTTAAGTGCTCAGTGCATCTTAGCTATTACTATCTAATCCATAATGTACCAGAAGTAGTGTTCAGGCATCTAGCAAAATTTAATTACCATATCAGAAAAAGGTTTTGAGAAAATGTATTCAGTTATTTCAAACCAGGATGCTAAAAATATACTTGCTCTCACCTCCTTTCTGTCTGTACTTGAGTTAGAAGAGGGTCAAGGAAATTATTGCTCTTTTAGATCCCAGGCACTGGTGGGCACCAAAGGCAGTTGGAAAAGATCCAGTAGATCAGGGTGGGGAGGGGAGACACCATTAAGAGTCCCGAGCTGAGGGTCAAGGCCAAAAACAAAGACCAAAGAATCAGACATTGAGGATCAAGGACCTATGGAGCCAAAACATTCTTGGGATATTCTCTGGGTTTAGGACTATTTGCCAAATTACTTCCCCTCTCATGTTCACTGCTAATATCAGTGTTAATCCATCCATCAAGTAGTGTAGCTTCTTTGAAAGTTACTCATGGGATTTAGTGTTACCTAAGTTTGTACAGCCCAGATGTGAAAATTTCCCCTATCTTCTTTATTCTTCTTGTTTTCTATTTAGATTCTTTCTATTTTGGGTGAGTTGTTGGGTATTTAGGGGATGCAAATAATATAGGAAATATTATATTTAAATAGTTTTCTAAAATATTATTTTAATCATTCCTTAATGCATTCAAAATTTGCCAAAAGGATGTGATTTTAAAAAAGAAATTAGAGTACATATATAATAGTAGATAGGTATGGATTGAGACCATTGAGTCTATTACACTGCTGCTTTTAAACTCTGAATCATAAAATCTGGGAATAATTTGTAGAATTATAATTATTACCATTAATTTTAAAAATCAAGCTCAGTGCTTCTTCAGATTCTCTTCTAAAAATTAATTTATATGAAAACTGTTTTAAAAATCAGTTGTACATACCTACAAGTTTGTATGCTCATTTCATTTGTGAGTCCATAAAGATAATGAAAGTAATCATTTAAAACAGAAGGTTGGGACAATTTTTTAAAAAAAATGTTTTAGGAAAACTTTTTGCAGCCCAAAACTTCAGTGTCATATGCATCTTGAAATACTCTTTTTTAGCTGTGCAATGGAGGATCCGTGACTGATCTTGTGAAAGGATTTCTGAAGAGGGGTGAAAGAATGAGTGAGCCTGTAATTGCTTATATTTTACATGAAGCATTAATGGTAAGGCAATTTAAATTCTTTGTGCATTAATTATGAGGCTGCTTTAATTAAATAAAAAGTGTAGGTCCTATTTTTAGAAAAATATTTCTACATTAGTATTTATTGATGCAAAAGTATATGCAAAGTCTGAAATGCTTTTCATGACTAATTCCTATTTTCCATTAGAAATTGACTTTCCTTGTAGCAACAGGAT